>NC_136905.1:80052181-80597084 GCF_949606895.1 Notothenia rossii | reverse complement strand
TAAATACTCCTTCAAAAACACCTAAATACTCCTTCAAAAACACCTAAATACTCCTTCAAAAACACCTTAAATACTCCTTAAATACTCCTTCAAAAACACCTAAATACTCCTTCAAACACACCTTAAATACTCCTTCAAAAACACCTAAATACTCCTTCAAACACACAACCTTAAATACTCCTTCAAAAACACCTTAAATACTCCTTCAAAAACACCTTAAATACTCCTTCAAACACACCTAAATACTCATTCAAACACACCTTAAATACTCCTTAAATACTCATTCAAAAAAACCTTAAATACTCCTTCAAACACACCTTAAATACTCCTTCAAAAACACCTAAATACTCCTTCAAACACACCTTAAATACTCCTTCAAAAACACCTTAAATACTCCTTCAAAAACACCTTAAATACTCCTTCAAACACACCTTAAATACTCCTTAAATACTCCTTCAAAAAAACCTTAAATACTCCTTCAAAAACACCTTAAATACTCCTTCAAACACACCTTAAATACTCCTTCAAAAACAACTTAAATACTTCTTCAAAAAAACCTTAAATACTCCTTCAAAAAAACCTTAAATACTCCTTCAAAAACTCCTTAAATACTCCTTCAAAAACTCCTTAAATACTCCTTCAAACACACCTTAAATACTCCTTAAATACTCCTTCAAAAAAACCTTAAATACTCCTTCAAAAACACCTTAAATACTCCTTCAAAAACACCTTAAATACTCCTTCAAAAACACCTTAAATACTCCTTAAAAAACACCTAAATACTCATTCAAACACACCTTAAATACTCCTTCAAACACACCTTAAATACTCCTTCAAAAAAAACTTAAATAGTCCTTCAAACACACCTTAAATAGTCCTTCAAAAACACCTTAAATACTCCTTCAAAAAAACCTTAAATACTCCTTCAAAAACACCTTAAATACTCCTTAAATACTCCTTCAAAAAAAAAAACCTTAAATACTCCAAAAACTCCTTAAATATTCCTTCAAACACACCTTAAATACTCCTTCAAAAACATCTTAAATACTCCTTCAAAAACACCTTAAATACTCCTTCAAAAACACCTTAAATACTCCTTCAAAAACACCTTAAATACTCCTTCAAAAAAAAAAACCTTAAATACTCCTTCAAAAACACCTTAAATACTCCTTCAAAAAAAAAAACCTTAAATACTCCAAAAACTCCTTAAATATTCCTTCAAACACACCTTAAATACTCCTTCAAAAACATCTTAAATACTCCTTCAAAAACACCTTAAATACTCCTTCAAAAAAACCTTAAATACTCATTCAAAAACACCTTAAATATACCTTAAATACTCCTTCAAAAACACCTTAAATACTCCTTCAAAAACACCTTAAATACTCCTTCAAAAACACCTTAAATACTCCTTAAATACTGCTTCAAAAACACCTTAAATACTCATTCAAAAACACCTTAAATACTCATTCAAAAACACCGTAAATACTCCTTCAAACACACCTAAATACTCATTCAAACACACCTTAAATACTCCTTAAATACTCCTTCAAAAAAACCTTAAATACTCCTTCAAAAACACCTTAAATACTCCTTCAAAAACACCTTAAATACTCCTTCAAAAACACCTAAATACTCATTCAAACACACCTTAAATACTCCTTCAAAAAAACCTTAAATACTCCTTCAAAAACACCTTAAATACTCCATAAATACTCCTTCAAAAACACCTTAAATACTCCTTAAATACTCCTTCAAAAAAACCTTAAATACTCCTTCAAAAACACCTTAAATACTCCATAAATACTCCTTCAAAAACACCTTAAATACTCCTTCCAACACGCCTTAAATACTCCTCAAACACACCTTGAATACAACTTAAAAAACAGCTTAAATACTCCTTCAAAAACACCTTCAAAAAACACCTTAAATACTCCTCAAACACACCTTAATAAGAGATTGTGTTTATGCAAAATGAACTATGATCAAAGCCGAGGTTATAGATCAAGGAATACAATTTCTGAGTTAACAGAAATATGAAAAAACAATTACAGAAATCACTGGTGCGTAAATATTGTAATTTGATCCAAATCAAATCCCACTTCCTACTGGAGAGGGCCCCTGAAGAAAGAGAAACACATCTGGAGGTTTAAAGATAAGACAGGCAGACACTTGTTTAGTTCATTAAGGTTCCAGTTTTATTATTTCATCATAGTGAGAAGATAAATTAAGACATATCAAAGGCAATAGTTAAGATGGAAAACCTCCCATTAGCTCACGCAGACTTTAAACACGTATTAGCAAATAAAGGAGTAGAGCTTTAGAGAGCAAGAACACATTAATGACAAGTTCCAGTTTTGATTAACAATGTTAACAATCGTTGTTATCGGTAATTAAAAAACAACCTGCTTTGTAACCTGTAATGTTTTCTGTCACAAATGGCTTCGATAGACACAATAACATTGACTGCTGAGAGCTTACAGGCACACAAACGTAATGTCTGCCATCAACACGGTATGTCAACCATAGAAATGGATGTCACATAAAAAGGTCACAGTTTTTCAGATTGTCTTGGCAGTACCGATGGCCGTAAACTGATGGTGACGCACAGACAAGCTTTGATTTTTTCCACGAGAGTTAAGCTTCAGTTCACCACGTGGCGCGGGGGCTCAGCCTCACTCGTCACGGAAATGGAAGAGAGGTTAAGACAGAAGCAGAAAACCCACACATACTCTCACTTAGTGACACACACACACACACACACACACACACACACACACACACACACACACACACACACACACACACACACACACACACACACACACACACACACACACACACACACACACACACACACACACACACACACACACACACACACACACACACACACACACACACACACACACACACACACACACACACACACAGAGAGAGAGAGAGTGTGTTTCTCACTGGTCCTTTTCATGGTTGAGGGCCAGGTTAACAGCTGGTGGAACAAACAGAGAAAAAAAACGTTACTTCCTTGGCTTTACTTCCACAGTGTAAATCTAAGGGGTGATGGCGGGGTTGTGTGTTATCGGGGATGACGTATTTTTGTCTATTGATAGATTCATGATTCGAAAATTTGAAAAAGTAGGGTAGACATGTGGAGATTATCCTGCTGAACAAAACGTCCATTTATCAAACAGGTTGGTTTTCCACAGATCTAATTTTTTACAATATTCCAAAATCCTATGGAGAAATCCCGTTGCTTTGTTGTCAAGGGAACCCAGCTTACTTCCGGGTCGGCCTACAAAAATACGTCATCACCGCACCACTCTATTGCAGTTGATATAGTATGTGGCTCTACTTGCATGTACACTGAGATCTCACCCTCCTTTGTCACCGACTCCGTTATGTTCTTAGCCTTGGCGCTCAGATCGCTGACCATAGTCTCCATGGCGGCCTGGTGCTTCAGGAAAAATGGCCGGATCACACGCTTGTACAACATGTCGGAGCCGTTCCACGTCACCGGAGCCATGCACCAAATCAGGAACAGACACTGAGGAGGAAGCAGAGGGCAGATCTTAGATATCACTTCCTGTCTGAAGTGACACATGTCTGGTTCGTTATCTTCTGCGATAATAATCGGACTGCTTTTGGCATTTAGACAGTTGGTCTGGGTGCGTTGTTTCAGAATATTTCACAGTTTTCTGACATTTAAAAAAGTTCAACTGATTAATTTACGAATTGAAAAAATACCCTGACTACTTCTTTCATTTCAAATTAATCTGCAGTTATTTTTTTTTTTTTACAATTTGTCGAAAAATGTTGCATTAAATGAAAAGCATTTCTGTGACATGCCGACTATCGTGTTACATTGCAAGCCAGTGGAAATGAACCATCACTATAAAGGCACTGTTTCTTAAACCTCTTTTTTCCAATCTGATTCTTACTTTTAGAGATATTAAACATTGTTCAGACCTTGTTTTAGAGGTTTTCTTCACATTTTAACATTAACTAGAGTGCGTGATGTCACAGCTAGAGGGTAGAAAATCTTGAAATTTGCCTTCATATATTTTTTAAAAACTGCCTTAATTCCCAAACCCTACATTCCTGAGACACAATTTATCATGACAAACGTAGGAAAACATCTCGTAGCTTGAAAAATGACAAATAATTAAGCAAAAAAATAATTAAACAAATTGCTTTTTGAGGGCTTGAAGGGACAAAAACGTTCAACATTCCTCCATTAAACCCCATTGTAATTTCAGTCATTTCAATATTGAGATCAAAATGACTACTGCAACTGGTGGGGACTCATATCTCCCGATGAACCTTATGCAGATATACAAACCAATATTCATAGTAAGCAGCTAGTCTCCAGGCACGGCGGCATTTTATCGTCATATTTTAATAAAATACTAAAGTCCAGTAGTGCCACCGTTCACAATGAGCTGTTCTTGATTTGCAATGTAGCTTTTTGATCAGAAGCAACCCAAACTAAGTGCATTGAATCATGTGGGTACAACCCCAATAAGTGTGTACGTTTGATCAAATATGCTGATCTACTTCAAGTGTTGTATGCTATTTTCTACAATGCATTGAGGGACAATGGTGTCTTTAGAATTTGCGTACAGACTTTTTTGTTGACTAATTTTGTCCCTTTGAACATACAAAATATGCAGAAGTTGGTCAAACGTGTTAAGTAATGGGCCGAAACACAGTCTGAAGGTCTCCCTCATTGTGTCTTTACACAAATTGTCCACTAGAGTGCGCTGTTGGTGTCCAATTCCATCGACTGGATTCAACATATTGTGAACTTTGGCTTCACGGTTAAAACAGACTTATACAGGGTGCAAAGGAAAAGGAACGTTTGCTCAATGAATAAGGTGTAAAATATGAACCCATACACAAAAGTTTAAAAACGTATTTTAAAAAGGACAGCCGACCTTGCTGGCATAGTAGAAGGGAAACCAGAAGAGGAAGATGTCGGAGAAGGCCTCGACGATGCTGAAGAGTCCATACACCACCCAGTAGGTCAGCCACTGCGTGTCGTCCTCCTTCACATTGCTTTCGATGGCCTTGATGCTGACAGGACGACACAGATTGATGGAGGTGTTAGCATCAACACAACATACTGCAAACACTGGAAACCCTAATACTCTTTTTTTTAAGATGTGGTATTATTTGTACTCCACATGCTGGGTTTTCGAAACGTTTAACTCACCAAATCACATTTATTCCATCTGTCACATACTTATGTAAATACACCTTGCTTTATATCTTGTTATTGTTCATTTGTAAATTCAACATGTATATTTTCTACTTTCTTTTAATTGCCATGTCTTTTTATGCGGCTGCAACACAAAATGTCCCAGATTGGGATCAATAAAGTTCTATCTTATCTTGTTGTAACCTTCAGGTTCGTTTGCAAAATATAAAAAAAAACACATGGTCTGTTTAAGCAGCACTTAAAGGTGGGGTAGGTAAGAATGGAGAAACCAGCTTGAGTGCGCTAGAATTTGAAAATACACAGCCGAAAAAAATCTTCCACTTCCTCCAGACTTCCTCAGAGAGCCCCTCCTTCAACACACACGAACGCACACATGACCAATGAGGGCACGAGATAAGTTTGTGCACAGATGGAAGGCTGACAGGCAGGTAGGCCATCCAGTTACTTTAGCCGGGCCGGCTCAGATGATTGGTCGTGCTTTTTACAGCGCCAAGGCTTCTACAGATGATTTTTTAAAATGTATTTATTGTCAAAGCATTTAATTTATTCATAGCTATCTGGATGTTAAGAGCATTCCATGGAATATAACAAGTGTTTCTGAAGTGAATTACCTACCCCACCTTTCAGCATGGGTTCTTGTGGGGCTGCACTAAGTGTCTCTGAATACAATACAAGATGTACATTGAATGACTTATTGGCCATTTCTTACAGAGCTAAAAATGTATCCCTTCCTAACTCAAATGTTTTGGTGGGTTAAAAAAAGTTTTTCTAAGTCCGCGCAAAATTCATTCAGAAGTTCAGCTAAAGCTAAAATAAGGCATCAGAACGCAGGCTGAGCCAAATTGTGTGGGGAGTTTCCAAAGATGCCAGTCGATTGAGTTCAAAAGTCTCAACTGATTGTGTTGCGGACAGTGTTTTTATGACTGAGCTGCAGTAGAGAGGTAGAAAACACAGAGTGAGATGTGCACTAGAGGATCAGTAGGAAGAGAGCACTTTATGGCCCTTAAGGGGAGGATTAATGATTACAGTGAGCAGTACGTTTCACAGTGTGTAAAAGTATCAAAACAAAAGTAAAAGTGTTTTTTCAAATCATAATCTTTTAACCTTTCTTGAACATCAGAGACACGAATTAAAAAGTGAAGAACATATTCACACCAGTGTAAAAGAAACATTGTTAGTAGTCTAGAAATCCATGTAATTGTAATATTAAAAGGATAAAGGGCCGTATTGATTCGCAAAAGGAGACACATAGGTGAGAGACAGAATGAGATTTAATAATGAACAAAGGCTTCTTTCCATTTCGATGTTTCATTAACACAAAGTGATCCTACTTGCAGTGGAGGTAAGGTCACTTTTTGTTATTAGACATACCTGCTTACATTGCATGTTCTAAATAAATTATCTTTCTATATATTATGTTGTTTTTACATTTACTAAAATAATCATTTCCTTACATTGGCTCCCAACTCGTTTTAGAATGGATTTGAAGGTTCTGGTTATTAAGATAAGAGAGAACTTTATTGATCCCAGTTTGGGACATGTTTGTGTGTGCCATTGTACAATACAAATGAAAAGACAAGGAAGTGGAAAATTCACATGTTGAATTTACAAATGAACAATTACATATAGAGAGCTGCGTGGAAATGCACTGGAATATATATGTGACCTTCTCCATCCTTTCATCGCTCTGCAGTCTCTGTAGAAGCTTTTAAAAAAACTACTGAAGAACTATCTTTTCACACTGGCTTTTATTTCTATTTGAAATGTGTGAGATATGTTCTGTTCTTATGTTTGTTCCTTTCAGGACTCCACGTGGTCTGTGTTTTGCTTTTATGTTGACCTTACATTTCTGCCTCATGTGGTTACTCATTTGGTTCAGTCAGACAACTCACGTGTTTCCTAATATGTTTATTAGAAGCATATAGTTTGAGTTGGGCCTCATCACTCCACGGATGTACATAGAACATTGAGTGATGATTAGATAACTATCCCCTGAGCCTACAGGATAGGGCTGTTCAATTAATTATATTTTAATCGCAATTACGATTTTGGCTTGCAACGATTATGAAAACAACATAATCGAAATAAAACGATTTATTTTTTTTAAAATAATTTTATTTTTTTTTATTGGTTTTCCAGTTGAATTATACTTAAAGTTCAGGGTAATTCAATTTTCAATAAATGGATGTTTTCAAAGTAAATGGATAATCGTTTTTAATAATCGTGATATGAATTATTGACCCAAATAATCGAGATTATGATTTTTGCCATAATCGAGCAGCCCTACTACAGGTGGAAGCTGGGGTGGAGCTGGGGTGGTGGGGGGGCAGGCGAGCAGCAGCAACATGAAACACAGCAGCAGGAACATGACCGCAGCAATAGCAAGCAAACACAGCATTGGCAGCAGCAGCATAGCGAGGAGGCAGAGGCAGGATGACCTGGCAGCTTAAATAGAGCGGCATGTTTAGGACAATGTGTTTGGTTGGTTGTAAGAGGGACGAGGTGCGTCACGTCATAATGTATCATTGGTGCTCGAGTTGACTGCCTGAACTAGCTCGCAGGCTTCGCCCCATTCATGTTTCTGTGGTCTTAATTGTAACTTTTGTTCTTACTTGTGAATTCTATTTCTGTGAAAGGTGCTATAATAACGTATGATTATTATTATTATACATACGAGAAATATGCTGGGTAGGCGAATCCAATCAGGTTGCAGAGCAGTGAGGCTCCAAATCCAAACAGTAGATACAGCCCGACCAAACTCAGAGCACCTGCAGGGGGGAGAAAGACGAGAGAGGGGGGGGGGGGGTATCCAGTTACTTTACAAACACGCCAACAAAATGTGCCTAATAGCAGGATGTCAGGACCGCACAGCACCAGGATTAGGAGGAGCACTGACACAAGACAAACACTGATATTCAAATGCAGTCAGGGGAACAGTTGATAAGTTCACACAGTCATGTGAAACAGCTCGGCATATTGACCTTAAACACGTGAGAGAGACATTCCACAAAGGCCAGTTGTTTTCCACTTCTTCACATTTGTATTATTTGCTGCTGTGCTGTGCTGTACCGAGCTGAAAGTTGAAATGCCGGGTTGATGGATCGATCGTCAATTCATCCGCTATCCCTTTTTGCATTCGACAATGCTCCAGCTTCTCAGGTGTGAAGATGTAATGCTTTTCTTTACCAAATATGAGAGTAAACTGAGTATATATGGGATTGGGATTGTGGTCGGCTGAAAGATGTCACCGTCGGCTCTTGAAAAGGGGCAATTTTCACAATTTTCTTACATGTTATAACACAAGCAATTAATCTACGATGAACACTAAGTCAGTCCTAGTTTAAGGCTTGTAGACGCCTTCATAGAGGTGTTAGTTAAATTGTACATTTGTGAACACGGTGAGGGCAATTTTTAGAAACCACACCTCAATGTAACGCAGTGATGTACTAAACACCACCTTCTAACTACTACCTTAATAACACACCAGAGCGTTTACACTTAAACACCAATTAAGCGCTATATATTGTACAGTGTTGTCTAATAAAGCGGCCATTTTGTATATCGGATGTTTTACTTTACAGGACATACAAACTTACCAAAATGTTTTCCAGGATGTCAGCTCTGTGTGATTTGACTACTGTTAACAAAAGCAAGTTGGCTGCAAAGCTTCATCCCCCTAAAGCTCAAACAGCTTGTTGGTTAGCTGGCGGCGAGGCACTGACTTCAAAGCAAATACACTGCAGCCAGTTTAGCCTCCTTCCATCTCATTTGACTTATCACGAGGAAGGCAAGACAAGAGGAATGACGTCTACCCATATATCATTCAAATGTGTGCAAAAGTCATCTGCTGATATACAATTCAACCATGAGAAATCCCAGAGGCACAATAAAGTCACACAGTATTGAGAGCACTTAAGGCCTTTGATACCGCTCTCATCATCGGCTGCTTTGCATCTCATTTGTTTGTTCCAGCTCGTAGAACAAATGTCCGTGCAATTCCCAGTCTGCTTATCTATCTCTAATGAGGGGAGAACAGGAGGAACTGGATGAAAGGGAAGACCCCAGAGAGACAGAAGAGATACTCTGCCCAGCAACGCGTTGTATAGGGAAGTATACAACTGAGTTATTTAAATACAGGGTTCCTGCAGGTTTCACCAACTCAAATGTAAGACTTTTTAAGACCACTTTGAATAGAATTGAAGACGTATTTCACGGCAAGAAAGCACGAAGGAAAATTGCTAGGAAAGAAGAAATACGTCCCATAATTACTTACAAAGTAAATGTATTCACGTTCAACATTAGAACGATGACTGAACATAACAGCACACAGAACTGTTAGCGTGTTGGACAAAAAGTGTGTGTGTGTGTGTGTGTGTGTCCTAGCATTACTATCCTTGTGGGGACCAAAATCTGTTTACACAGTCACGAGTAGGGACCGGCTTGCCTTATGGGGACAAAATGGAGGTCCCCATAAGGGGAATCATTCATTTTAGGGTGAAGACTTGGTTAGGGTAAGGCATGTGTTGGTTATGGTTAAGGTTAGGATAAGTCTTCAGGAAATGCATGTAAGTCAATGTAATGTCCCCTGAAGTGATGTAAACATGGTGTGGGTGTGTGTGTGTGTGTTACGCCCCCCCCTCTAGGGTAGAGGAGATTAACATATAACTTTACCAATTCCATACTGGTCTAAGTGTTGATTTATACAACAGGTGAACAAAAAGGTAGGCGAACAGCCGGGCACAAACAAAAGTGGTCAAAAGGACGCAGGTTTAGCTAAAGGGCAAACAAAAAGAGGACTCTAACAAAGGGAGCCTGATCAAATAAGAATAAAGGTTTACAAACAAAACCTAACCAACAAAAGGAGACTGTAACAAAACACAGCTTTCGTGTAGGACAACAGTTCAGCGTAAGGCTATCCTAACACAAACACCACTAGTCACAATAATGATAACACGACCACACAAGGTACACAGTTAACAACGTTAAGACAGTTGCGAGAGGCGTCTGATCACACGCAACAGAGCCTCCTGAATGTCCCTGGGCTGAAGTCCAATAGTCCATTTAGCTTAGGAACCTTCCTAACGGAGTGAAATGACCCGGAAGTCCCTCAGTGGCAGCCATGATAAGTGCCGTTTGAATTCTCTAGAATGATAGGAAAGGAGGTTTCAAACTTCCTTTATAATCTCCTTTAGCTTGGGAACCACTGGACCTCCCTAGCCGAAAGGAGAGGAGAAAATGCTGCCCCACAATGCCTTGCAGCCGCAGCATTTGCGTCACACAACAGTTGGCCGTTCACGGACACAAACGATTATGACGGAGAAATTATATCATGAAAGTTACGGTACTTATTAAGCATTTTAAAACGTATGTGGTAAGTTGCCAAAGTACTTTGTTTTGAACGTTCATCAGTATTATATTCAAAAAGAGAAATATGAACGTTAGTTTTTACTGAAATGATCAAATAAAGTCAACATTTCACTGAGCTGTGTGGGGTTTGTTCAACTTTTAAAAGATGTTTGAATGGTGATGTACACAGTGATAGGTGTTAAGGACTAACGTTTATAATAAATATATTTCTATTGATTTTAAGATCTTTTCATACAATCATACGTATTGGGATCATTTATTAATGTGGACCGCAGGGAGAGGGTGACGAGCATAAATTTCACTTTTCTTTTTTATTTCAATTCCAACTTTGTTCATGAAGAATATGTTTCTCTGTTGTCCACGTTCATAAAGCATAAAACAACAGCATCAGAGCACGGTGCAGAGTCTCTAGATGAGTCCCTCGTTCTTATTGAACATCCATGTTGTAGTCCGTTGTATAGAAAACTGTAGTTTCCATAGTTTCACCACAGCAGCAGACGCTGGCGCATCATAAACACGTGGGATAGTGAAAGTGCATTCGGATTCTCTAAAGTACCGCAGTCTCTTCTCCTAAATCCTTTTGAATTCTCCTATCCACTTTCCCTTAACCCCGTGACGTTTCACTCAGAGGTCAAGGAATAGACGATAGGGTTAGAACTTAGGAGCTGATTTTTGGATTATCCGACCGCAACCCCGGTCCACAGCATTTTGTAGTCCTCCCCCGGAAGTTGCATGCTGGAGGTGTGCAGTGATTGGAGGACGTCGGTCCAATCACCTCTCCGGAAGCGTAAACGGGACAGCCAATGGCATCCCGGGAGCCTCAAAGCTCATTTTCACACACACACACACACACACACACACACACACACACACACACACACACACACACACACACACACACACACACACACACACACACACACACACACACACACACACACACACACACACACACACACACACACACACACACACACACACACACACACACACACACACACACACACACACACACACACACACACACACACACACACACACACACAGAGAGAGAGAGTTAACCCTCCTGTTTTCCTGGGGTCATTTTTGACCCCAGAGGGCACAAGGTGCATAGTAATCGGGAGGACATTGCGAGGGTTAAATGCACTGGGGAGCCAACGGCCGTAACAGTGTGTGTGTGTGTGTGTGTGTGTGTGTGTGTGTGTGTGTGTGTGTGTGTGTGTGTGTGTGTGTGTGTGTGTGTGTGACAAGAGCTATTGTCTGAGCTCTGCTGCCATGGCTACAATCTTTCATCGTTGCTGTTGTAGGATTGGTGTTTATCTACGGTATCTAGCGTCCACCGCACTTCTGCTTTTAAAGTTGACCCAAACGTCGCCCAGAGGTCCCCCGATGTTGTTGTTCGTGGTTCCATGTTGATTTATTTCATTACAAATTGTTGGGGGGGGGAACTGAAAGGCTCTTACCGTACCGGTTACTTTGCAGCCCGGACATTTCCCCCAAAACACATTTAGACGTGATCGCAATACAGAAGTAGCCTACCTTTCAAAACCGATCATTTTTAAGACCTTCTAAAATCATAATTAAGACCTTTCTTATTTTGTTATCATATCATAAAGCCTTAAATTCTGATGATCAAATGTAAGACTTTTTAAGACCCCGCGGGAACCCTGTAAATATGTACATAGTTATGAATGATGAAAAACTGCTATCAGGGGTCCATGAGACTTTCAAACTTCTGTACTGCACAAAGAAAAAGAACAAAGCTGCCATGTGACCTGACCTACATTGTACAGCCTTGATGGAAAACACATGTTCTTTTTGTGGAAACACCAAAAATCAAAAAGGCACAAAAGCCATGAAACCGTTGTGTAATCCTGTGTGACTCACGCTGCTCATTAGAGCTGCTGGAGCTGTAATTCGGCCTAAAGTCCAGTTCCTCTTAATCATCAAATCAAATCATCACAAAACCCCATTGTTAGGAGTACAGCGGGAGAGAGGTTGAAATTGAACATGAAGCTAACAAACAAGGTCTCAGAGATCATTAGACTGAGTCACACTTATGGTTATACCAAATACATCTGTCTATAATCAACATGTTTGTATTTACATTACTAGAATATACTTGTGTCTACTGTGCAGTATTTCTTTTACACTCCGCTTTATCTTAATTCAACTTTACATGCTTATAGTTGACTTTTTCCGGGATATTCCTGCATTTTACTTTCACCGTTATGTAATTTGAACTAATTTATTGCACATGTTACTGTATGTCTTTTTTCCTTCATGTACTGCATAGAAGTATCTATCTTTGTTGCAGTGTTCAGGGAAAACTGGGACTTAAAAGGTCACCTATTAAGCAAAATCCACTTCTTCATGTCTCTTCTACATCAACATGTGTCCCCTCTTCTCCATGTCTCTTCTACATCAACATGTGTCCCCTCTTCTCCATGTCTCTTCTACATCAACATGTGTCCCCTCTTCTCCATGTCTCTTCTACATCAACATGTGTCCCCTCTTCTTCATGTCTCTTCTACATCAACATGTGTCCCCTCTTCTTCATGTCTCTTCTACATCAACATGTGTCCCCTCTTCTTCATGTCTCTTCTACATCAACATGTGTCCCCTCTTCTTCATGTCTCTTCTACATCAACATGTGTCCCCTCTTCTTCATGTCTCTTCTACATCAACATGTGTCCCCTCTTCTTCATGTCTCTTCTACAACAACATGTGTCCCCTCTTCTCCATGTCTCTTCTACATCAACATGTGTCCCCTCTTCTCCATCAACATGTGTCCCCTCTTCTCCATGTCTCTTCTACATCAACATGTGTCCCCTCTTCTCCATGTCTCTTCTACATCAACATGTGTCCCCTCTTCTCCATGTCTCTTCTACATCAACATGTGTCACCTCTTCTCCATGTCTCTTCTACATCAACATGTGTCCCCTCTTCTTCATGTCTCTTCTACATCAACATGTGTCCCCTCTTCTTCATGTCTCTTCTACATCAACATGTGTCCCGTCTTCTTCATGTCTCTTCTACAACAACATGTGTCCCCTCTTCTCCATGTCTCTTCTACATCAACATGTGTCCCCTCTTCTTCATGTCTCTTCTACATCAACATGTGTCCCCTCTTCTTCATGTCTCTTCTACATCAACATGTGTCCCCTCTTCTTCATGTCTCTTCTACATCAACATGTGTCCCCTCTTCTTCATGTCTCTTCTACAACAACATGTGTCCCCTCTGTGTAAAGAGATTCTGAAAGTTTCAGGAACAAAGATTCTCTCTCTTTTTGATCCATTTCTATAAAAACCTGTCAGAAAATGAGCTGATCAGATTTTGGCCACTTTATGATGTCAGAACGATGTTTTGTCTTGTGTAACCATTAGCCAATCAGCAACCAATAACCCCCCTTATCACCTGAATCTCCTCCTAGAGCTCCATTGAGTTCTTTTTAACCAAATCTCTCTCAGAGGGGCGTGGGGAGGGGCTCCTTATTTTCATCTAAAGTCACAGACAGAGAATCAGCACTTTGGAAACAGGGCTGAAACAGAGGGCATTATGGGTAATGCTGCAATGATCTGTTTGCTGTTTGCAGCCAAACACTTCAGAGACATGTCTTGTGTATATCTGAGAGCTGTAATATATTGATGAAAAACGGTATAATAGGGGACCTTTAAGATGTGTAAGGCCAACAACTACGCTGTAGCTTTTTGCAGATGACAAAACTCACTCCATGAGTTTGGCTGCATATGAGACATCTCTACTAGAGTCAGCACATTAGTCCTCTCACTTCAGAGTGTCCCAAGAGACAGCATGAACTCGAGACGTTTCTGAGCTAATCAGTGGACGGTTTAAGGGACAACGCTCTGTCACTCTGTTCGACTGACATGCCTACATCAAGGCAAAGTGCAGCATAACATTACAGTGAGGCAACAGGAAACATAACACATTCCTGTATGTAACCCATTATTAGAGGACACATTCGACTACAATGGCCAAATTATGAAATGACTAACAAGCTAATAAGTTAGTGCTGCAAATAGTACTAGTAGCTCAAAGTGTAATTTAGCCGCTCTGCCTGCTCCTACCTTAGAGTCGAGTTGAGTGATATTTGCAAAACAATCTGCAGTATTTAGGGATGTCCCGATCCGATCACGTGATCGGGGATCGGAGCCGATCACGTGATTTTCAAAAGATCGGAAGAAAAAAAATCGGGGATCGGGATTTTATTATTTTTTTTAAATACTTTTTTTTAAATGTTGTATTCAATGTTACAAAACAAAAATGACCATGTTCAAGTCTTAAAGTCATCCTGAGGCCTTAGTTTTGGTTTCAAATTACACAACATCATGTATGTGTTGCTTCTTTGGGGCTTGTTTTCATAGACCTGGTTGCTTATTTCTCTCAAATCTGGCAACAGAGTGGGCAGGGCGCAGTGTCTAATTGTAGCAGTAAGCTAACGAGTACTGAACATTTTATTTTGTTTTGATCCAATGCTGCACAACTGAACTGATCCAATGCTGCTGTGAAAGAAAGAAGCTATATCCATGTTGGATAGAATATCCAATTTAAATAAAAAAAATAACCTTAAGGGACAACTTGAATGCTTTTTTTCTTTTTTCTCTTAATGCATTGCATAAAGATTGGATCGGGAAAAATCGGTATCGGCAAATTGTCAAAATCAAATGATCGGAATCGGATCGGGAGCAAAAAAAGGTGATCGGGACATCCCTAGCAGTATTTGTTTTGAAAGCCAGTTTGGTGATGTGTGTGCGTGAGCTACAAAAACATGGAAGTATTTAGATGCAGATCTGACTGAGCTTTAACGCACACAGGGTATATGCAGGAATCCTGAAGTCAAATGGAAAACCTTTTAAGACCCTTTCTAAGACCCTTTCCATACATTTTAAGACCTCATCGCCAGTTTGAGTTCTAACCGGTTACCTTGGCGACACACTTTACCTCACATTGACTATATACAGTATTGATTGTCCTTCCTCCTTATCTTCCAACCATTTGGACGCAGACTTGCATTTCCCCATAACGATGTTGTTTAACAACCGGCGTAAACGGACCTTCATGTGCTATCAAGCAGTGAGCGTGCAATGTCCTGTTCAGATGACGTCAAACCCAACGGGATGCCATAAATAAACTACACAGAATCACACTACACACCTACGCAATGATTACATTCAGGCAGACTGTAGAATACAACCTCTTTGGACCATTTAGATACTTATTGAAAACAAGCTACAAAATGTAATACCTTGGAAAATGCCGTTTAATACTTTTTAATAGCCTTCATTTCCGCTAAATTGATTGATCAACTTTTAATACTTTTTAAGACCCCGCGGACCCCCTGGGACACCAACTGAACAGTCATATTCAGTAAGGCAGGAGTAACATATCGACTCATATTAGCTTATCTCTGAAACATCAGTATTGACCGATAAGCATCAAAAACATGCAGTAGAGAAACCCCAAAGATATGCGAGCTGTAGTTTAAAAATATTTCTCAAACTTATGATTACTTTTATAATCAAATGGTTTTCAAATGGCAATAGCAACACATTTCCATCACTATTTCCTAATTTGTACAAAACGTCAAACTTCAATTTAGAATTTTGTAAAATAGGGAAAAGCAGCATATTTAAATTAATGCCATTTGCAGGGGCTTTTATAAACATGCTTCTGATCCAGGTGGGAACAGCATTAAACATCCATACCATGGCATTGGGAGCTTAAAATGTTTTTTTTTTTAAAAATGCATATCTACTCTGTGTTTAGTGGTTTGAATGTAGGTCACCCTGGCTCTCATGCTTCCTGTTATCATGTGGCATTGTATGCAAAATGTTGAAGTGTTTGGCCTGGTATCGAATTCTACTGTCAACAGAGTTTAGTCGAAACACAACCTCTTATAGCTAAGAGCAGACTGCAGATGAAAACCAGTAATGCAAGAATGTCCTGCCATCTTTGCATTGCACTGGATATTTCAGGACGTGATAAAAATACCCCTGGGACCAGCTGCTGGTGGGATATTACAAGCTGTTAATTTCAACAGCAATACACTGAAATAGGGATGTGTAAAGAGGATTATACAAACAATAATCTTGTAATGTCTGAGCTGGATGAACTTTGGTATTCGAGCATGAGAAGGGCAATAAAATGAGCCAGCTAACAGTGCCAGAGGATATGAAAAACCACACTGAAAAGCAGAGTTGGGAGAAGGACTAAGATCTTGTACTTGAGTAAAAGAAGAAGTACCAGAGCGTAGGAATACTCTGTTACAGTAAAAATCCTGCATTCAAAATGTTACTGAAGTAAAAGTATAAAAGTATTACCATCAAAATATACTTAAAGTACCAATCGTAAAAGTAGTCATAGTGCAGATTGGTCCATTTCAGAATAATATATATGATATGTTTTATAATGACTGATCATTAAAGTGTTATCAAAGCTGGTAAAGGTGATGACTTTGTATACTGCAGGGTAGCTTGTGAATTTACTCCAGGTGGAACTAAAGTCTGATATTTCACATCATTCATCCAAATCTGTGAAGTAACTAAAGGTTCAAGAGAAATGTAGTGGAGTAAAAGTACACTATTTACCTCTGTATAGAAGTGGGGTAGAAGAACAAAGTAGCATACATTGGAAATACTTAAGTAAAGTATCTCAAAATTGTACAGTACTTGAGTAAATGTACCACCTCTGACAATGAGCCAGCTAACAGTGCCACAGGATATGAAAACCACACTGAAAAGTACTGAAGAGTGTGACCGAAACCGGTTTCAGTTTTAATGCCAAACCAAATAAAGTGGCAAAACATTAGCTCAACTAGCTTGGTTGTTTGCTCAACATGGATAGTAACTAGCTAGTTGTTATTGAGGGGGACGTGGAGCCGCTAAGCAAGTCCGGAATGTACTTTCTTTGGAAGTACAAACAGAAAAACTGACTGGTTGAGTTTGGCTTTCTTTTTGAGACTTTAACTTACCCACGGTGATATACTCTCTTTTCACTCCCGTTTTTTGTTCCAACGTCGCCAACTGGTCTGTCACAAAGTTCTTCTCATGGAGCAGAGTCACGAAGCGCTCCTTAAACTGACTCATTTTCGGGCTTTTTCCTGACACAAACAGCACAGACACACAGCAAATGTTATACGAGTCGATGGTTGATTTGTGATAGAAAACGAGGGGTTATTCAACCAACCTTGGGTGGGTTAATTGCCCGAAAACTTGCCGCTGGATGGCTGGCTGCTGACTGCTGAGTTGCGGTTGCTGAGGGGGAGGAGTCTGCCTGACGCCCGCTGACCAATCACAGAGTTCTGCTGAGTTTGGCTGCAGCAGGTGACTAAACAACGGTTTACTGTGTGTTAGAAACGGGCTCACAATATATGACCAATAATTAAAACATTGTGGTAGCACTGTTAAAAACATTATTAATGAATATTTAATCTGGTATGTGAAACTAAATGTTTCCTTTATTTATTGTATGTTTTATTTGAAATACTTTGTATCTCTACCCCTGATTTCAACTTGTTTGTGGGTCATTCCAATTACATTTTTTATATGGGGGACATGAAATGTTCTCCAATTCGCATGTTCTTGAATAAATAAAGGAAAAAAGGAAAAGGTTTGATGAGACTAGAGGCCCATTTCTGCCATATAGAGAGGGAAAAGACACATCCTGTAAGTCAGTACACTAAGTAACTTTCTCCCATTTCTGATTTGGCCTCCCTACATTATGGATGCCCATACGTATTTCTGCCACAGAGAGGAAAATAAGAGGATGCAATCGGAGAAACTACTCAAAATACTGATTTGGCACTTCAAAAATAATGAGAAATGTTGTCAACATTTGACTTAGTTATTCATTATTTTTGAATGGAAGACTATTTCCGTAACTGAGACTAAAACAAAAGAGGATCTTTAAGTCATTTTTATAAGTCCTAACTATTTCCAAATAATGAAAAAAATGACATACTAAGTCAAAATAGTGTCAGAAATAGTATATTAAGTCAAAAATAATCGTAATTATAGTTTATCAGTCAAACGGGAATCCAAGGGACCCTGTTACAGCAATTGTTTAAAATACTGTTTGGTACATTTCATGGGATTTTATGGGAAGAAGTACACTGTAAACTTAAAGTATCCAAGCCAACTCATCATGGAGAAGAGTGTCACTGGATTTTAATAAGAGATCCAATAACAAGTCCATCATTTTAAATGTGCCGCTGTAAAGGTGGAGCTAACAATAATGACTTTTATACTGAAGTGTAATACCACATCAATATTCATTTGTAAATTGATATGATAAAAGTGCAGTTTGTCAGGTTTTCTAACAAATTGGGCCACCATAGGGGACACTTAATCATTTGGTCTGCAACAGGAACATCCAAGTGACGTTTAGTTTGAACATGATTTGACCCCTGACCTCTCCCGAGTACACAGGTGTCAAAGCAGAGGCATTAGGACCAGAGATGGCAAAAGTACACACATGCTTTACTCAAGTAGAAGTACAGATACTTGTGTTAAAAAATAATCTGGTAAAAGTAGAATACTGACTAAACTTCTTTACTCAAGTAAAAGTAAAGAAGTTTGGGCTTTGAAATGTACTTAAGTAAAAATTACCCCTAACTAGCAGCTGTTTTAAAGAGTACCTGACCTCCCTTTATATTAATAGAACAATAATGTCATTGTTAGCTAATTAATGTTTCCATGCTGAACAACGGCAACATGACAACGTTTTCATTGGTCCCTCTTCTTTAGAGAAGACCAGGAAATGATGGATACACGGATCGTGTTCAAATCAATAGGCACGCAATGACTCTAAATAATAATGATCACGCCACCAAACACACATTCAAACTAAAGGAACCAGCCTGTTTGGAAAATGTGAGAAGTAGAAAGTCAGGTGTTTGTGTTAAAAATATAAGAAGTAAAAGTAAAAAGTCGTCAGAAAAATAATTAGTGGAGTAAAGTACTGATACCTACGGAGCCCCGTAGATTAGGACTAACATGATCATGAAAAGAGCAAAGGGACAAGTACAAATTCATTTTCATGTCAATATGAATTTGTTCGAAACCTGGTTAGCCAGCAGAGGGCAGCCTTCGTCTATTACAGTAACAGAACAAATGTCCGTTGGAAACTTTGCATAGACAGAAACAGCAGAGAGTTGAGGAACAGAAAGTGACTACCTGTTCTTCATGAGTCCACAGGGAGATGTAGCCTCGACTTACCTCTCTGTTTCACAAGGACAGGTGTCTGTTTGCCTTTCTTAAATGTTATTTTTGCATGATTTGAATGCCTCACTGCTCCTCGAAGCTTCATGAAATCTCTGTATGTATGTTAATGTCAGACAAACAGACATATCATACCAACCACAGTGGACACAAACTCAAATCCTCATCTCCACTCCTGATATAAATCTGTTCTTCCATTCAGATGATAGACGGTGTAAATCCAGACAGTGTTCCTCCTGGTTTCGTGTCCCACGTTGCCTTCAGTGTGCTGAGAGCAGAGACATCATTTCCATAGAGAGGAGGCTTTGCATGGTCAGCTGATCCTCCAGTGAACTGAGAAGGTTTATAGTCCTGTGAGTTCAACACTGCAGGACTCACATCTGTCAGTCAGCAGAAAGCACCATGACTCTCATCACCATCCTCATCTGGACGCTGGCCTGCTGCTGTTTCACAGGTTCATTCACTCAGCAACATTTCAAACATCATGTGCTGCCTTTCCTCTCCTTTCTTTCTGCTGAGGAATCAATCATCTGTTTTTGTGTGCAGGATGCAGCGGTCAGGTGACTGTGACTCAGCCTGCAGTCGAGACGTCTGCTCCAGGATCCACCGTCACTCTCACCTGTAAAACCAGCACAGATGTTTACTCAGATAGTACTTATGGTCAACGTATGTTCTGGTATCAACAGAAATCTGGACAGCCTCCAAAGCTCCTGATAAAACTTGTGAGCACACGTGAATCAGGAACAGAACCTCGGTTTAGTGGCAGTGGAAGCGGCTCTGACTTCTCTATGACCATCACTGGACTGAAGGCTGAAGATGCAGCAGTTTATTACTGTCAGAGTTTCCACAGTGGTTATGTGTTCACACAGTGATTTGTCGTCGTACAAAAACCTCCCTCAGTCAGACTGCAGAGACTCTGAGCTGTTACAGCAGGAACCACCTGCAGCTGCTGAAGAGGAAGAGACTGACACAGCCCACTGAACTCAGAGCTGACAGGAACCCACCCAGCACTATTCACTTCTTATTCTTAAATACACAGATGTTAATGGATTAATGAGATTAAACCCAGTCCAAAACACATTCTATGTAAAAGCAGCATTACACACAAACCTTATTGTGATCTCTGCTTCCCCGAATTAAAACAACCAACGCTCTTTAGCTTTTCCCCACATGTCTCCACTCGGTGTGCTTCACAGCAGGAGCATCTCTGGCCTCTCTGGAGTTATTATTTAATCATTATTATAAAGATCCTGATTCAAAATGACAAAGATCAATCTAATGGAGTCTTTAAAATGTTAAACTGTGGCTGATTAAAACCCTCTTATTCACATCAATCAATGAACTGATCCATTAGTTAACCTCAAATTCACATCTTAGTTCAAAACTTCAGGTTTTCTAACAAACAGTTTCATTGAAGTTTCCTGAAATGTTTTTTTGTTCCATTATTGAAATCAAAAACAGCAGGAACATCCAAGAGACGTTGAGTTTGAACATGATTTGACCCCTGACCCCCCCTGAGACCACCAGTGCAAAGCAGAGGCTTTAGGACTAGCAGACGTACATCAGAATCAGAATCAAGTTTATTGCCAGATACTTTGACACATACAAGGAATTAGCTTTGGTGTCTGGTGGTACGAACATAAACAATCTAAGAAAATAAGTTGCCATAGTAGGTACAAAATATAAAGATAATATAAATAAGTATTTACACCAAATATAAATATACAAAGACCTTAAAAGCTAAAAAACTAAAATACTTTGGAAAATTAATATGTGACAATATATGGCAAACTACAGTGAATTATATTTAAAGTGGAGGGCTGTGCAGACATGTATAAATGCAGTCAGAGTTGAGCATGAACATGGCTCTCAGAATTAAGAAAGGAAAAGAACAAGGTGTTGTTCACATGATGTGCAATAATGTAACTCTGTGTGACTGGTGAAGCCACACTCAGTCTACTATTCAACATACTTATTAGTGTGAATGCTGTTCAACTATTGTTCTTCAAATCTTTATTCTTCCACATCTTATTATTGTGCTTTCTTCCTGTATGTTCCTGCCTGTGTACATGACATAAGCTGCTCACAACCAATTGCCCCTTGCAGGATTAATAAAGTTGTTGATTGATTATTTCAACCAGATTTCGCCGTCTAACTACTTCAGCATACTTTCAGCTAGAGAGACCATTCAAATATTACAATGTGCGGCTCCTTCAGGATATGTGTGCTATGACTTTTCTTGTTTTTTAAATTTATAATTTCTAAAAATATACTGCTTTTTAAACTTTTATTTGTACAATGTATCCCCATGGGAGTATCCTTCAAATCCTCTTTTACCTACACTGTGTTTAAAATGCTGCTCCTTCAGAATACTTCCAGCTACAGACTTCATTCCAACTTTGAAACGGTCACACAACATTCAGCTATTACATTTGTATTCAGCTTTTTGATATCTTTTAGAGTTTCTCACTCATCAACGTTTACATTTTGGTAAATGTGCAGGACGTTGTAGATTATATAATGGTTGTTTATGGGATGGACTCTTCAGGGCTAGAGAGCGTGACATCATCACTTAGAGTGTAGAGGGTGGTGCAGCTGCCTGGTTTGGCACCCCCACTATAACTTTCTCAAGGGTGGTCGTACTGTCACCAAAATCACACTGGTGTTTGCTGTCCCCCTCTAGCTTCTGCACACTAAAACATTTTACTCTGGGCTCAGCAGGTGAGAAACTAAAGAGGGGCTTCCACATGTGGCAGACCAGGTGTTGGTTTGATTTGGCACGCCACCCCCACTAAAACTTTGTCCAAGATAGTTGTACTGTCACCAAAATCACACCGGTGTTGGTTCTTTCCATCTTATCTGAGAAGGATTTCCATCTTCTGTCTAATGTTATGTTGGTGTCTCGTTTCGGTCATAACGCCATTTGCTGGTTTCAGATTTATCTAACCCAGCGGTTCCCAAACTTTGCCATGCAAAGACCCCCATATAGCATTATCCTCTGGCGGGGACCCCCCTGTTGCAATTTTTTTTTAAATGATGTGTACAAGTGCCTCCCGATTGAACATGCAGTGCGTTGCCACTACATTTGGGGCCTTCTGCCTGATCGAAGCTGTCACTCCGCTTTCTTTGCCTGTCATAGCCCCACTGCCCCATCTGAACACACACCCACACAACGAGACCCGTCAAGTCCGTTTGAGATGATGTACTCATCTAAAACTTGGAAAATGTCTCTTCCTGTGGTCCTACCTTCCATTGCTTTGCAAAATAATATTTCCTCAACAAAGTTGTCTTCTGAAATAAATCTGATGTATGCAAGGCAATTCTGCGACATTTGCTACATCCGTGCTCTCATCCAGCTGCAGAGCGAAACATTCACAAGCTCTCACTTGCTCCAAAAGCTGAGCAGATTTTCACTCTCAGTAGTGGCATCTCGATTCTGATTGGCTTGAAGGGAGGTCGTGCGATTCAAAAACAAAAAATATGGAAAGATTGGCATCAAAGGACACATAGATTGATAGGATTGATAGATATGTAGTTATACTCAATGCGTCAGGTTGGGTAGTACTGTCTCTGAGCCTGTCGCCTTGGAGAAGGGAGTTCCACAGGGTTCTATTTTGGGGCCCTTGCTCTTTTTATTATATGTAAACAATATTTGTAATCAGATGCAATTTTCTACCTATCATATGTATTCTGATGACACTATTTTATACTCATGTGCTCCTTCTCTGGATATGGCCGTTTCCAATTTAAAATCTGATTTTATCAACCTGCAGCATACGCTTCTTGATTCTAAACTGCTATTGAACGGTAAGAAAACCAAAGCAATGCTTTTTGCTCCCAAGTCAGCGTCCTCTTGCCTCTCCATTGACAGCCTTACTGGCGTTGAGTTTGTCGATACATACAAATATCTGGGCTTTTGGTTGGACAGAAATCTAAACTTTAAACACCACATTGAAGTTCTAACTAAGAAATTGAAATTCACTCTTGGCTTCCTTTACAGACTTAAACATTGTTTTTCAACTTCTTCCCGTAAAAGGTTGTTCTCTGGCTTATTCCTGTCCCAGCTTGACTACGGTGATACAATCTATAGATTTGCCTGTCCCACTGTTTTGGCCAAACTTGACCCACTCTACCATGCTGCACTGCGTTATATATCAAATGCACCTCTAGGTCTCATCATTGCAAACTGTATAGCCTAACTGGATGGTCCTCACTTAGTATGCGTAGGATGCAGTATTGGTTTTTATTATTGTATAAAGCCATTTTAGGAAAGCTTCCACTGTACATATGTGCCAGATTTGCTCCAGTTTGTGACTCTAACAACCTCAGATCCAGTGCCTGGATAAGGTTCCAGGTTCCTGCTGTGTGGACTGAGGCTGGAAAAAGGAGTCTTTTTTATTCTGGTCCTTGGTCTTGGAATGACCTTCAATAAAGCCTCAAACTGATGGCACTTGTCCCTATAGCCTGTTTTAAATTGAAGTTGTCTGAGGTCCTTACCACCAGCTGCTCTTGCAGTAATAAGTAGTGTACCTTTCTTACTGTCCCTAATGTGCACAATGTAGGGACTGCTTTCCGTCTTTTCTTTACTTAGTTGTGTTCTCTGTATTTTAAATGTCTGTGTTATGTGTAAGAACGTGTAACGTTGCTGCCTTCTTGGCCAGGTCAGCATTGTAAATGAGATTTTGTCTCAATGTTTTCATCTGGTTAAATAAAGGTTAAATACATTTAAAAAAAAATTATTAGCCATGGAAAGAGATGCACGATGCAACTGAGAGACAAAATGACCAAAGAGAGAGGAGAAAATAGACGCAACAAGTCCACAAAGAAATGCAAAAGGATGAGAAAGAGGCATGACGCCACAAAGAAGTGCTAAATGACTTCATAAAGAGGCAAAACAACTACAAAGAGACCCAGACAGACTCTAGATTGTTATACAGGGCGACTGCAAAGCGATGAAGACTCACGAGAGAACTTTGCTCCGATAAAGAAGGGACTTTTATGTGACTGTATCTCAGATTCAGTGCATGATGTGAAAGATTCAAATGTCTCTACATACTCCTGTTTCGACTCAAGAGGGCAGCATTGTTGTTTTTCATGCAGATGTAACACAGACAACTCTCAGAGGAGATTTGTTGGGCTTGATGCACAATTATCCAGTTTTTAAATAAGGTTATTGCTGGTTTTACTGCTGGTACTGGTAGTCTACATCCAGGGTGAGATACTGATTTGAGTCTACAGAGAGTGCATTAACCAGCCTTTACAGAAATAGGGTTAGTTTAGTTTAATGTTCAAACTGTTCTTCATATCAAATAGTTTACATTCAGTAGCTATGTTTTATTTCTCTGTCTCGGAGCTGTAGTGGATTTGAAATGAAAGTCACTCCCACCACCAAGAGCTGAAGATGCATGAAGTGACTGCTGTATGGGAGCTAATGTGGGCCTCATGTAGTCATTCAAGAAACTCCCTGGTATGAAACAGCGTACAGAGTGCTGAGCTGTGACCTGACCTGAGGTTCTGATACGCACCACCGGCACAAACGTACAGAAACTACATGAGCCCCAGTCAGAGGGGAAGTGGAACTCAAGTGTTCCCCTTTCCTAATCCAGATGTTCAATTATATACATAGTCACTAAGAGAAAAAGGCCATCTCTGATGAGAGATTAATGTAAAACAGGGTCTACAGTGTGACACTATGTGACTAGTACTGTGTTGCACATTTATTAACCAGGCAATACAATACAATGCATAGATCAGGGTGTCTCGTACATTTGTATTGGCCCTCATCAAATTCTAAAAGTATAATGGAATATGGCCCACACCTGAAACTTGAGCTTTTCTTATGTCATACTTCTTAAATATATATGTTGACATATATTACATAGTAGTATTCATGAGGTAATAAGCACACTTTTCAAATACATTTAAGTTGAAAACATTTTCTAACAAATCTTACTTGATAAAAAAATTCCCAATAACTTATTTGCAGAACAAGCTTGAAATATATACTTCATATTCCCCCTTATCTTAAGCAATCTGAGGCTTCTGTTTAAGGAATGAGCTGCCAACACTTTTTATAACAAAATAAATGAAACCCTATGGAGAGCTGTGAGCTTTTATCTTAAATCATATTCAAGTAACAAGCATGATTTACCTACATTTGATTGATTTAACTTATAACTGAATTTATGAGGCAAAATACCTCACCTCTAGTGAGTGGCCCAGCCCTTTGTATGTGTTTCTCTATGTGGCCCCCTCATTGAGTTAAAATCATCCAGTCTGGACAGACCTGTTAGATATTAGATGTCTCTCTGTTGCATGGCATGTAGTTGATAAAAAAAAGCCCAATATGTTTTGATAAACTTTCTGCCTCACTAAAAATCAAGTTCACATTTGTATCAAATTCTTAATCACGATAAAACAGTGTAGTAACTTTCCTTCACCACCACGTCAATTTCATTGCCAATTAAAAAATAAATATCCAAAGCTTTATCTTGTTCTGCTGATAGAAGTGCAGAATGTTATAAAACCTTTTAATGTCTCACTACTTTAAATAAAACACCAAACACTTCATCATGTTATTTATCAGAGAAAGCTTTATTTGGAACATCCTGGATCATCAACATGAAAGTTACTAAGCACACTCTCATCTCTGCTGAGCTTCACACATCACTCTCTAAGTTGTTGCTGTCCAACACTTTACAGCAGTGTTGTTCTCGGCCACACAAAGCTTCACTTTCCTCTCCAAACATTAAAGCTCCTGATGATCAGAGCAGCATGTGTTCTCCTGGGCTCCAGCGGCCCCTCTAGCCCTCACACTGGCTCCTGTGGAGGGACTGGGTCTGGCTGTGGGCATGATGGAGGACCTTGCAGGAGTACAGCTCTCCTGACATCCAGCGCTCCTGGCTCAGGCTCAAGCTGCTGCTGCTGCTGTAGAGTCCGCTCTTCTCCTCCTCCGAGCTGCTCAGGACCCCCTCTGTCACCTGTGTGCCGTCCACCTCCCAGCTCACCACGGCTCCCTGAGGAGAGTAGCCGGTCAGCAGGCAGGCTAGCGTGAGCGAGCCCCCAGAGAGCTGCTCAGAGGAGGAGGGGGCCAGCAGAGAGACGGAGGGCCTGAGCATGGAGCCCGCTGCAGGGGAGAGAGACACAAGGAGCAGATGAACTTCCACTGAGGGACAGACGCTGTGAGACAGAGTCCATACAGGACACATTCAAACATTCAGAGGCTTTACTGTCATATGCACAGTAGCTGCAGTGAATCAGAACCAGAGTCAGAATACCTTTAGTAGTCCCACAGAGGGGACATTCACGCTGTGACAGCAGAAAAGAGCCAGAGACAGCTTCATGTTACGAAGAAGCATGCATACAAAAGTATTCAAGTAAAACAAAGTTATAATATAATAAAAAAATAAAATAAAAAGTTACACAATTTACAAAATACACATCCTGTAACAGTTCTGAGGATTTAGCAGCCAGGTATATATTGCACATATTGCACATATTGCACATATTGCACATATTGCACATATTGCACATATTGCACATATTGCACATATTGCACATATTGCACATATTGCACATATTGCACATATTGCACATGGCAATGTAGATCAGCCAATGAAAAGCCCAAGGCTCCTCCAACAATGCAACATACAAATATGTAGGACATAAAACAATAAAAGATATTTTAAAAACATTCAAATAGTGCCAGAACAAACAGAATGAGGAAGGAAATGAGGGTTTGATAAATAAAATAAAATGTTAAACTTGATGTTTGGAGTTAGAGTGTTATTCTGTAGCTCTCATCAGAACAAGAATTATACATTGAAGGTACAGGACAGAGAAAGTGGGGGTCAGCTGTGAGCATGAGCTGTGATCACAAGAGGAGCTGAGGCATGGGAGAACACGAGGGTTTCATTCATCAAATCAAACGGTGATACTTTATATCATTCTGCCATTTAAAATAATGAATCTTCTTCTTTGGCACTCATCCAAACTCCTGAAGAGTTACATGAAAGTATGCAACGTAATGAAGGTGTTCATGTAATGATCATTATATGAAAAGCTTTATCTCTGCTTTACAATGTTTCAGAATGAATAACTAATCTCTGCAATCATTTACTGTTAAGAAAAACAAAAAGTAACATCTTCTACAGTTGAAGACTTTGTCATCTGTTTGTTTCACTTCCTTTGAACTCTTTGAAACTAACGGACTGTGAACGCACCCTGCAGCGACTCTGAATGTACAAAAACACACTTTCATTTGTTTTAACGGATCCTCAGCAGATTTGATATCAAACACTTGTTGAATGTTCAAATATATAAAAATGAAAAAGCAAATCACATTTAGATGTTATGACATAGCAGCTGTTCTTTGGTCAATTGTGAGCTAAACATGTGTTTATATCTTATTAAAAAAGAAAAGTAAAACGTACATATAATTCACCGTAACATCTTCTTCAATATTAAATAAAACTAACTTTGCTTAATGTTTTTAAATTCTTCAGACAAGCTTTATAGATTTAAAAAAATATCAACATAATGTAAATTATCCAAAAATAATGTCTTGATTTATCATATTCTGATTCAAAAGTAAATGTAATGTTTTGTGTTATAAAATACAAATCTCTGGTACTTACAGTGAACGATGAGTTTGGTTCCTCCACCAAAAGTGTACCACAGTGATACAAACTCATTGAGTGGCCGTACAAAAACCTCCTGCACTGTCAACAAGCATGTATCACTGAGAGAGCTCCCTGATCTCACTGATAACAGAGACACATATACAGTTTTTAAATCAACAAAGCTTTTCTAAAGATATGGATTACATATCTGGAAGAATTAAGATGATTTATGTCATTTTTCATCTCTTTTCTACACCTGGCAGAGAAACCATTACAGTCTGCTACACAACTAACTTTGTCAGTTTTATATTAGTTTCTACACGGTTAAATGAACATGAGGCTTTGAAATAATAGTTATTAACAAATGTATTTGAAACAGAACTGAAACATGTTATTTATCTACAGTGAATCTCTGCATGTATGTTAATGTCAGACAAACAGACATATCATACCAACCACAGTGGACACAAACTCAAATCCTCATCTCCACTCCTGATATAAATATGTTCTTCCATTCAGATGATAGACGGTGTAAATCCAGACAGTGTTCCTCCTGGTTTCGTGTCCCACGTTGCCTTCAGTGTGCTGAGAGCAGAGACATCATTTCCATAGAGAGGAGGCTTTGCATGGTCAGCTGATCCTCCAGTGAACTGAGAAGGTTTATAGTCCTGTGAGTTCAACACTGCAGGACTCACATCTGTCAGTCAGCAGAAAGCACCATGACTCTCATCACCATCCTCATCTGGACGCTGGCCTGCTGCTGTTTCACAGGTTCATTCACTCAGCAACATTTCAAACATCATGTGCTGCCTTTCCTCTCCTTTCTTTCTGCTGAGAAATCAATCATCTGTTTTTGTGTGCAGGATGCAGCGGTCAGGTGACTGTGACTCAGCCTGCAGTCGAGACGTCTGCTCCAGGATCCACCGTCACTCTCACCTGTAAAACCAGCACAGATGTTTACAATTTGGCTCATCTGGAGTTTTTGTCCTGGTATCAACAGAAATCTGGACAGCCTCCAAAGCTCCTGATAAAACTAGTGAGCACACGTGTATCAGGAACAGAACCTCGGTTTAGTGGCAGTGGAACCAGATCTGACTTCTCTATGACCATCACTGGACTGAAGGCTGAAGATGCAGCAGTTTATTACTGTCAGAGTTTCCACAGTGGCCCAGTGTTCACACAGTGATTTGCCGTCGTACAAAAACCTCCCTCAGTCAGACTGCAGAGACTCTGAGCTGTTACAGCAGGAACCACCTGCAGCTGCTGAAGAGGAAGAGACTGACACAGCCCACTGAACTCAGAGCTGACAGGAACCCACCCAGCACTATTCACTTCTTATTCTTAAATATACAGATGTTAATGGATTAATGAGATTAAACCCAGTCCAAAACACATTCTATGTAAAAGCAGCATTATACACAAACCTTATTGTGATCTCTGCTTCCCCGAATTAAAACAACAAACGCTCTTTAGCTTTTCCCCACATGTCTCCACTCGGTGTGCTTCACAGCAGGAGCATCTCTGGCCTCTCTGGAGTTATTATTTAATCATTATTATAAAGATCCTGATTCAAAATGACAAAGATCAATCTAATGAAGTCTTTCAAATGTTAAACTGTGGATAGACGTTTACTTTGAACATGATTTGACCCCTGACCCCCCCTGAGTCCACCAGTGCAAAGCAGAGGCTTTAGGACTAGATGATGAGGCCGGTAGCGGAGGGGAAGAAGCTGTTCAGGGGGAGAGAGGTTCTGGTCCTGATGGAGAGAGGCTCTGATCCTGATGGAGAGAGGCTCTGGTCCTGATGGAGAGAGTTCTGGTCCTGATGGAGAGAGGTTCTGGTCCTGATGGAGAGAGGTTCTGGTCCTGATGGAGAGAGTTCTGGTCCTGATGGAGAGAGGCTCTGGTGCTGATGGAGAGAGTTCTGGTCCTGATGGAGAGAGGCTCTAATCCTGATGGAGAGAGGCTCTGGTCCTGATGGAGAGAGTTCTGGTCCTGATGGAGCCTTCTGCCAGATGGGAAGGTGGAGCAGTTTGTGTCCAGGGTGGTAGGGGTCAAAGTCAAAGCCAACTGTATTGTCAATCTTCCAGTTTGTGTGTACAGACAGAGAGATCGAAATAACATTTCCCAAAATCCCGAATATAAAAGAAATGTATATTAAAATATGTGTTCATATATATATATATATATGCAAATATATTTTATATATATATATACAGAATCAAAGACACATTTTTACATGTGCACACATTAAGACCTAAATAAAAACACAACAATCAATATACAAAATAACAGTCACTTCAATGTTTGAGAATGTACATTAGTGCAACATTGTCCATAGAATGTGCAAAATATTAGTGCATTAGTCGGACTCTATCTCCCCGCCTCAGGGTCCTGGAGGCCTGCAGGTAGAGGAGGGAGGGCAGATTGCTGCCGACCCCCCTCTCTGCAGAGCAGATGATGAGCTGCAGCCCTGCTCCTCGGCTAGCTGCAGCGTACCAGATGGTGATGGAGGAGGTGAGGATGGACTCCATGATGGAGGTGTAGAAGTTCACCATCATTGTCTTAGGCAGGTTGAAGCTCTTCAGCTGCCTCAGGAAGAACATCCTCTGCTGGGCTTTTGTGATTATGGAGCTGATGTTCTGCTCCCACTTGACGTCCTGGGTGATGATGGTGCCCAGGAAGCAGAAAGACTCCACAGCAGAGACTGGGGAGTCCCACAGAGTGATGGGGGCCGGTGGGGCTGATTGAGAGCGTTTAGCTCCAGGTTTTCATTTCATTTCAAACCTTTATTTACCCGGGTGTATCCCCTTGAGATCATTGATCTCTTTTTCAAGGGAGACCTGCTCAAGTAGGTTCCACACGAAACATAGAAACATAAACAGAACATCAAAAAGGACATCTCACAGCATCATTACAGGGATTACAATTTAAAATAACTATCCACATGAACAGGTACCAACAGCTTCCGATTGAGTAGCATCCAACCAAGCTTTAAAAACATTTAGTGGCATCAGATCGCTCAGTTTCCATTTAATTTACAGACTATTCCAAGACAGTGAGCTGAGCATCTAAAAGCCATCTTCCCTAAGACAGTCCTAGCAGTTGGCACATTTAATAAAACCACAGCATGCGATCTCAGGCAGTAGCCACTTACAATTCGCCGTGAGATCAGGGAGCAGATGTAGGATGGAAGTTTCCCTAACATGGCTTTGTATATGAAAATGTACCAGTGACTGAGCCTCCGTAGAGTTAGTGAAGGCAAACCTGCCCTTGCATACAGGGTACAGTGATGGGTTAATGCTTTACAGTTTGTCACAAGTCTCAGAGCACTGTGATACGCAGCATCTAACTTGATCAGGTGGGCAGGTGCATTCATATAGATCAGATCACCATAGTCCAGCGCAGGTAAACAGGTCACAGTGACTAGCCTTTTCCTGGCCTCAAATGAGAAACAGGACTTGTTCCTGTAGAAGAAACCTAGCCTAACCCTCAGTTTTTTAAGAAGGTTATTGACATGAAGTTTAAAAGTGAGACAATCATCAAGCCAGATACCAAGGTATTTATAACAGGTAACCACTTCAAGTTTTATTCCTTGCGTAGTTACAATATCTAAAACAGGCTCTGGTGTCTTTTTAGCTTTTGAAAAGAGCATTACCTTGGTTTTATCAACATTTAAAAGAAGCTTTAGTTCAGAGAGCTGAGTCTGAATAATGTTAATGCTTGCAATTCAACACCAGCCTCCTTAATGGAGGGACCTGCATAATACATCACGCTATCATCCGCATAAAAATGTAAAGTGGCTCCATCTACATTTTCACCTAAACTATTGATGTAGATGGAGAATAAAAGTGGACCTAAAACAGAACTTTGAGGAACACCATTAGTAATGTTTAACCACTCAGAAGACAGCCCATCAAAATGAACACATTGGGACCTTTCAGAGAGGTAGTTCACAAACCACCCCACTGCATGGCTGGATATGCCAATACTGAGTAGCCTCTGCTTCAAGATGCGATCATCGACGGTGTCAAACGCTTTGGACAGGTCAATAAATAGAGCTGCACAACTCAGCTTATTATCTAAAACACTCGCCACATCATTCACCACTTTCATTGTGGCAGTGATGGTGCTATGTTGCTTTATGAAGCCTGACACTGGAGATATCCCAAACATCTGGAAATACTGAATCACTTGCCTGACTCTTAGGCTCTGTGACCGAGAGTTGACCGGTCATAAAACTGAGAATAAGTGCAGCAGCACATTCTTTAAAGGATATAACAGAGTCAGGCTTGGTTATTAACGCCAAGAGGCAATAAGGTTAAATATCTAGGAGTAAAGACAGAAATATTCCCTCACAGACATCATATTGAATCATTTTTGATATTGTAATGTTTTTTATGAGGCGACGAATGAAGCCTCACAAACTCCTTTGTTGTTCCCTCAGGCGGGGTTCAAACCCTGTTTCTTCAGACTCAATCTTTGTCCTTCCCCGCCAGACCAAATGAACCAGAGAGACTAAAAAGGTGACACTGAAGATGCAGAAAGTGTATCTTCTTTAACCTGCAGAGAAATTAAGCATACACATTTCGTCCTAAAACAGATTTACTCAAGACTGGGTTCAAATCCCACCTGGACTGTGTGTTTCCCTTCAGTCAACCCACAGCAGACTGTTTCATAGTAGTTGTTTTTATTGTGAAAATGAACTCAATCATGTTTTTCTGCAACGGGAGCATCCAAGAAACGTCTGACACAATTTGAACTCTGAGTCCAGTGCTGTCAGAGCAGATTCATGAGGAGTAACAGATTGACTACTTGATTATAACAAGAGCTAAAGGTGGAGAACAGATTCAATCTCACATCAATATGAAGTTGTTCTGAACCTGGACAGCCAGCAGAGGGCAGCCTGCTGGGACAATAAAGTATATCTCTTATATTTATGTTATTAAGCACAGAGGCCTTTGGTAAACTGAACAGACAGAAACAGCAGAGAGTTGAGGAACAGAAAGTTTCTACATGTTCTCCATGAGTCCACAGGGAGATGTAGCCTCTACTTCCTCCACCTCCTCTCTCTCTCTGTTTCTCAAGGACAGGTGTCTGTGTGACGTGTGAAATGTCATTTGCATGATTGTAATGCTTCACTGCTCCTCACAGCTTTAAGGTCTTGTGTCACGTAGAGTCTGAACCGTGTTCCTGCACTCATCCTGAAAACTGGAGATCATGTTGTCAGTAACTCTGCTTGTCATGTTGGGCTTTCTGTGTCAGGGTGAGAGACTTTGAAAATGTATCATCTGAAATGATAGGAGTAATGTATGTGTGGTTCAATGTTTGTCTTTTCTTTTCATGTTTGCATCCAATGTGCTTTGTCTTTAACTCTTTCTGTTATCATTTAAACTGCTGCTCCATGTTGTTGGTTATCTAACATTTCACTTCTCATTTCAGAGTCTTCTGCCAACAAGTTCCTGACTCAGACTGACACATCCAAGACTGTTAGTCCTGGAGGGACTGTGACCATCAGCGCTACAGGGAGCTCAGATATTGAAGATGATCTCAGTTGGTATCTTCAGAAACCTGGACAGGCTCCTAAACTTCTTATATACAAAGCATCAACTCTGTTCTCTGGAACTGAGCCTAGATTCAGTGGTACTCAATCTGGTACTCAGTACACTTTAACCATCAGTAACGTTAAGGATGTTGATGCAGGAGATTACTATTGTCTGGGCTACCATGGTAATTACGTGTTCACACAGTTATTTAGAGCCGTACAAAAACCTCCTTCAGTCTGAAGTGAAGCGTCCTGCTGCAGCTGCAGAGGTGAAGAGACTGAGAGGAGGAGAAATGGTCCAGTGAACACAAGAGTCATCAAGCAGAACCACCATGAATCCAGATAAAGCTGAAACACACTCACAGACACTCTTCAACACCCTGTTTAAACTATATTAATGTCACCCTGAACACTGAGCTGACAGGAACTTCACCAAACACTAACTCCATATTCACACTATGTTGAACAAATAAATACTTAAAAATCTAAACATCTACTCTCAGCTCAGATTAAAGGCTGATCTTATTTATGAGCCATAAACGTTCTGCCTCACTAAAAATCAAGTTCACATCAGGATCAAATTCTTAATCACGATAAAACAGTGAAGTAACTTTCCTTCACCACCACGTCAATTTCATTACCAATTAAAAGATAAATATCCAAAGCTTTATCTTGTTCTGCTGATAGAAGTGCAGAATGTTATAAAACCTTTTAATGTCTCACTACTTTAAATAAAACACCAAACACTTCATCATGTTATTTATCAGAGAAAGCTTTATTAGGAACATCCTGAATCATCAACATGACAGTTACTAAGCACACTCTCATCTCTGCTGAGCTTCACACATCACTCTCTAAGTTGTTGCTGTCCAACACTTTACAGCAGTGTTGTTCTCGGCCACACAAAGCTTCACTTTCCTCTCCAAACATTAAAGCTCCTGATGATCAGAGCAGCATGTGTTCTCCTGGGCTCCAGCGGCCCCTCTAGCCCTCACACTGGCTCCTGTGGAGGGACTGGGTCTGGCTGTGGGCATGATGGAGGACCTTGCAGGAGTACAGCTCTCCTGACATCCAGCGCTCCTGGCTCAGGCTCAGGCTGCTGCTGCTGCTGTAGAGTCCGCTCTTCTCCTCCTCCGAGCTGCTCAGGACCCCCTCTGTCACCTGTGTGCCATCCACCTCCCAGCTCACCACGGCTCCCTGAGGAGAGTAGCCGGTCAGCAGGCAGGCCAGCGTGAGCGAGCCCCCAGAGAGCTGCTCAGAGGAGGAGGGTGCCAGCAGAGAGACGGAGGGCCTGAGCATGGAGCCCGCTGCAGGGGAGAGAGACACAAGGAGCAGATGAACTTCCACTGAGGGACAGACGCTGTGAGACAGAGTCCATACAGGACACATTCAAACATTCAGAGGCTTTACTGTCATATGCACAGTAGCTGCAGTGAATCAGAACCAGAGTCAGAATACCTTTAGTAGTCCCACAGAGGGGACATTCACGCTGTGACAGCAGAAAAGAGCCAGAGACAGCTTCATGTTACGAAGAAGCATGCATACAAAAAGTATTCAAGTAAAAAAAAGTTATAATATAATAAAAAATAAAATAAAAAGTTACACAATTTACAAAATACACATCCTGTAACAGTTCTGAGGATTTAGCAGCCAGGTACATATTGCACATATTGCACATATTGCACATATTGCACATATTGTACATATTGTACATATTGCACATAATGCACATATTGCACATATTGCACATATTGCACATATTGCACATATTGCACATATTGCACATATTGCACATGGCGATGTAGATAAGCCAATGAAAAGCCCAAGGCTCCTCCAACAATGCAACATACAAATATGTAGGACATAAAACAATAAAAGATATTTTAAAAACATTCAAATAGTGCCAGAACAAACAGAATGAGGAAGGAAATGAGGGTTTGATAAATAAAATCAAATGTTAAACTTGATGTTTGGAGTTAGAGTGTTATTCTGTAGCTCTCATCAGAACAAGAATTATACATTGAAGGTACAGGACAGAGAAACTGGGGGTCAGCTGTGAGCATGAGCTGTGATCACAAGAGGAGCTGAGGCATGGGAGAACACGAGGGTTTCATTCATCAAATCAAACGGTGATACTTTATATCATTCTGCCATTTAAAATAATGAATCTTCTTCTTTGGCACTCATCCAAACTCCTGAAGAGTTACATGAAAGTATGCAACGTAATGAAGGTGTTCATGTAATGATCATTATATGAAAAGCTTTATCTCTGCTTTACAATGTTTCAGAATGAATAACTAATCTCTGCAATCATTTACTGTTAAGAAAAACAAAAAGTAACATCTTCTACAGTTGAAGACTTTGTCATCTGTTTGTTTCACTTCCTTTGAACTCTTTGAAACTAACGGACTGTGAACGCACCCTACAGCGACTCTGAATGTACAAAAACACACTTTCATTTGTTTTAACGGATCCTCAGCAGATTTTATATGAAACACTTGTTGAATGTTAAAATATATAAATATTAAAATGCAAATCACAATTAGATGTTATTACATAGCAGCTGTTCTTTGGTCAATTGTGAGCTGAAAATGTGTTTATATCTTATTAAAAAATAAAAGTAAAACGTACATATAATTCACCGTAACATCTTCTTCAATATTAAATAAAATTAACTTTGCTTAATGTTTTTAAATTCTTCAGACAAGCTTTATAGATGTAAAAAATATCAACATAATGTATAATATACAAAATAATGTCTTGATTTATCATATTCTGATTCAAAAGGAAATGTAATGTTTTGTGTTATAAAATACAAATCTCTGGTACTTACAGTGAACGATGAGTTTGGTTCCTCCACCAAAAGTGTACCACAGTGATACAAACTCATTGAGTGGCCGTACAAAAACCTCCTGCTCTGTCAACAAGCATGTATCACTGAGAGAGCTCCCTGATCTCATTGATAACAGAGACACATATACAGTTTTTAAATCAACAAAGCTTTTCTAAAGATATGGATTACATATCTGGAAGAATTAAAAAGATTTATGTCATTTCTCATCACTTTTCTACACCTGGCAGAGAAACCATTACAGTCTGCTACACAACTAACTTTGTCAGTTTTATATTAGTTTCTACACGGTTAAATGAACATGAGGCTTTGAAATAATAGTTATTAACAAATGTATTTGAAACAGAACTGAAACATGTTATTTATCTACAGTGAATCTCTGTATGTATGTTAATGTCAGACAAACAGACATATCATACCAACCACAGTGGACTCAAACTCAAATCCTCATCTCCACTCCTGATATAAATATGTTCTTCCATTCAGATGATAGACGGTGTAAATCCAGACAGTGTTCCTCCTGGTTTCGTGTCCCACGTTGCCTTCAGTGTGCTGAGAGCAGAGACATCATTTCCATAGAGAGGAGGCTTTGCATGGTCAGCTGATCCTCCAGTGAACTGAGAAGGTTTATAGTCCTGTGAGTTCAACACTGCAGGACTCACATCTGTCAGTCAGCAGAAAGCACCATGACTCTCATCACCATCCTCATCTGGACGCTGGCCTGCTGCTGTTTCACAGGTTCATTCACTCAGCAACATTTCAAATATCATGTGCTGCCTTTCCTCTCCTTTCTTTCTGCTGAGAAATCAATCATCTGTTTTTGTGTGCAGGATGCAGCGGTCAGGTGACTGTGACTCAGCCTGCAGTCGAGACGTCTGCTCCAGGATCCACCGTCACTCTCACCTGTAAAACCAGCCCTGATGTTTACATATATAGCGATGGTGATAAGGGTATGTTCTGGTATCAACAGAAATCTGGACAGCCTCCAAAGCTCCTGATAAGATATGCGAGCCAACTGTTATCAGGAACAGAACCTCGGTTTAGTGGCAGTGGAAGCGGCTCTGACTTCTCTATGACCATCACTGGACTGAAGGCTGAAGATGCAGCAGTTTATTACTGTCAGAGTTACCACCTCATAAACAGTGCTTGGGTGTTCACACAGTGATTTGTCGTCGTACAAAAACATCCCTCAGTCAGACTGCAGAGACTCTGAGCTGTTACAGCAGGAACCACCTGCAGCTGCTGAAGAGGAAGAGACTGACACAGCCCACTGAACTCAGAGCTGACAGGAACCCACCCAGCACTATTCACTTCTTATTCTTAAATATACATAATCTTACTACTCATTGAGATTAAACCCAGTTAAAAAACACATTTGAACACAAACAGCATTTCACACAAACCATATTATGATCTCTGCTTCTCACTCCAAAGTATTATTTTAACTATTTCCATTTAGGAGCCAGTCAGCTTTAGTTTTTCTCAGCTGTTGGGGCTCCATTATCTCCCTGACCTCAGATCAGAGTGATATGACCTCTGTCTCCATCAGTGTTGCAATTCCATAATTCAGAAAATCATTTTTTTTTAACTTCTTTCTTTATTTTGAAACCACCTACCCCAAAACCAATCACAGTGTTGCTCTCATTACTGAGCCAAAAACAAATGAGCTTTTAACTCTCAAGCTATTCAGACAAGCTACTGACTGTTCTAGCATCCTTGCTACCAATTGACCGATCCCAAATGTTTTTTGTACATTTCAAGACAATCTCTCTTTTATGGCAGCCAAAAATAACCCAGAGACATTTGTCCACGTCCCCAGGAGGAGGACCAAATGAACCAGAGAGACTAAAAAGGTGACACTGAAGATGCAGAAAGTGTATCTTCTTTAACCTGCAGAGAAATTAAGCAGAAACATTTCGTCCTAAAACAGATTTACTTAAGACTGGGTTCAAATCCCACCTGGACTGTGTGTTTCCCTTCAGTCAACCCACAGCAGACTGTTTCATAGTAGTTGTTTTTATTGTGAAAAATGAACTCAATCATGTTTTTCTGCAACGGGAGCATCTAAGAGACGTCTGACACAATTTGAACTCTGAAAATCAGCAAACAGTTTTTATTCCTCACACATTTTACATTTATATATTCAGCTGAATATTTAATATTCCATCTGTCACATACTTATATATAATACCTTGCTTTATATCTTGTTATTGTTCATTTGTAAATTCAACATGTATATTTTCTACTTTCTTGTTTATTTCTTTAAATTTGTATTGTTCAATGCCATGTCTTTTTTTGCTGCTGCAACACAAACATTTCCCAAACTGGGATCAATGAAGTTCTCTCTTATCTTATCTTAATAACCAGAGGAGACTGTGAAGTCCATCGTAGACGGACAACTTTTGGACAAAATGTCCTCTCCATTAAAGGCAGCTCGTTGTGGAATAGCCTCCCAACTCAGATACGGGATTGTCCCACTCTCAATAGTTTTAAAGGTCAACTCAAAGAATGGTTGAGGAACAAACAGACGTGCAATCACCGCTAAACGCACTTTAACACAGGGGTATCTCCTCTTGCACTTTAGGTAGCACTTTGATCTTATCTTGCACTTTATATATCATAGCTGCTACATTGTACTGCCATGTGGTAAATGCTTGTATGCTGCTCATGCTCTTCCTGCATATCATGTATTTATTTTTGCTATGTATATAAATGTCATGTTCTTATATGTTGTATGTGACGGGATTACGGATGGATATTAGCTCAAAGCTAAAATCCGGCTCATTTACACTTGTAAGCATTATTTTTGTTTTAAAGTGTTCATCAATGTGCACTGTCCCGGTTCAAATAAACGATTAAATGAAATGAAAAATGAACCTTAAAATAAATTCTAAAACGAGTTGGGAGCCAATGTAAGGATATGAATTTTAGTAAATGTGAAAACAACACAATATAGAACAATAATTTATTAAGAACATGCAATGGGTTATCCACTGAAGTCTTTTTTTTGGTCTTTTGCTTAATTCACTTTATGGACTTAAAAAAACAAAAAACTCTGTGTGTACCAGCAGATAGTTAAAGTGACATTTAAAAATTCAGCGTTAGAAGTTTAAACGTTAAAAGTTCAATAATATGCCTCCTTTACTACAAAATATTTTGAATTGCATGAAGGACGATCTGCTCTCCGATTAGGTGCTCATTCAATAGCTTGAAAAAGTCCTGTCGACCCCTTACTCTGGAAAATGGCAAGCATGAAATAATCATAACGCTAAAGGCTTTGAGCTTCTGGAAACGGTTGGTTTAGGTCAACACAGTTTCACTCCCAACTCGTCCTATATGTCAGGATCCTTTGGCGTCACTTTTCAGAGGCTCTGGGAGGCCCTTTAGCGTCGACTTTCAACTATCAGGGAGTCACATTGACTTGTTAGGGCTCCCAAAACGTTGGTAATAGACGACTTGAGATCGTGGAGAAATGCTCTCTGCCAACCCAGTGTCACAGCGTTTATCAACTTGTTTCTGACTCAATATCAAGCCACAATTATTGATTTTACTTCTTTATTTGTAATTGTTGTACGTCCGTCTTTTTACCGTCAGTGAGGAAGAGAGTCGGGGCTCAGAATACTGAAATCTGTTTCTTATCCTTTTTTATTATATTCTAAACCACACTATTTACTCAACAATAGGCCACAGTTATCCTTGTTTTTATTTATTTGTTCAATTGTATAATGTCGGATCCTGGCCAAACGTCAATATTGTTTTGGTAGCTTTTTAACGTTTTTTAAAAAACACATTCTTTCGACTTATTAATCATTTGACATCTAACGTGGTCGGTGGGGAGATCTCCCACTCTGTGTTTTTTGGGGGCGGGGCCTCACATAGACGCTGCAGCACCGTGCACACAGAGATCTGCCAGGACAACAGAGCGTTCAAAAGTGACAATCTACAAGGCTCGATGTGTACAATGCTCGTTTGCCTTAAGTATTTTCGCGGAAACGCGGAAACACAAGCAATCTGTCCATCAGCTGGTCAAAAGGCATCATATTCATACGGAGAAATGCACCGTTTGTAACTTCCAGCCCGAGTTAAGGAAGTTGAAAACGGTGCATTTCTCCATATGAATATGATGCCTTTTGATTGGCTGATTGACAGATTGCTTGTGTTTCCATTTCTGTTGCCCCGATTACGTGTAAGGTGGGAGAAGTACTCAGATCAAGTAAAAGTAGTATACTGCAGCCGTTAGGTAGCTTGTGATTGAATTTACTACAGCTGTTACTAAAGTCTGATTTAAGAGTTGATTATATTTCACATCATTAATCCAGATCTGTAAAGTAACTTAAGGTGTTAAATAAATGTAGTGGAGTAAAAGTACACCATTTACCTCTGGACTGTAGAGGAGCAGAAGTAAAAAGAAGCAAAAGTGGAAATACATAAGTACCTCAATATAAGTACAGTATAGTAAATCTACTTAGTTACTACCACCACTGAAGGTATGTTATGTGTGCTAGCAGCCCGTAGTCCACACTATACATAAAATAAATCAATGTTAATTCTGTTTCTATAATAATACTGTTAAAGAACCGTATCGATAAGCAGTATTTGTAATTGTTTCATTAGGCCTCATTATTTCACACTGGCAAAGGATCATCTGCCAATACAAGCACTTTTGTTCATGTTCAATCCATAATAAAATATACAATTAGATGGATCTTTTTGTCTTGTTATTATTAGCAGAGAAAATGTAATGTTTGTACAACTGTATATAATTAATTCTACCAATCTCGGTGGGAACCGGGTTAGGGGGGTCTGGAAAATATTTCCAATGACCCACTGGGGGCCTGACTGAAAAAGGTTGGGAACCACTGGACTAGGGAGTCCCTCAGAGTGATGGGGGCCGGTGGGGCTGATTGAGAGCGTTTAGCTCCAGGTCCCTGCACCGAGTAAGGGATCATGAAAAGAGCTAAAGGTGGAGAACAGATTCAATCTCACATCAATATGAAGTTGTTCTGAACCTGGACAGCCAGCAGAGGGCAGCCTGCTGGGACAATAAAGTATATCTCTTATATTTATGTTATTAAGCACAGAGGCCTTTGGTAAACTGAACAGACAGAAACAGCAGAGAGTTGAGGAACAGAAAGTTTCTACATGTTCTCCATGAGTCCACAGGGAGATGTAGCCTCTACTTCCTCCACCTCCTCTCTCTCTCTCTCTGTTTCTCAAGGACAGGTGTCTGTGTGACGTGTGAAATGTCATTTGCATGATTGTAATGCTTCACTGCTCCTCACAGCTTTAAGGTCTTGTGTCACGTAGAGTCTGAACCGTGTTCCTGCACTCATCCTGAAAACTGGAGATCATGTTGTCAGTAACTCTGCTTGTCATGTTGGGCTTTCTGTGTCAGGGTGAGAGACTTTGAAAATGTATCATCTGAAATGATAGGAGTAATGTATGTGTGGTTCAATGTTTGTCTTTTCTTTTCATGTTTGCATCCAATGTGCTTTGTCTTTAACTCTTTCTGTTATCATTTAAACTGCTGCTCCATGTTGTTGGTTATCTAACATTTCACTTCTCATTTCAGAGTCTTCTGCCAACAAGTTCCTGACTCAGACTGACACATCCAAGACTGTTAGTCCTGGAGAGACTGTGACCATCAGCGCTACAGGGAGCTCAGATATTGATGTATATCTCAGTTGGTATCTTCAGAAACCTGGACAGGCTCCTAAACTTCTTATATACTCATCATCATCTCTGTTCTCTGGAACTGAGCCTAGATTCAGTGGTACTAGATCTGGTACTCAGTACACTTTAACCATCAGTAACGTTAAGGAGATTGATGCAGGAGATTACTATTGTCTGGGTTACCATGGTGGTGGCATGTTCACACAGTGATTTAGAGCCGTACAAAAACCTCCTTCAGTCTGAAGTGAAGCGTCCTGCTGCAGCTGCAGAGGTGAAGAGACTGAGAGGAGGAGAACTGGTCCAGTGAACACAAGAGTCATCAAGCAGAACCACCATGAATCCAGATAAAGCTGAAACACACTCACAGACACTCTTCAACACCCTGTTTAAACTATATTAATGTCACCCTGAACACTAAGCTGACAGGAACTTCACCAAACACTAACTCCATATTCACACTATGTTGAAAAAATAAATACTTAAAAATCTAAACATCTACTCTCAGCTCAGATTAAAGGCTGATCTTATTTATGAGCCATAAACTTTCTGCCTCACTAAAAATCAAGTTCACATTAGGATCAAATTCTTAATAACGATAAAACAGTGAAGTAACTTTCCTTCACCACCACGTCAATTTCATTGCCACTTAAAAAATAAATATCCAAAGCTTTATCTTGTTCTGCTGATAGAAGTGCAGAATGTTATAAAACCTTTGAATGTCTCACTACTTTAAATAAAACACCAAACACTTCATCATGTTATTTATCAGAGAAAGCTTTATTAGGAACATCCTGAATCATCAACATGACAGTTACTAAGCACACTCTCATCTCTGCTGAGCTTCACACATCACTCTCTAAGTTGTTGCTGTCCAACACTTTACAGCAGTGTTGTTCTCGGCCACACAAAGCTTCACTTCCCTCTCCAAACATTAAAGCTCCTGATGATCAGAGCAGCATGTGTTCTCCTGGGCTCCAGCGGCCCCTCTAGCCCTCACACTGGCTCCTGTGGAGGGACTGGGTCTGGCTGTGGGCATGATGGAGGACCTTGCAGGAGTACAGCTCTCCTGACATCCAGCGCTCCTGGCTCAGGCTCAGGCTGCTGCTGCTGCTGTAGAGTCCGCTCTTCTCCTCCTCCGAGCTGCTCAGGACCCCCTCTGTCACCTGTGTGCCGTCCACCTCCCAGCTCACCACGGCTCCCTGAGGAGAGTAGCCGGTCAGCAGGCAGGCCAGCGTGAGCGAGCCCCCAGAGAGCTGCTCAGAGGAGGAGGGGGCCAGCAGAGAGACGGAGGGCCTGAGCATGGAGCCCGCTGCAGGGGAGAGAGACACAAGGAGCAGATGAACTTCCACTGAGGGACAGACGCTGGGAGACAGAGTCCATACAGGACACATTCAAACATTCAGAGGCTTTACTGTCATATGCACAGTAGCTGCAGTGGATCAGAACCAGAGTCAGAATACCTTTAGTAGTCCCACAGAGGGGACATTCACGCTGTTACAGCAGAAAAGAGCCAGAGACAGCTTCATGTTACGAAGAAGCATGCATACAAAAGTATTCAAGTAAAAAAAAGTTATAATATAATAAAAAATAAAATAAAAAGTTAGACAATTTACAAAATACACATCCTGTAACAGTTCTGAGGATTTAGCAGCCAGGTATATATTGCACATATTGCACATATTGCACATATTGCACATATTGCACATGGCGATGTAGATAAGCCAATGAAAAGCCCAAGGCTCCTCCAACAATGCAACATACAAATATGTAGGACATAAAACAATAAAACATATTTTAAAAACATTCAAATAGTGCCAGAACAAACAGAATGAGGAAGGAAATGAGGGTTTGATAAATAAAATCAAATGTTAAACTTGATGTTTGGAGTTAGAGTGTTATTCTGTAGCTCTCATCAGAACAAGAATTATACATTGAAGGTACAGGACAGAGAAAGTGGGGGTCAGCTGTGAGCATGAGCTGTGATCACAAGAGGAGCTGAGGCATGGGAGAACACGAGGGTTTCATTCATCAAATCAAACGGTGATACTTTATATCATTCTGCCATTTAAAATAATGAATCTTCTTCTTTGGCACTCATCCAAACTCCTGAAGAGTTACATGAAAGTATGCAACGTAATGAAGGTGTTCATGTAATGATCATTATATGAAAAGCTTTATCTCTGCTTTACAATGTTTCAGAATGAATAACTAATCTCTGCAATCATTTACTGTTAAGAAAAACAAAAAGTAACATCTTCTACAGTTGAAGACTTTGTCATCTGTTTGTTTCACTTCCTTTGAACTCTTTGAAACTAACGGACTGTGAACGCACCCTGCAGCGACTCTGAATGTACAAAAACACACTTTCATTTGTTTTAACGGATCCTCAGCAGATTTGATATCAAACACTTGTTGAATGTTAAAATATATAAATATTAAAATGCAAATCACAATTAGGTTTTATGACATAGCAGCTGTTCTTTGGTCAATTGTGAGCTAAACATGTGTTTATATCTTATTAAAAAAGAAAAGTAAAACGTACATATAATTCACCGTAACATCTTCTTCAATATTAAATAAAACTAACTTTGCTTAATATTTTTAAATTCTTCAGACAAGCTTTATAGATTTAAAAAATATCAACATAATGTATAATATCCAAAATAATGTCTTGATTGATCATATTCTGATTCAAAAGGAAATGTAATGTTTTGTGTTATAAAATATAAATCTGTGGTACTTACAGTGAACGATGAGTTTGGTTCCTCCACCAAAAGTCAACCACAGTGATACAAACTCATTGAGTGGCCGTACAAAAACCTCCTGCACTGTCAACAAGCATGTATCACTGAGAGAGCTCCCTGATCTCACTGATAACAGAGACACATATACAGTTTTTAAATCAACAAAGCTTTTCTAAAGATATGGATTACATATCTGGAAGAATTAAGAAGATTTATGTCATTTCTCATCACTTTTCTACACCTGGCAGAGAAACCATTACAATCTGCTACACAACTAACTTTGTGAGTTTTATATTAGTTTCTACACGGTTAAATGAACATGAGGCTTTGAAATAATAGTTATGAACAAATGTATTTGAAACAGAACTGAAACATGTTATTTATCTACAGTGAATCTCTGTATGTATGTTAATGTCAGACAAACAGACATATCATACCAACCACAGTGGACTCAAACTCAAATCCTCATCTCCACTCCTGATATAAATATGTTCTTCCATTCAGATGATAGACGGTGTAAATCCAGACAGTGTTCCTCCTGGTTTCGTGTCCCACGTTGCCTTCAGTGTGCTGAGAGCAGAGACATCATTTCCATAGAGGCTTTGCATGGTCAGCTGATCCTCCAGTGAACTGAGAAGGTTTATAGTCCTGTGAGTTCAACACTGCAGGACTCACATCTGTCAGTCAGCAGAAAGCACCATGACTCTCATCACCATCCTCATCTGGACGCTGGCCTGCTGCTGTTTCACAGGTTCATTCACTCAGCAACATTTCAAACATCATGTGCTGCCTTTCCTCTCCTTTCTTTCTGCTGAGAAATCAATCATCTGTTTTTGTGTGCAGGATGCAGCGGTCAGGTGACTGTGACTCAGCCTGCAGTCGAGACGTCTGCTCCAGGATCCACCGTCACTCTCACCTGTAAAACCAGCACAAATGTTTATTCCAGCTGCGGTGTTCGTAATGGTTATGATTGTATGTCCTGGTATCAACAGAAATCTGGACAGCCTCCAAAGCTCCTGATAAGATATGCGAGCACACGTGAATCAGGAACAGAACCTCGGTTTAGTGGCAGTGGAAGCAGATCTGACTTCTCTATGACCATCACTGGACTGAAGGCTGAAGATGCAGCAGTTTATTACTGTCAGAGTTACCATGAAATCAACAGTGCCCGCGTGTTCACACAGTGATTTATCGTCGTACAAAAACCTCCCTCAGTCAGACTGCAGAGACTCTGAGCTGTTACAGCAGGAACCACCTGCAGCTGCTGAAGAGGAAGAGACTGACACAGCCCACTGAACTCAGAGCTGACAGGAACCCACCCAGCACTATTCACTTCTTATTCTTAAATATACATAATTGTACTACTCATTGAGATTAAACCCAGTTAAAAAACACATTCTACGTAAAAGCAGCATTATACACAAACCTTATTGTGATCTCTGCTTCCCCGAATTAAAACAACAAACGCTCTTTAGCTTTTCCCCACATGTCTCCACTCGGTGTGCTTCACAGCAGGAGCATCTCTGGCCTCTCTGGAGTTATTATTTAATCATTATTATAAAGATCCTGATTAAAAATGACAAAGATCAATCTAATGAAGTCTTTAAAATGTTAAACTGTGGCTGATTAAAACCCTCTTATTCACATCAATCAATGAACTGATCCATTAGTTAACCTCAAATTCACATCTTAGTTCAAAACTTCAGGTTTTCTAACAACCAGTTTCATTGAAGTTTCCTGAAATGTTTTTTTGTTCCATTATTGAAATCAAAAACAGCAGGAACATCCAAGAGACGTTTAGTTTGAACATGATTTGACCCCTGACCCCCCCTGAGACCACCAGTGCAAAGCAGAGGCTTTAGGACTATCAGACGTACATCAGAATCAGAATCAAGCTTATTACCAGATACTTTGACACATACAAGGAATTAGCTTTGGTGTCTGGTGGTACGAACATAAACAATCTAAGAAAATAAGTTGCCATAGTAGGTACAAACTATAAAGACAATATAAATAAGTATTTACACCAAATATACATTTAAAAGACCTGAAAAGCTAAAACACTAAAACACTAGGACAATTAATATTATTGCAAACTACAGTGAATTATATTTAAAGTGGAGGGCTGTGCAGACATGTCTAAAATGCAGTCAGAGTTGAGCATGAACATGGCTCTCAGAATTAAGAAAGGTGTTGTTCACATGATGTGCAATAATGTAACTCTGTGTGACTGGCGAAGCCACACTCAGTCTACTATTCAACATACTTATTAGTGTGAATGCTGTTCAACTATTGTTCTTCAAATCTTTATTCTTCCGCATCTTATTATTGTGCTTTCTTCCTGTATGATCCTGCCTGTGTACATGACATAAACTGCTCACAACCAATTGCACCTTGCAGGATTACTAAAATTATTGATTGATTATTTCAACCAGATTTCGCCGTCTAACTACTTCAGCATACTTTCAGCTACAGAGACCATTCAAATATTACAATGTTCAGCTCCTTCAGGACATGTGTGCTATGACTTTTCTTTTTTTTGACATTTATCCTTTTAAAAAATATACCGCTTTTTAAACTTTTATTTGTACAATGTAACCCAATGGGAGTATACTTCAAATCCTCTATTACCTACACCGTGTTTAAAATGCTGCTCCTTCAGAATACTTCCTGTTGCAATTTTTTTTTTAAATGATGTGTACAAGTGCCTCCCGATTGAACATGCAGTGCGTTGCCACTACATTTGGGGCCTTCTGCCTGATCGAAGCTGTCACTCTGCTTTCTTTTCCTGTCATAGCCCCGCTGCCCCATCTGAACACACACCCACACAACGAGACCAGTCAAGTCCGTTTGAGATGATGTACTCACCTAAAACTTGGAAAATGTCTCTTCCAGTGGACCTACCTTCCAGTGCTTTGCAAAATAATATTTCCTCAACAAAGTTGTCTTCTGAAATAAATCTGATGTATGCAAGGCAATTCTGCGACATTTGCTACATCCATGCTCTCATCCAGCTGCAGAGCGAAACATTCACTAGCTCTCACTTGCTCCAAAAGCTGAGCAGATTTTCACTCTCAGTAGTGGCATCTCGATTCTGATTGGCTTGAAGGGAGGTCGTGCGATTCAAAAACAAAAAATATGAAAAGATTGGCATCAAAGGACACATAGATTGATAGATATGTAGTTATTAATAACATCTAAAAAAAAATAATAATAATCAAACTTAAAAAAAAAAAAAACAGTTTCCCTCAAACTTTGAGTGACCTCCCTGGCGCCCCCCCAGGGGGTCGGGGCCCCCACTTTGAAAAACACTGATCTAAGCGACCGTACTCAATGCGTAAAGTTGGGTAGTACTGTCTATGAGCCTGTCACCCTGGAGAAGGGAGTTCCACAGGGCTCTATTTTGGGGACCTTGCTCTTTTTATTATATGTAAACAATATTTGTAATCAGATGCAATTTTCTACCTATCATATGTATTCTGTTGACACTATTTTATACTCATGTGCTCCTTCTCTGGATATGGCCGTTTCCAATTTAAAATCTGATTTTATCACCCTGCAGCATGCGCTTCTTGATTCTAAACTGCTATTGAACGGTAAGAAAACCAAAGCAATGCTTTTTGCTCCCAAGTCAGCGTCCTCTTGCCTCTTCATTGACACCCTTACTGGCGTCTCTGTTAAGTTTGTGGATACATAAAAATATCTGGGCTTTTGGTTGGACAGAAATCTAAACTTTAAAAACCACATTGAAGTTCTAACTAAGAAATTGAAATTCACTCTTGGCTTCCTTTACAGACTTAAATGTTGTTTTTCAACTTCTTCCCGTAAAAGGTTGGTTTCTGGCTTATTCCTGTCCCAGCTTGACTACGGTGATACAATCTATAGATTTGCCTGTCCCACTGTTTTGGCCAAACTTGACCCACTCTACCATGCTGCACTGCGATACATCTCAAATGCACCCTATAGGACTCGTCATCATTGCACACTGTATAGCCTAACTGGATGGTCCTCACTTAGTATGCGTGGGATGCAGCATTGGTTTTTATTATTGAATAAAACCATTTTAGGAAAGCTTCCACTGTATATTTGTGCCAGATTTGCTCCAGTTTGTGACTCTTACAACCTCAGACCCAGTGCCTGGATACGGTTCCAGGTTCCTGCCGTGTGGACTGAGGCTGGAAAAAGGAATCTTTTTTATTCTGGTCCTTGGTCTTGGAACGACCTTCAATCAAGTCTCAAACTGATGGCTCTTGTCCCTATAGCCTGTTTTAAATTGAAGTTGTCTGAGGTCCTTACCACCAGCTGCTCTTGCAGTAATAAGTAGTGTACCTTTCTTACTGTCCCTAATGTGCACAATGTAGTGACTGCTGTTCGTCTTTTCTTTACTTAGTTGTGTTCTCTGTATTTTAAATGTCTGTGTTATGTGTAAGAACGTGTAACGTTGCTGCCTTCTTGGCCAGGTCAGCATTGTAAATGAGATTTTGTCTCAATGTTTTCATCTGGTTAAATAAAGATTAAATAAATGTAAATCATTTTTTATAAAGCCATGGAAAGAGATGCACGATGCAACTGAGAGACAGAATGACCAAAGAGAGAGGAGAAAATAGACGCAACAAGTCCACAAAGAAATGCAAAATGATGAGAAAGAGGCATGACGCCACAAAGAAGTGCTAAATGACTTCATAAAGAGGCAAAACAACTACAAAGAGACCCAGACAGACTCTAGATTGTTATACAGGGCGACTGCAAAGCGATAAAGCCTCACAAGAGAACTTTGCTCCGATAAAGAAGGGACTTTTATGTCACTGTATCTCAGATTCAGTGCATGATGTGAAAGATTCAAATGTCTCTCCATACTCCTGTTTCGACTCAAGAGGGCAGCATTGTTGTTTTTCATGCAGATGTAACACAGACAACTCTCAGAGAAGATTTGTTGGCCTTGATGCACAATTATCCAGTTTTTAAATAAGGTTATTGCTGGTTTTACTGCTGGTACTGGTAGTCTACATCCAGGGTGAGATACTGATTTGAGTCTACAGAGAGTGCATGAACCAGCCTTTACAGAAATAGGGTTAGTTTAGTTTAATGTTCAAACTGTTCTTCATATCAAATATTTTACATTCAGTAGCTATGTTTTATTTCTCTGTCTCGGAGCTGTAGTGGATTTGAAATGAAAGTCACTCCCACCACCAAGAGCTGAAGATGCATGAAGTGACTGCTGTATGGGAGCTAATGTGGGCCTCATGTAGTCATACAAGAAACTCCCTGGTATGAAACAGCGTACAGAGTGCTGAGCTGTGACCTGACCTGAGGTTCTGATACGCACCACCGGCACAAACGTACAGAAACTACATGAGCCCCAGTCAGAGGGGAAGTGGAACTCAAATGTTCCCCTTTCCTAATCCAGATGTTCAATTATATACATAGTCACTAAGAGAAAAAGGCCATCTCTGATGAGAGATTAATGTAAAACAGGATCTACAGTGTGACACTATGTGACTAGTGCTGTGTTGCACATTTATTAACCAGGCAATACAATACAATGCATAGATCAGGGGTGTCTCGTACATTTGTATTGGCCCTCATCAAATTCTAAAAGTATAATGGAATATGGCCCACACCTGAAACTTGAGCTTGTCTTATATTATACTTCTTAAATATATATGTTGACATATATTATACAGTAGTATTCATGAGGTAATAAGCACACTTTTCAAATACATTTAAGTTGAAAACATTTTCTAACAAATCTTAGTCGATAAAAAAAAGCCCAATATGTTTTGATAAACTTTCTGCCTCACTAAAAATCAAGTTCACATTAGGATCAAATTCTTAATCACGATAAAACAGTGTAGTAACTTTCCTTCACCACCACGTCAATTTCATTGCCACTTAAAAAATAAATATCCAAAGCTTTATCTTGTTCTGCTGATAGAAGTGCAGAATGTTATAAAACCTTTGAATGTCTCACTACTTTAAATAAAACACCAAACACTTCATCATGTTATTTATCAGAGAAAGCTTTATTAGGAACATCCGGAATCATCAACATGACAGTAACTAAGCACACTCTCATCTCTGCTGAGCTTCACACATCACTCTCTAAGTTGTTGCTGTCCAACACTTTACAGCAGTGTTGTTCTCGGCCACACAAAGCTTCACTTTCCTCTCCAAACATTAAAGCTCCTGATGATCAGAGCAGCATGTGTTCTCCTGGGCTCCAGCGGGCCCTCTAGCCCTCACACTGGCTCCTGTGGAGGGACTGGGTCTGGCTGTGGGCATGATGGAGGACCTTGCAGGAGTACAGCTCTCCTGACATCCAGCGCTCCTGGCTCAGGCTCAGGCTGCTGCTGCTGCTGTAGAGTCCGCTCTTCTCCTCCTCCGAGCTGCTCAGGACCCCCTCTGTCACCTGTGTGCCGTCCACCTCCCAGCTCACCACGGCTCCCTGAGGAGAGTAGCCGGTCAGCAGGCAGGCCAGCGTGAGCGAGCCCCCAGAGAGCTGCTCAGAGGAGGAGGGGGCCAGCAGAGAGACGGAGGGCCTGAGCATGGAGCCCGCTGCAGGGGAGAGAGACACAAGGAGCAGATGAACTTCCACTGAGGGACAGACGCTGTGAGACAGAGTCCATACAGGACACATTCAAACATTCAGAGGCTTTACTGTCATATGCACAGTAGCTGCAGTGAATCAGAACCAGAGTCAGAATACCTTTAGTAGTCCCACAGAGGGGACATTCACGCTGTTACAGCAGAAAAGAGCCAGAGACAGCTTCATGTTACGAAGAAGCATGCATACAAAAGTATTCAAGTAAAAAAAAGTTAGAATATAATAAAAAATAAAATAAAAAGTTACACAATTTACAAAATACACATCCTGTAACAGTTCTGAGGATTTAGCAGCCAGGTATATATTGCACATATTGCACATATTGCACATATTGCACATATTGCACATGGCGATGTAGATAAGCCAATGAAAAGCCCAAGGCTCCTCCAACAATGCAACATACAAATATGTAGGACATAAAACAATAAAACATATTTTAAAAACATTCAAATAGTTCCAGAACAAACAGAATGAGGAAGGAAATGAGGGTTTGATAAATAAAATCAAATGTTAAACTTGATGTTTGGAGTTAGAGTGTTATTCTGTAGCTCTCATCAGAACAAGAATTATACATTGAAGGTACAGGACAGAGAAACTGGGGGTCAGCTGTGAGCATGAGCTGTGATCACAAGAGGAGCTGAGGCATGGGAGAACACGAGGGTTTCATTCATCAAATCAAACGGTGATACTTTATATCATTCTGCCATTTAAAATAATGAATCTTCTTCTTTGGCACTCATCCAAACTCCTGAAGAGTTACATGAAAGTATGCAACGTAATGAAGGTGTTCATGTAATGATCATAATATGAAAAGCTTTATCTCTGCTTTACAATGTTTCAGAATGAATAACTAATCTCTGCAATCATTTACTGTTAAGAAAAACAAAAAGTAACATCTTCTACAGTTGAAGACTTTGTCATCTGTTTGTTTCACTTCCTTTGAACTCTTTGAAACTAACGGACTGTGAACGCACCCTGCAGCGACTCTGAATGTACAAAAACACACTTTTTCATTTGTTTTAACGGATCCTCAGCAGATTTTATATCAAACACTTGTTGAATGTTAAAATATATAAATATTAAAATGAAAATCACAATTAGATTTTATGACATAGCAGCTGTTCTTTGGTCAATTGTGAGCTAAAAATGTGTTTATATCTTATTAAAAAAGAAAAGTAAAACGTTCATATAATTCACCGTAACATCTTCTTCAATATTAAATAAAACTAACTTTCCTTAATATTTTTAAATTCTTCAGACAAGCTTTATAGATTTAAAAAATATAGACATAATGTATATTATCCAAAATAATGTCTTGATTTATCATATTCTGATTCAAAAGGAAATGTAATGTTTTATGTTATAAAATTCAAATCTCTGGTACTTACAGTGAACGATGAGTTTGGTTCCTCCACCAAAAGTGTACCACAGTGATACAAACTCATTGAGTGGCCGTACAAAAACCTCCTGCTCTGTCAACAAGCATGTATCACTGAGAGAGCTCCCTGATCTCACTGATAACAGAGACACATATACAGTTTTTAAATCAACAAAGCTTTTCTAAAGATATGGATTACATATCTGGAAGAATTAAGAAGATTTATGTCATTTTTCATCACTTTTCTACACCTGGCAGAGAAACCATTACAGTCTGCTACACAACTAACTTTGTCAGTTTTATATTAGTTTCTACACGGTTAAATGAACATGAGGCTTTGAAATAATAGTTATTAACAAATGTATTTGAAACAGAACTGAAACATGTTATTTATCTACAGTGAATCTCTGTAAGTATGTTAATGTCAGACAAACAGACATATCATACCAACCACAGTGGAGACAAACTCAAATCCTCATCTCCACTCCTGATATAAATATGTTCTTCCATTCAGATGATAGACGGTGTAAATCCAGACAGTGTTCCTCCTGGTTTCGTGTCCCACGTTGCCTTCAGTGTGCTGAGAGCAGAGACATCATTTCCATAGAGAGGAGGCTTTGCATGGTCAGCTGATCCTCCAGTGAACTGAGAAGGTTTATAGTCCTGTGAGTTCAACACTGCAGGACTCACATCTGTCAGTCAGCAGAAAGCACCATGACTCTCATCACCATCCTCATCTGGACGCTGGCCTGCTGCTGTTTCACAGGTTCATTCACTCAGCAACATTTCAAACATCATGTGCTGCCTTTCCTCTCCTTTCTTTCTGCTGAAAAATCAATCATCTGTTTTTGTGTGCAGGATGCAGCGGTCAGGTGACTGTGACTCAGCCTGCAGTCGAGACGTCTGCTCCAGGATCCACCGTCACTCTCACCTGTAAAACCAACCCTGATGTTTACACAGATAGTACTTATGGTCAATATGTGTTCTGGTATCAACAGAAATCTGGACAGCCTCCAAAGCTCCTGATAAAATATGCGAGCACACGTGAATCAGGAACAGAATCTCGGTTTAGTGGCAGTGGAAGCAGATCTGACTTCTCTATGACCATCACTGGACTGAAGGCTGAAGATGCTGCAGTTTAATCCTGTCAGAGTTACCACAGTGGTGACGTGTTCACACAGTGATTTGTCGTCGTACAAAAACCTCCCTCAGTCAGACTGCAGAGACTCTGAGCTGTTACAGCAGGAACCACCTGCAGCTGCTGAAGAGGAAGAGACTGACACAGCCCACTGAACTCAGAGCTGACAGGAACCCACCCAGCACTATTCACTTCTTATTCTTAAATACACAGATGTTAATGGATTAATGAGATTAAACCCAGTCCAAAACACATTCTATGTAAAAGCAGCATTACACACAAACCATATTATGATCTCTGCTTCCCCGAATTAAAACATCTAACGCTCTTTATCTTTTCCCCACATGTCTCCACTCGGTGTGCTTCACAGCAGGAGCATCTCTGGCCTCTCTGGAGTTATTATTTAATCATTATTATAAAGATCCTGATTCAAAATGACAAAGATCAATCTAATGAAGTCTTTAAAATGTTAAACTGTGGCTGATTAAAACCCTCTTATTTACATCAATCAATGAACTTATCCATTAGTTAACCTCAAATTCACATCTTAGTTCAAAACTTCAGGTTTTCTAACAACCAGTTTCATTGAAGTTTCCTGAAATGTTTTTTTGTTCCATTATTGAAATCAAAAACAGCAGGAACATCCAAGAGATGTTTAGTTTGAACATGATTTGACCCCTGACCCCCCCTGAGACCACCAGTGCAAAGCAGAGGCTTTAGGACTAGCAGACGTGCATCAGAATCAGAATCAAGTTTATTACCAGATACTTTGACACATACAAGGAATTAGCTTTGGTGTCTGGTGGTACGAACATAAACAATCTAAGAAAATAAGTTGCAATAGTAGGTACAAAATATAAAGATAATATAAATAAGTATTTACACCAAATTTGAACCTTAAAAGCTAAAACACTAAAACACTTAGAACAATGAATATATGACAATATATGGCAAACTACAGTGAATTATATTTAAAGTGGAGGGCTGTGCAGACATGTGTGCACAAATGTGTAAAATGCGGTCAGAGTTGAGCATGAACATGGCTCTCAGAATTAAGAAAGGAAAAGGAACAAGATGTTGTTCACATGATGTGCAATAATGTAACTCTGTGTGACTGGTGAAGCCACACTCAGTCTACTATTCTACTGAAACATGTTATTTATCTACAGTGAATCTCTGTAAGTATGTTAATGTCAGACAAACAGACATATCATACCAACCACAGTGGAGACAAACTCAAATCCTCATCTCCACTCCTGATATAAATCTGTTCTTCCATTCAGATGATAGACGGTGTAAATCCAGACAGTGTTCCTCCTGGTTTCGTGTCCCACGTTGCCTTCAGTGTGCTGAGAGCAGAGACATCATTTCCATAGAGAGGAGGCTTTGCATGGTCAGCTGATCCTCCAGTGAACTGAGAAGGTTTATAGTCCTGTGAGTTCAACACTGCAGGACTCACATCTGTCAGTCAGCAGAAAGCACCATGACTCTCATCACCATCCTCATCTGGACGCTGGCCTGCTGCTGTTTCACAGGTTCATTCACTCAGCAACATTTCAAACATCATGTGCTGCCTTTCCTCTCCTTTCTTTCTGCTGAGAAATCAATGATTTGTTTTTGTGTGCAGGATGCAGCGGTCAGGTGACTGTGACTCAGCCTGCAGTCGAGACGTCTGCTCCAGGATCCACCGTCACTCTCACCTGTAGAACCAGCACAAGTGTTTACACAAATAGCAATGGTCAATATTTGTCCTGGTATCAACAAAAATCTGGACAGCCTCCAAAGCTCTTAATAACACTTGTGAGCACACGTGAATCAGGAACAGAACCTCGGTTTAGTGGCAGTGGAAGCGGCTCTGACTTCTCTATGACCATCACTGGACTGAAGGCTGAAGATGCAGCAGTTTATTCCTGTCAGAGTCTCCACAGTGGCCCAGTGTTCACACAGTGATTTGTCGTCGTACAAAAACCTCCCTCAGTCAGACTGCAGAGACTCTGAGCTGTTCCAGCAGGAACGACCTGCTGCTGCTGAAGAGGAAGAGACTGACACAGCCCACTGAACTCAGAGCTGACAGGAACCAAGCACTAAAACACACTGACACTAAAACAATCAGCACAAAGCATGTTTTCTGGTTATAAACCTAAGACTTCTAAAATCTAATGGAATTGAAGTTGCATAATGAAACTCCCAATGATGTGTATTGTTATGGATCCTTTTGAAAAGCACTGTACAAAAGTATTGCTTCTACATCCACTATATTATACATAACTTATATATGTTTGACCTCACACATGATTATAAAATAATAGATCAAAAAATAAAGTTAAATCATCACTTGTAAACAACATTAATTACTAGAAACGTATAGACTTATAGGTACGTTTTTTGAATGCAATACTTGCAATATTAAGGGCAGAGGTGGGAATTAACTTAGTAAATGTATTAAAGTACTGCATTTAAGTACACTTTTGAGATATGTGTATACACATATCTCAAAGTATCAATAAATAAGCAAAATGTAACGTTTGACGTAGCAAAAAATCGAAATACTCAAGTGAAGTATATAATACTATATGTACTTCTACTCCACTACAATTCAGAGGTATATGGTGTACTTTTACTCCACTATGTGTATTTAATACCTTTAGTTACTTTACAGATTTGGATTAATGATTAACTCTTAAATCAGACTTTAGTTCCACCTGGAGTAAATCCACAAGCTACCCTGCAGTATACAAAGTCATTCAAACTAGCTGCACCTTTACCAGCTTTGAGAACACTTTAATAACCAATCATTACAAAACATATCATATATATTATTCTGAAATGGACCAATCTGCACAATGACTACTTTTATTTTTCGTACATTAGCTATATTTTCATGCTAATACTTTTGTACTTTTACTTGAGTAACATTTTGAATGCAGGACTTGTTCTTGTAACAGAGTATTCCTACACTCAGGTACTATTACTTTTACTCAAGTACAAGATCTCTGATTAAAGGCCATGTTCTTGTGGCCATCTCTCTTTTGGTAGTTATTTCGCTTAAATCCACAAGAGGGCAGTGCTGATCAAAAGTAGCAACACCCTTGTAAATAACCACTCTGTTGCATGCATCCAAAAGCTTGCCTAAAAGCAGGATGTGCAAATAGCGCATACAGTAGCCTACTAAACACAACTCATTAAGCAGAATTGCACATTTAAGAATAAGTAATGTAACCGCGGAGTAGATTTACTAGGTAGCAGGAAATAAAAAAAGCAGAGCTGTCGTATTAAATCGTTCTTTGGGGAAGTTGATCTTTGAAACAAGAAAATCACGTGCACCCAACCCTCCCCCTCTTCATGACTGATTGTATTTTCTGTACCTGCATCTGTTGCATGTTGTGTCGGATAATGTGCTGTCACTTCTCTCCTTAAAAGTCCGAAAATGAGCGATCAGAGAAAAAACGCGTTAAAAACAATACTCCAGCTGACGTGCCAACTTCTCTGTGCACTTTGGCTGTGAGCTTCGGGCGCCTGATAAGCCAACATCCCCCATTTTCATCAGTTACAGCGCCCATCGTAAAGGGCAAATGAAAAGTGTAACCGGGGTGAAAAGGGTGTTACATTTACTTAATTATGAATATTGTTACATCAAGGCCGAAAAATTAGGATAAGCACCAACGGTAAAAAAAAAATGTTTCCCTCCCAGATCTGCCAGCGCAGCGCCCCCCAGATCTGGCGCCCTAGGTGAACATCTACGCCAGTGGTATGGGCCGGCCCTGTCCATATGTCACGGATAGGATCATATTCTGTACTAAATAAGAGACATGTAATCATTTACAAAACATCACCATGTTTTATTTTAAAAAATAATGTTGTTTAATCCACGTTGGCGTAAGTACAAAACCATCGATTTGTTTTTTCATCAGGAAATGCAGACCGGCTCAAACAAACGATTTTTAATCATCATCTTAACGATCATTTAATTAATCATATGATCGCCGAATTGACATGAAAGCACTAATAATTGTAGTTTAATCCACGTGAGTTTACAACTACAAAAATAATCGGTTTGTTTTTGTATCAAGCGCACCGGTAACTTTCTCGTGCGCACGAGAGGCTGATACCTTAAAGGGGACCTGTCATGCAAAATGCACTTTGTACGTCTTTTATACATGAATGTGTGTCCCCGGTGTTCCAGGGAACTCACCAAGTGTCAGAAAACACAACCCTCTCTATTTTCCTCCGTACCCAAATATCTTAAAAGGGGGCTGCAACGGATCTGATACACAGATTTGAACACTTTTCTGACATCAGGACGGTGGCGCTACGGCTATTGGGCCAACTCCACCAATCAGGAGGAGACAGCCACGGACATTGCTGTTCGAAAGCGCTGGAGACGCTGTAGTACATATTTCAGGCCACCAGATGGTGCTGTTCTCACTGAATCCGAGCATGAAAGACAGTGTTAAATTGAGCGAAATGAGGAATGGATCAAATGCATGATCTGTTTGGTATTTTGAAAAATAAAACGTATAAATATACCTTATATAGGTATGGTCCTACACTATATTATTCAAATATAGCATGATAGGTCCACTTTAAGCTGAGCCGCCGAATCCCTCAGAACATCATAAAAGCCATTTTCAACTGTTTTCTGGTGAAAGTGGAACTAGGCTACTGGATGAAATAATATGAATGGTATAGGTGCAAAACATACAAAAAAAATTATGATAAAATATTTGTATATAATTATAAATCTGCAAATATTACGATAAACTCACAGCTATTTTGTGGACCGGCAGTAACACCTCCGCGGCCCGGTACCGGTCCGCGGCCCAGGGGTTGGGAACCCCTGATCTAGGTCTCTCTATTTCTCATATATGAATGAAAAAACAAGACACACGTTTTTTTGTTTTTTTAATCCCAAATAGTGTTTTTGATGACCAGAATAAATTCAGAATCTAAATCTTCTAAACTCTAGGCATTTATACTGAAACCTTGACTGAAGCAGCAGGGGAGTATGACGGTTAAAGGTCTCATGATGCTTTGCTGTGGGTCTTGATACAAGTGATTTTGTTTTAGTCCTTTAAAGTACATAAACATACATCTAGATACTTTTTCTCGACTTGCTTTCATTTAGTTTGATGGTTTTAGCAATATTTCTGGTCATGTGGTTTCAAAGGATTCAGTTTAAGATAATGTTTTGTTATAATCTGGCCTACGTTTAAGGTCATTAAGCCACATGGAGAGGGAGATTTACTTGTCAGAAGTTTTCGCTTGACATGTTTTACTGATAAAAAACACTAACTTCTGTAAACAATAATGCAAATGTAGCAGGTTGGAAATGTTATATGTTAAGTTTGACTTAAACAGACCGCTGGTGCCAGTAACGCAAACTGAGAAGCTAACATTAAGGCGTGCCAGATCAGCCACTTTGTGAACAGTGTTTCACTGCAACATCATTTGTGTGTGATGCCTGGTATTGTTCTTTCTCTCTCTGATTCAGCTTTTATATTTAACATGTACTGTTGTTATTGTAAAGAACTTTCAACACTGGAGTAAGTTGAGTAAGGATGTCACATTTCATGCTTCAAAGAGATATTACTAAGTTTATAGGGTGGCTTTGCTGCTTCAGAAAATAGAAATAAACAAAAATAACTGAGAGGAATGGTGGTAAACTTTGGGACCAATCAGTAAGTAGCACGTTGGTGACATTCAAAAGCATGATTGCATTTACTACTCATTATTTAAAAAGCCGCATCCTAGTACTGAACCGGTTTGGCAGGAAGAGCAAATGGAAATGTTTATCAAACAATACAAATGTATGTTATTAAAAACCTAGAGCAGAAAGATCCTTTAACAAGAACATGAACAATAGAGGTGAATTGTATTGGTTTATTGGAGCGTATACCACATTAAATACATTTATGCAATAAGAATCTTTTTCTAGATCTCTCTAGATTTCATATATGAATGAAAAAACACAAAAAAAACTTAATTTGCAGTGAGTTTTTTCCTTTAAAATAAGAGAAAACAGATCAAAATCATTCTTTGAGATGCCTAGTCTACATCCAAATCACCCTCAGCAGTGCTGTGATCAATGTTGAGGATTTCATTAATTCATTGACATGTCAGCCTAAACGTATCAAACAATGCTAAACAGAATATAAACAGATTCAAAACAGAGAATAGATATATGAAAAAGACAAAACAAGTGTTGAATTATTAAAAGCAAAATGTCTCTGTGACATCGCAGCAGTGTCTGAGATCCAATATCTATTCTCCGATAGACGGGCATAGTGAGGACTTTTTCACTGGGAGATCTCATTCAAAACATAACAGAAGACAGCATAGCAACTCAGTTTGCCATTATGCTCAACATTTTCCCAGAGGTCTCCTCCTCTCCAAAACAAACTGACCCAGAGAGTAAAGTTGGTTCAGCACTGAATAAAGCGGTTTACTTTTAAAGTAAGTGTTTCCTTGATGGATACAAGCCACAGAGGCTACAAGCTAATGCAAAGTTACCGTAGCTTCTCTGCAAACAGTTCTGGAGGTTTAAAGTTTCCTATTTGATCTGTAAGTCCTCTTACATTGGTACAAACCAAGGTGCTAACCTCTGATTGTCGTCTTAGAATCGGACATCAATCTGCCTAGAACTCCTGTTGCCTCAGCTAGGGTAAAAGCCCGTTGTTTAAAAAAGACTATGATTTAAAGTGTTAAGTAAAAGTGTGCTGAAAACTGGATTAAAAAGTACATTTATGAAAGCTTCTGGCAGACAACTAAAATGCTGATGCGCACAAAAGCAGGGTGGGGTCGACGTGGGGGTCGCTATTGACATGGAGATATATTCCTTTATGGGCTGTAAAACCTAAGCTTTTCATCAAACTGCTTTTTTTAATAGGCTTTTGAAATGACATGAATTAGGGCACCCCATTATGTAAACAACAAAAACAACTCAAAGACAACAGAGATAAGAACTTAAAAAAAAAATCGTTGAGACCCAATCCAGAGGCCTCATGTCTTTTATATGTATGCTAACAGGCGACTGTTCACTGATCAACCCTGAAACATATACCAGAGAGACAAAGAGCGATGTTGTGAAATTGAATGTTAATAACAAACACTTGTTAACATCTTATTAACAGTTTGGATCGTCAGGTTCACTAACACCTACCTGTGCACATCACGGACGCAGTGCAGCTGCTTCACCGGGTTAATCACTACTGTAATAAAAGCACTGTTAGGATTTTCAGAAAACAAATCATAATCCAGACAATATGTATATTTTATATTATGTTTAAATGTAGTTTTACCAAAGAATTGCATCAACATCTGGGCATTCGGTCATTTCATTGCAGTGGTTCTTTACCATCTCAAGCTCAACACTTACATCTGAAAAAAAACATATTGTTTCAAACAAGTCTTCATTTATTACACTAATGGAAATGTATGACTTCTTAATTAGGATCAAATGTTCAGTATTTTGGGGGATTTTGTTACGTTTCCTTTACCTGGGATGGAGACACCATCTGTTTTGAATGACAGATCGATTGATTCCTGCATCGTGCTCTCGAGTTTCTTCGGGATCTCCAACTAAATCAGCATTGAAATATGTATCACTTATCACTGACGTTTTTGGACATGTATGTTTGTGTTGCAGTGTTCCTCGTTGAATTAGCCTTGAATTAAGAAAAGTCCTTTATGTAAATGATGACCACAAATCATGGATAAACATTGATATGTGCAGCCTAACATGTTTAAGTGAAGAATGATTACTGTATGACGAAATATAAAATGTGACAAACCATCAAGTCTGTCAGCTGTTCCATCATGGTGTCTTTAGCCTGAGCAAACATGACGTTCTTTGAATCATATACGTGCTTTTCAATAGTATCGCTCATCTTTTTCAGCGAGCCTTCTCCTCGAAATTCTTTTGCTCCTACATAAAACAGAAACATGTTGACATAAAAATGTTGCAACACAAAAGTGTGTAGAAGTGTATTTCCATGTCTGTAGGGATCTTCTGTCTTACTGTCATAGCATTCTTTCATGGTCTCCTCGATTGTTCTTGTCAGGCTGCTGTAGATCGTTTTCTTACGCTCACGGATGAGTTTCTTGAGGCTTGTTTTCATTTTGTCCTCCTTAGAGAGAAAATGTGAAGCAGATATCAATATATTTTAAAATGAATAAGTTACAAACAAGGCTCATCTTTCCCTTTATTCTTTTTTCCAGATGTTACCTGGAAAAGCAGTACATCATTTAAACTGATAGGACCTGTTCACCAGCTTTGCCCAATATCAGAATATTACATTGTAATCTTGAGTGTGTCTTCATGACTTGGGGTAGGGTCAGCTTTACAACTGCAGTTCAATCAGGAGAGACGTGATGTATGAAGTACATGTTTATTATCGGGACCCATGACATGCGGGAATAGTGATTGACGTATTACAACAAGTAACTGTAATGATGTTTTGGCGATTAGCCCCCGGGTTTGCATGATGATCATTCAGGAGGGAAAGAACCGCTCTGATGAACCCCCCGGGGTCTAGACACTGGTGGTGGTGATCGTAGTTCGTCCGACCTGAAGGGAGAAGGTTTCAGCTTGGCCCTGTATTAGGAGACAGGGGGCGAAGGGGTGGAGGAGGGTTGTGCGTTGACACCTGAAATGACAACTGACGGGGAGGCGAGAGCAGATTTAAAGGGGTTAGCAGGTGCGATGATTGGCTAGCCGGGGCGGGATGCCCCTGATCACTTGTTGAGATAACGTGTGGCAACCGATAATGTTGTCTTCCTGATTGAACTTGCGCTGAGCTACATTTAATTTTTCAAAGCCATCTCCAGAGTTATTCCAGTACAATGTATATCAATATGTTGACTGATCAAAATGTATTATATTTGATAATAATTGCTCACCCTTCCACTACAGTCTCCCTGGTTTATCAAACATATTTGATAATGGACTAATGAATAGGATCGTTTACCTCTGTCTTGAGAAATGTCAGCTGCAGTTTGACATTGTTTTCCTCCTTATTCATCAGCTTCTCTGTGCCAAGTGAAAACGCATTGATGACCCCGTTGAATGGTCCACTGTTTCCTTCATTTCTAAAACATATTAACACAAATAGATGCTTAACTTTATAAGGCCTTAACAAGTTTGTATTTCAATAATATATTTAAATGTATTGTACAACAAATGTTTTCCAACACAGGGTTTTATGTCTTTATGAAGTCATTTCTTACGGGAAGGTCTTCTTAAATTCCTCGTCAATGCTGTCAGTCAAACATGAAGTTAACTTCATATTGATGTTTATTGATTTCCCTTTTTTTGGTTTGTGGATGCCACCCTTCTCAACTACACACTTCAACGACCTGTGAAATGCACCACCTTTCCTTGTCTGAAACAAAACAGAATTTTGTAAGAGACATATTCATATTTAATGCAAAATCAGTCGTTCTGATTTAATTACAACTTAAATACTTACCTTCAGGACCGATTTTAAGACTTTGTCACATGAACTTTGTGATTGTTTAACCCCCTCACGGAGGCATTCTTCAAAAGCCTTACGTGTCTCTTCCATGGGTTCCCTGACTTTATCAAGTTCAAGACTCAGCTTTTGTTCAAGTCCTTTGCACACAGTTTTCTTTATGTCAGCCTGAAACCATACACAACAAATTCATTATTTAAAGCAATACAACCATAATTCAGCCCTTTAACCCTTTAATTACTGTAGCAATGCATCCTCTCTGAAGCAACACAAAATAAGCAAATCCAATAGCTTGTTGGCTGTAATATAACTGTGCTGATCCTGTTTAGTTTGGGTTTTGTTTTGTGCTTTTTTGTGTCTTCTTCTGTCTCCCCCCTCCCTTCTCTGTTTTCCACTGCAGGGCTGGTGTGTGACAGGGAGTTGGCTGGTTCCTCCCAGCAACAGACGAGGCACACCTGTTTCCACTCATCTCTTCACCTGTTGACATAAAAGCCTGTTCCTCTTGCCACTTCCCTGCCAGATAATTCCTTTGTGTTCGGCCCTCCGGTGTGTCTCGCTGCTCTCCTCGTCCCTGTGATCTCTTCGCCTGGATTTTTGCCTCCTGTCCCTGACGTCTCCTTGCCAGCTAGCTTCCTGCCTCCACTGCCGTTTACTTTGCCTCTGCTTAAAATAAACTTTTTGTTTTTGACCATCTCTCTCTAAGTCTTTTGCTTTGGGGTCCAGTATCTCTAGGCCGTAACAATTACATGTAAACAGTCTTTCTTTGACTATACCATTTTTATACAACATTTTAGTGTATGCAGCTTCATTATTTGCTGTGAATGTTATTATTGTCTGTCAATAGTAAAGACAATGGAAGATGTTGTTACTTGATCTTACCCCTTCTCTGCTCTTGGCTCCCTGAATCAGAGAGAGAATCCCGCGAGCTCCGGACACATAGTTCAATGTCTCAGAGTGACTTTTATTGAGATCTTGCAAGAACTCCCTCAGTTTGGGAATTTCTGTAAAAAATGTAACATACTTACATTACATTCTTGAATTGACATGTTATACTCAATTAGTATTAATATTGTGTCATCCCGGGCTCACTTATGGAGACTTGAATCACCTGTGTCATCTGGATCTAGATATTTCTTTTTCATGAACTCTTTGGAGCTTACTGTGAAAACCTTGAAATCTTCCTCACTGAATTGTTTCTAAAAAAAAACAAGTTTCGATATAAAAGCAGGTTCGGAATTTTTAGACAATATTTGTGTTTTTTTATTCAATATAACTCACCTTAACATCTTTTAGTTCGCTGAATTCTGCCCTCACGTCTCTCTTGGCTTGATTGTTTTGTTTCAGTATCTGAGCACGAACACCAGCTGCTGAACTATATGAAAAGATTTGTATTTGAAGAATTACACAAACTGAATATACATCCCAGGATATCATATCACTACGCATCTCGATCTTGCTTTCAATTACCAGTGATCACATGGAGGGGCTTAATCCAGCATCACAAAGTGTTTGTGAAGCAACAACATTAGGACAGAAATAAATGGCTGAGATGTTGAGGAATCAAGACACACATGCAGACATTTTAGAAACATGGATACTGTTATGATATTAGGTTTCAAGTGAACATTATATCCCAGAATTCGATCAAAACCAGGATACTAATGTGCACGTAAACCTAATCAATGTTTCCATGGTTTCTCCTCTTGGCCACCTCCGTCTCAAGCGTCAGTGTCTAAATTGAATGTTACATTTAACTGAGTACTTTTGGAATCTTACTGATCATCTGAACCTCCAAGACTATCAGACATGGTGCAGATAAAATGAATCTGCCGACACTCGCCACCATTTCCCATGAGGCTGCAGGATTCTTCCAGGATCTCCCAGGGTTCTTTTTCTGAAACTGCTCGCTTCAGCTCAGCCACAATCCACACAGTAGAACAACTTCCAATAACCTGGAGGGGAATAGAGCAATTAATAATGGTTATCGTCATTGCAACCTTCCACAATAATCAGCATTGCATGTGGATAAATCACCTTTTTCCACATCATGTCTCTGCTCTTGTTACGGTCCCCATTTCCAGGAAGATCCACAAGTGTGACGTGCTGGAGAAGACGATTCTTCGGCACTCTGACAGTCACACACTTCACCAGTGGCCAATACCACCTCTTCACGTCTTTTGACTCACTTCGTGTGTATTTGACCAATTTTGCAGATAATTCTTCAGCCTAAAATAAATAATAAAACAAGAGGCAATGCAAGGCCATTTCTTTTACATGAACAAACTTCAACTTAAAAAAGATTGTGTTAAAGAATTATTACAGCGTAACATTAATAATAATAATAATTCATTACGTTTTTCATGTAAAGTGCTTTGAGCGCGTTTTCAAGTGCTCAGAGCACTTCACATGACATATCACACATATTAGAACTTAACAGTTAGTAAAAGTCCATTTGAAACCCTATCACTGAAACAACAAAATCTGAATTAAATCAAAATGTAGCAAACCTTATGTTTAAATTTTAGCAATGGCGAATAATTAGGTTTAACATTTTTAACATGATTTTAAATGTAAAGCTGGTAGTGTATTAAACATTTCTAGGTGGTTCTTGCAAACAAGTTAGTTACTGGTAGACATTTTTTCCCCTATGATGCATAAAGTAGATATGGTTTTGTAGTTATTGTAATTAGAGCCCAGATAGATCAAGCCCATTTTTCTGAGTACATACCGAATTACATTCGCATTGGGTGTTCTATCGTGAAACTACGCCAATCAAGAGTTTGTTTTATGAAATGATTTAAGTTTTAGTCTGACTTACTGTATCACTTGTCAAAATCTTATTCTTGGAAATGAGAAATTCAGGAATTTCTTTGAAGTATTTTTTATCCATGAGGCTATCAGGGGATTTGTCTCTCCAATCATCTCCATACAGCAGTGACAGCTTTTTAACTGTGTCCTTATATTCTCCATATTTTTCCTGATCTTCGTTAACACCGATGAAATTAATCAAGGTCCACAACTCCTCTACCCACTCCTAAAGAAAATAATTGTTATTATATGGCAGATTGTGTAGTCAGCATATATATTTATTTGCAGCTTCATCATAAATGTTGAAATAGCTCAAAGTTAACAAACATATTTAGCTAATTTTACCTCTTTTGTAATGAACTCAATTTCTGCCTCATACTTTGCGTTACGCATGTTAGCCTCCACTTTAATCATCACTGAGGTACATGCACTGATGCTTCCAGAGGGCAAGAGATCCTTCACTCCAATGACGGCATTTATCAGAGAGCTCTTTCCAGCGCCCGTTTTACCAAAGACACCGACCATCTCCCTCTTGTCTGTCTCCAAATCGTTGATGTTATTTCTTTTGTGCAAGAGTTTGAAATGGTAATGGTTTGGTAATTGATCAAATTAACACATTTAACAAACACTAAATGATTGTGTCAAAATCAAGACGAAATCTTACAAATAAGAACAGTTCTTAGTGCTGTGTAATTTCGACAGGTTTACTATGTTCTCTTTAAACTCTTTCCCCTTACTCGAAAACACTGATACTCACTTCAGGAACTTGTTGAGCTTGTCGTCTTGTTTAGGTAGTTTGTTAAGGACACAACTCATGATGTTTTTCACATCAGACAGAATGGCTTCTTCTGTAAGAGTAAAATTAAATAACTATTCAGCAGGAACCATTAACCGGTATATCCATTAAGATGTATTCCTAATGAAGCAATCAATAATACCTGAGATTATAATTTTCATCATTTATATATGGCAAGTATCTTCCAGTTTACGGCCATTATAACTTAAAGGTCCCATGTCATGGCCATTTCTACTGATCATGATTCCATTGTGAGGTCTACTAGAATAGATTTATATTGTGCAATTTTCCAAACTCACATTGGTTTCTGATACAGCATCTCTGTATAGCAGGGACGTGCACAGGTACGGGCTATTGTTGCCCGGGCAACGGCCCGTTTTCCCTTTTTGGCTGACCTGCCCCTCTGGAGAGAGCGAGAGGTTGTGGTCGAATTAACATGATAAGCCCACAATTAGTATTGTAGTGTCTCGCTGCGGGAAACACACCAGCTTCATTCTTCTTCTACTACTTATTTTACTTCTTCTTCTTCTCCTTCTTCTTACATGTAATTGGCTACAACATTTTGAATGAAGAACTCATTTCAGTGTGAACTAATTCCACAGTATGACCACAAAAGTGTTTTAAACCAACTGTTAGGCCTACGTTTTGATTAATTATGTTCTATATCGCTAAGTGTGTGATTACACATGTCATGTATTATATATATAATATGTATTATAGGCTGCTGTAGGCCTATTGGTGCCGGTGCGTTAAGACCACCTCTAGTGTCGGATTTTGGAAAATGGATTTTGAATTTTCTCATGGCAGGGACTTTACTTCCTCTTGACACCCTTGGTTATTTACAAAAAACACCTACATATACTTGTTATTGTGCTTCTGTCTTTCTGTGTCTTTTCATCTGCTCCGTAAACTCCCTCGACGGGGCCGCTCGCTCTCTTTTCTTGATCGCCCTCCCACATACAAGAGAACACTTCACTGTCCCGCTTCATTGTAGGATTTCTGCCATGTCTCTACTTTAATTTGACCATCTCTGTTATTAAGTTATGGAATACTAAATAAATAAGTAATTAGATACTGTATACCTTACCGTTACTGCGCTCATAAAGAATGATAAGAATAATGCGTATTGAACTGGTTTCATTAATCAGTGAGTTTATTTAAGGTAATTATAGAAGCCCTATTTTATCAGTATGTCTGCACAGCAGTTACAATGGTCAAACTACATTGAATTGTCCCCATGTTTTCTTTAATAGAGTTACTAACATTAGATATTTTAATGAGACAAGGACCTCAAAACCAAAAATGTCCCTGGTTTTCATTTAAAAAATCAAGTCAGCGAATGCAAGTAGTTGCGTTAGCTTATTTTGTTGATGATGTGAATTACTGTTCAAATCAGTTAATGTAATAATCGTGTTGGTCATATATTTTTTTTCGGGGGGAGGCCCTTTTTCCAGTTTAGATCAATAGCCCCTCCAAATGTCTGTGCACGTCCCTGCTGTATAGTAGCCTATGTGTATTCACTCTCTGTCCTACACGGCTTGTTGGAGCTCCTGCCCAGTAATGACAAACAGATGAGAATGCTGTGTGGGGTCTGGGTGCCGTGTTGGCGGGATGTTGTGCGGCTCGCTGCTGTGAGGAGCGGACAATGAGCTGGCCTACTGGTGTCAAGGCCTTGCGTCACAATTTTGCCGCTGAGAGAGTGTGTGTCTGTGAGGAGCTCCAATGGGTCCATTTGGGTATGGTCACGTCACCGTACCCAACAATGCGTTCTTGGGCAGCATAGACAGGTCTTTTCTGTTTTACGCACAGGATGTACTTTGAGGGACTTTGACTCTGCAGACCGTTTACATGCATAAAAACCTTCATAACACACACGGGCTCGGGTAATAACCAGAAAAGCATGACATGGGACCTTTAATAAGGCCTGTGTTGCTACATATATGTAAGTTAATTTGCTAAACAATAAAACATGAAACACATTATACTGTAAGTATTAATTTTGGAAAGTAATAATAATACCTGTGTATGATCCTTGTATATCATCACGTGGTCGTTTTCTGGCTGGTGATTGGCTGGACTCACCCTGGAGATCCGACTTCCTCTTTCCTTGATTTTATTTTTTGGAAATAACATATATATTTATCGTTTAAAATGTTTCTCAACATTGTTTAGATATAGCAGGTTTATTATTGTTCATAAAGTAAAACTGCATATAATCCATAAGAAACTTTGTATCTCACCTTCATCATTTGTTTTGCTGGTGGAAGGAAAAACCTGAGGATGAACACGAATATGTGACTCTTTGTCCTCTCACAGGGTGTTACAGGTTTGAACACACATCGTCACAATTCACACACACCTACATTTGCATTTTATTTCCCATTCAAAACTTCATGCAAAATAATATATACTTGAAACATGGCTATAAAGTGATCACATTCAGCATCCTTTTTAGTGAATAAACAACACTATGCACACATTAAACAGTTCACAGTTCTTCAGTTAAAGGTGACTTTGTCTCAAGAGGCTTTAAATATCAATGCATGAAAGATTGAGTCAAGTTCAATGATAACAAGCATGGTCAATTTAAAGTAATCATTACCTAAGCAGAAACAGCTTCCTCCCATTTCAATTGTGAATAAAATAAATACTCATAGTGGCCATGTAAAATGTTGAACAGACAATGACAATATAAAAAGTGAATTCAACTGCATTCAACTAACTTCAACAGAAGATTCAGATGTTTCCAGATCTGTTGTGTTTTGTTCCTCCTAGTTAGAAAAGAAAAAAAGTCTCAAATCCATAATAGTAAAGAATTTTATAAAATGATAGTTAAGTCAATAAGATATATTATACTCCTTTGTAATCTAGATGTCTTCCATTTCTTGAGATTAATGAGACCAAATAATAAAAATGCAGACATTACCTTTAACAACCTGAGTCTATTTCTGAATTTTGACTGTGGTCCAACTTTTGGGATCAAGGCAACAATTTGTTGATCTTCCAGACAGTAAAGGCTTTCCTTGTCAACTTCGTGATCTGTAAAAAAAAATTAAATTAAGAAATGTCAACCAATTGCAAATATCTGTAGATGTGTATTTTGCATGGGGTGAAATGTGAGTTCAGCTGTTGAAAATATGTTTTAAAGAGCAACTTCCAGGTTAAAGACACCTGTGAATAAATGTGTAGGAAAATGATGAATACACTAGATTTAAAAAAAGATATACAGAAATATACACTACAGTGACATCTGGCGTCGTTTTTGTAAGACATGTTCACTTCTGCATCAAAAAAGCCTCCCCACGTGACCTCCCGCGTGTGACGTAACAAAGGGGAAACAAGGGGGAGAGCGGCCGGTGTAACGTATTAATAAACATGGATCCCAATGCTAGCTTCGACACAGAAGACACAGAAGAAGTTGAACATGAATATTCGAATGCATATGACGTACCACAACCTTATAATTATGAGCCTGCTAGGCGTCCAAGAGACCAGGAGCAGCCAAGGATTAGAAGAAATAACGGCCATCGGAGAGAAATTGAGCTGTGGTGTGCGGAGAACCAGTGGAGAACTGGGCAGCTATCTTGGTGAGTGACCGGCGTTAGCTACAGAATGTTAGCTAACGTCACATCACAACATTGTGAAGTTAGCTATCATATATCAGGCTATAACTAAAGTAGCATTGATAATATTGTAACGTTACTGGCAGGTCTGTTGATACTGATCCATAACAGAAACTAATTTCACTGCTACGCCGATGACATCCAACTTTATATCTCAACAAAAACCATCACCCCCACAACACACTCCACTCTCACCAACTGTCTCTCAGAAATAAAAGCATGGATGCAAACAAACTATCTCCAACTGAACAGTGCCAAATCAGACATCATCATCATCGGCCCCCCATCCCGTATCAAAGACATCCAGAATTTCAACTTCACCATTGACAGCCACACTCTATCTCCCCCCCCCTCACATCCGCAACCTCGGAGTCATTTTCGACAGTCAGCTCAAATTCAACCACCACATAAATCACATCACCAGGACCGCCTTTTTCCACCTCAAAAACATTGCCCGTCTCCGCCCATCACTCTCCTCCTCTGCTGCTGAGAGCAGCGAAGGGGGAGAGAGAGATGTAATACGGTTTCCTGATAAACGTTACCTGATGCAACTCCACACTACCTTCGGAGCTGTACCGGAGGGGAGAGAGAGAGCAGGGAAGGGGCAGCTATCTTGGTGAGTGATCGGCGTTAGCTACAGAATGTTAGCTAACGTCACATCACAACATTGTGAAGTTAGCGATCATATATCAGGCTATAACTAAAGTAGCATTGATAATATAGTAACGTAACGTTACTGGCAGGACTGTTGATACTGATACAGCATTGAAGTCCCGTCTCTTTGTCTGCACAAAACGAACCCAGGACCAAAAGCTAGCTAGCTTTCTTTTCCTGTTAGGGAAATAGTGGACTCGATGTCCTGACAGGCTGGTATTTTTGCAACCTGCACAAACACAATACTGCACCATGATTACAAATGGTGAAATACAATGTAAAACTACCGAAAAATACCAGCTCACTAAAACACAACGGCTCAACTCAACGCAACTATTAACTATACCCGGCGCGGTCAGAGAGCGGAAATGTGTCCCCGGGCTCTGTGTGATGTAATATGACACGTTTGACGTATGACCTTAAAAAAAAGCCGTTTTTAAGAGCAGAGCTCAAAATATCTCCTTTCCCTCTGAATTCCTGCCCTTATGTCTCGTAAAACATATCAAATCCTGCATTCACTTTTTTAATTGTATTTTCAAGCAAGTTTAAGCATAAATGTAGAAAAAAAAATCCCTGCAAGTTGCTCGTTAAAGAGCATTACAGCCTCATAAGGTGGTCTGAACTGAATTCATATTGGTCATATTTTGTTATTATTTCATTTATTACTTGATTTATTTTTTCACTTGATTTAAGTGCTGCTGAAAATATGCTACAGAAAATGAGTTACTCTGAAGTTAATATGTAATAGTTTCCTTTCTGAAAATGTACAAGTATTAAAGATTGTTTAAGTATGTCAGGGATATATCAGAAAGTTACTGCATAACGATGTTGAGGCAGTTTGTGTGTCTTCAAGTAGATGCTTAGATATTTCAGTATAGTAAGGTCATATTGAATTTGAATAATATTTTTGTCCAACAAACAGCATGGGAATACTTTACCTTTAAATGTTTGTATCCATTCGCTGAGATTCCATTCAGTTAATTTGTTGCAAACAAAATCCATGATTAAGAATAGCAACTGGAAAGTAAACAAATAATTGTTTGAATCAACAAAATAACTACTTGTGAGAGTTATGATATTTTAATAGAAGAATAAAGGGTTATTAAAAGGATAATGGCAGCCTAATTAAAGTGTTTATATGAAGCATGTCGGAAATATTTGTGTGATCACAAGATAAGCAAAAATAACTGAGTACAAATTTAGGAAATTCCTTTCGAGGAGAGCCTGCTTGGTTGTTTACTGCTATTTGCACTTCATAGACTTTTAAAGAAACATGAGCTTTCAAGTTTTCCAGTGGAATGTAATCTATGTAAAATAAAATAAATGATTCTGAATCAAATATCAATTATTGTCAAACTATCCAACAGTTTACACAAGTACAGCTGAAATTAACATTTTAATTAACTACTCTATGCCAGAAAATTAATTGGCAATTTTCTTTTTTGATAATTGTTTGGTTGAATGTCAAAATGTCATGGTTCCAGATTCTCAGATCTTAGCTTTTTTTGTGATCAAATTTGTATTTATTTAAGGCAGAAACACAGAACAACATGGTACAGAAGACATACACACATGAAAGAACATACAGCTCCCTTACAAAACAAACAAAAACGTGTGCATTGGTTTTGAAACTAATTTAATGTTAATGTGTTTTTCAATAGCCTGGGACAAAGGTCAACCACACAAGAAACTCTAACACATTAGAACACATCATATTAGAATTCATTTAATATAGAACATGACTTTCAAAATTAACAATGAAACAAAATAATATTAATCGTTCTAAAGCTTACCCGTAGCGTAGCCTACAGCCTGTTGATATGAAGCCAAAAGCAGGTTAAAGGAGTCTCTCGCTTAGTATCTCAATACCCAACCCAACCTAGAAAACGAAACTTAAAGTATTTCTTTTTATACGCTGAGAGGTGTGGAACGTTACTCCTCCCACACTAAATTAATCATATGTTATTTATTTATCTAAGGCTTCTTTTTTTTAATGCAATTTGAACTGCATTTGTGTCTGAAATGTAAACCCTTTGCCATAATCCTATTCCCTGTTAAAGTTGTCCTTTTTTCTCTAAGCATGTGGGTATTCTTATGTCAAATGTTTGTTGGTTCTTGCCTCTTAGGGTAGAATTAAGAAGTTTAGAATGGGATAAAACTCTCTAAGAGGGACACAATCCATAAAAGCGAGACAAAGTAACACTCCACAAAGAGTTTTTTAAACACTATAAGTCATTTTTGTTTTGTTTAATGGTAGTGTATTTAAAGGAGAGTTATTATTCTTGTGGTTCCTTATATGCCTCTTAGTGAGTAAAGTTTTTTTAAATTGTGATTCAAATTCAACAACTTTCCTGCTTACATGCTGATTCATACCCAGTAATTAAAAAGTATTAGGTGGGTGCCGAGTGAGAAGCTTGTTATACCAAAGGAGAGAAGGGGTTAAAGCTCTACAGACATTTCTGAAAAAGAAAATAAGCTAAATTATGAAAGAAAGAAGTGAAAAAAAGTGTCTTTAGGGGTCTATCCACATTTACAAAAATATCAATAAATAACATATAGCACATACATTTTGGGTTGTAGATACACAATATTCACAAAATGGCGCAGGAGACTTCTACGTATCTCATTGTTAATATAAGTAAACTTTGTGTCTGTCCCTTTTTAATTCATGTGACTCCTCCAGTGCTTGATCTTCCTCTTTCTGGACTAGTCTCTCCCTTTCGCCAACACACGCTCCGCAGAGCCCATAGCTTCCGCAAGATAAATTCAAATCTACAGGCTGTAGATTTGAATGCGTATTTACCAAGCAAAAAACACCCTACTTGACATTTAAAACATGGGAAGGAGTGCCAACATGTTTTTCTGTACTGGGGGTGGGGGTTAATCCTAAAAGGCTGCCTGACTATCCAACCCAGTCTCACATCTAAACGTTTCTTATTTCTACAAAACGCCTCTGAAATTGTAGAATCCCTACGTTTTTTTTCACCATTCATTTCCAATGGCTGGCGTCTATCAGGGCCGCCCCTCCCTACAGGCCAATCACGCAGGCTGCATGGGACCCCGCCTTGCGCAGGGGGGCCCGCCCAGAGGGCCTCAGCTGCTGTGCGCAGTTCTCCGCTCAGTTCTCCGCGCACCCCCCGCAAGAGTGAGAGGTGACAAGGGGAGCACGTCTCTAACCCGACACCGTTGCAATGAATCGACATCTGACCAATCACGGCTTTGATACGGCCACTAGTGCAGGTGAAGAGATGTCGGTGAAAAGACAGTTTCAGTCCGAGAGGAAAAAAAACAAAAACATGAAGAAACTAGAGCATCACTCGAATGTGGGTTATTGTATGAGTCAAATGTACAACTTGCGAATGTTGTATAAGTCAAATTGCCAATTGCCATATTAAAACACCAGCTGCAATTCACGACATGAAGAAGGCAGTCTCTGCATATAGGCTAATGGAGATGCAGTTATTTCCAGCATTCTTTATTTACCATTCATTCAAGTATGTGATGCATTTTATCTGATAATGTACAGGAGGAAGTGTGATAAACTGTCTGTCTAGTTGGCTTACATAACAGTTAAAGTTTACAGCCTAAAAAACATGGAGCATTTTTTCCCCTTTTATTCATTTTTATGTCAATTTGCACATTTCATGGTGATGCTCAGCCTCTCCCCTTAACTCCTAACAGTCATCATCATGTCAACCACAACACAGAGAAATACTGATAGAAATGTGTGTGTAGTTGTTGATACATTGCAGAAAGAGGGAACTACATTTGAATACAGATTTAAAATGGAGGAAGAAACTGCTGTCCAGAAAAAACAATGCTGCACGTTTGAAGTTTGCAAAAGAGCACCTGGATGTTCCACAGCACTACTGGCAAAATATTCTGTGGACAGATGAAACCAAAGTTGAGTTGTTTGGAAGGAACACACAACGCTATGTGTGGAGAAAAAAAGGCCATGTTTCAGTTTCGGCGGCAGTTCTTCAAGTTTGTCCAGAAGTCTTCTCATCAGGGCTCTATCAATAGAGAACTACGGCAGATGTGTAATATTTAATGCAGCCGAACCGTGTATTACAATGCCGTTATGTGATGACCTCCAAAGAGAAAAGCAAGTAAACTCGGAATAAAGTATCATTTTTTAAATGTTTTCGGATTTCACATCGCTTCCCAACGTGCATTGCAACTAAAACATCCAATCAGCGAACATGAAAACATTCCCAGTTAAACATGCAAAAACAAATCGCTAAATAAAAAGAGAAAACACTGGCATGTAATTTACGAATGTGGAAAAATCTGACTGGTTTGAAGTGGCCCTCTAAGTCACATCACAATGTAACACTTGCACTTCTGTTGGCAGGGGCTCCAACACATTGTACGTGATAGGCTAAGGGGCGGGACATCTCTAAGTGGTTGACCAATCACAACGGAGCCGGACAGCTAACCAATCAGAGCAGACTGGGCTGTGGTTTCAGACAGAGGGTGAAAAGAGGTGATGCAGCACATGCAGTATGAGAAAAATAAAGAGCTTTTTGAACATTAAAGCATGGAGACATGTCACAGTAGAGACACTAAATATTATTTTGAAACCTGAAAATAAGCAGAACAGGGCCTCTTTAACTGAACGACTGAACGCCCAAACTTTCCCGTAAATGAATTAGTTTCAGCAACCCCCTATTGTTCAAGTCAAGGATTAATGTTATTGGATCAGTTTCAGGTGACGTAGGCAGACATTGTCTAACAGAGAAAACTCTTGGATCTGTTCCCAGGTCAGCAGGAACGCTGTGCACACACAGATTTAACATGACATGCAAACAACACGCCAGAGGAGACAGACATAAATAGGGCAGTTTATAACAATGGCATGACATGATTTCTGTGAAATTATATCCCACAGTGTTATATCTTCCTTATTCTACGATTCCTATCTTTTACTGCCACTCATTAATACATCTGATTCCACCTTTTAGAGATTTGATTCTGCTGATATAAGAGCAAATATGTAGACCATGTTTGCATTGAAAACATGCTTTTGTCCCTACAATGTCTAACCTATATGCTGACTTGGCACTTGGCATACTTAAGTTTGGCTCTAGAAAGGTGTTTTACAATTCTGCTGATGCTTGAAATAAAGCCAATTGCATTAATGTGATTTTACTGCCCAACAGACTCCTAATCGAGTGGAAGTTAAGAGGCTGAATCTCTGCTGTTTTCTTTAATGAATCAAAAGTTAGCGTTTGGCGGGGCAATCCACAATGTCTCATTGTTAAGCTAGAAATAAAAAGAAATGCTTTTGGAGTTTTTCCTTTTTAAGCGGGAATTCCATGTTTAAAAAAAAGCTGGTTCAACATTGCTACGTTTTTTCTTTTTTCTTTAATAGGCCTACATTAAAACATGCTTGGAGGTGTAATGAACCCAAAGCATACTTTTGTTGGTGGAAGTAAAACAATTGTTTAGCAAAAGTTTGTGTTGCTGTGCCCTTGTGTCCAGATGAATGCAAGTGACTGCTTAATGATTGGGGTGGTGGGCGGGTAGTAATAACGGGTAGGCGGGTAGTAATAACTCATAATGACTAATAAGTGTGGAAGCTTAACAGTGCTGAGCCCATTGTATAAGCCTGCGTCGCAGTAGAGGAGCTTCTGTTGGCATGGGATAGGGATAATCCATTTAGGCAAAGCTTCGCCACGAATGAGTCAGTTAACACTTCCTCTCTCAGTCTGGATGAGCTCCCCAGAGTGAGACAGGATCCACATTTGATCAGATCCCCCTGGTTGTCCTCCGCCTCAGATCCTGTGGGTTACATATTGATCTACCTCACTCCATCAGGGAATTCGGATACCTGCTGTCACTGAGGGTGGAGGCGAGGGCCTGCTGGGTTACGGGCCGAGCCTGAAAGATGATGGAATGGTTGAAAAAATGTCTGAAAGCAATTGTTTCAGCTAAACTCAGGGTGTATGTGAAGGACTACTGCAAGAGGAATGGCCTTCTGACCCTCTCTGTGTTCGCCGTAGTGACGGGCTGCGTGCTTGGATTTGTCCTCAGGACGTATAACCTGTCCACACAGGTATGGATAAATAGATAAATAGATAAATAGAAATTAGGCGGTGGATCTCTCTGACTGCCATTGCATATCATTACCTTGGTATAATATGGTGCGATGGTTGTATCACTCAACATTCAGGGTGTGAAGCAACAGTCTGCTCGGCTCACTTATCTTTTGAAAGCATGTTATGTGAGAGCGTGAGTGAAAGCAGATAGACGCAGAACAGCAGGTATAACAGGGAAGGTGTTGAAGAATTGCATATAGTTAAAGATGCAATAATAAATAGATTTAGATCCACATTGGTTCGCCTGAGCACTGAGTATTTGTGAAGTGTTGCAATATTTGTAAACTATAGCTGATAAACAAACCAGAATATTTAACAGCTAAATTGTTAGCTGTTAAATGTTAACAGCTAACTGGTTAACTGGTTGGTGGTGGAGACCAAAACAGAGCTAAAAGAGAGTTCATATTGGACTTGAATTCATCATGTAGTGATCAAAACTAATTAATCAATAACTGTTTGATGTGTAAATGTGCAAATTGCTTACAGCAATAGTTGGAATGCTGTATCAGCATTCCAACTATCTGTTATGCTACGCACGAATTTCTTTATTATTCCGCTGGGTTATTTTGCGCCTCTTCTTCTCCCACATTCCACATCGCAGAAACTCCGTTCAAACATCAAAACGTTCAGCTCGGTCGGGAATCGATAGCTATTACTTTTCTCATTCATAACCTTAATAATTCCAGAGATGCATCCCATAATTCATCAAATGTTTAACATGGAAGCCAATGGAGAAACTCTTCAGACTTGAAAAATCTTCATGCGACTTCAACTGCTAACTGCTCCTTCATACTTTCACTCAGAAACCTCATGCCAACTTCAACATGTTACACATCTTTCTGACATTATTCGTGTTAAACAACTTTTAAATCTGATTTATACTTGTAGAAATATTAAACATTGTTCAGACCTTGGTAAAGAGGCCTTCTTCAGATTTTAGAGTGTGTGATGTCACAGCTAGAGTGGAGGACAGATTTAATTGTGTCTTCATATTTTCTTTTAAACCTGCCATAATTCCCAAACCCTACATTCCTGAGACATAATCTTTCATGAGAAACGTAGGAAAACATCTCGTAGCTTGAAAAATTCAAAAAGATTAAGCAAAATAATTAGACAAAATGCCTCTTGAGGGCATGAAGTGGAAACCTTTGATCTCTGGACACGTCGTTAGCTCAAATATAAACACCTGTGTCATGGAACACGATGATGTCATAACTCCAGCTGACATGCTCAGAGCAGCAGACTTCAGATAATGGTTAATGGTCCGGCCCTCAACAGCTCTACTTCAATTATGGGATGTCATCATATGCCGTTTCCATGGAAACGCATCCCTCGCCATGAAACAAGATGTCGCTGTAACTCCAATGGACACGGTGCGATCGTCCCCCAAACTTCACTTGTATAACACTGGTCCATGCCTCAACAGCTCTACGCTAAATCTGAGATCTCACCATGGAAACTTATCCCTCGCCATAAAAGACGATGTTGTCGTGGTACCTATGCAAATGGTCTAAAACAGCACCAGACTTCAGATAATGGTTAATGGTCCGGCCCTCAACAGCTCTACGTCAATTATGGGATGTCATCATATGCCGTTTCCATGGAAACGCATCCCTCGCCATGAAACACGATGTCGCTGTAACTCCAATGTCCGATCGTCCCCAAACTTCGCTTGTATAACACTGGTCCATGCCTCAACATCTCTACGCCAAATCTGAGATCTCACTATAGGCTGTTTCCATGGAAACGCATCCCTCGCCAAAAAACATGACTTTGTCGTAACTGATATAAAAATGGTCAAAACACCACCAGACTTCAGATGACAGTTAATGGTGGTGCAATAAAACACGATATTGCTATAACTCCTATGAAAATTGTAAAAAAGTGCTAAAACTTCACGTGTGCTAAAAGTCCAGCCGAGACAGTTTTGAGATTTCTTCAAATGCCGTTGCCATGGCAACACAATGCTCGCCATGAAACACGGTGTTATCATAACTTCAGTGAAAATGCTCCAAACAGCCCAAAACTTCACAGGTTTGGTAACGATTCGAGTTGCAAAGGGGCGGAACATTTCTGGTACATTTCCGGAAAGTTTCCATGGGAAGTTAAGCTGGGGAATTTTATAAATATTCGATGCAAAATTAAACAAAAAACATGAAATTTCAACAGATTTCTTTAGATTTTTTTAGTAGAACAGAAAAAGTTTTAATTATTTTTTTGAACAATTATTTGTTTAATTGAAGAACGAAAACAGGAATGTTGAGTTAAATATTACTCATCCCCCCCAACCCCACTCATTAAAAAATGAACAAAAATGCACCCCCCATCCAAAAAGTCCCATTCAAAATGTTAAATGAAAAGAGCCCTTCTCCGTCCAAAAAGTCCCATTAAACATGCAAATCTTCCTTCAAGCAATCCTCTGCATGTTTAAACCCTTTCAGTCAATGGGCCTTATCAACATCACACTCTGAGTCTTCCTCTTCAGCGTCACTGTCCAGCTTTGTTGAGGATGGCTCTGTGTTAGGCTCAAAGAGCCTTAGGTTTGCCCGAATGCCAACCCGTTTTTCCACTCTCACATTGTGAGCCTGTTGCGAACCTTTGTGTGGTCTCAATAGCCATGCAGTAAGCAGTGTGCTATGGCATGGATATTCAAGTGTACTTGAATGGCATCTGTTTGTTTTAGTCAAGATTATGCTGAAATATACTTTCCCCAACTATATTTAAGTTCCATATGAAGAGCCAACCTTCAATTTAGAAAATGTTTATTCCCGTTTATTCCCGTTGATTCCCATGGAAAGTTTCCCCGAATGGAAAAATTCCCCGAATTTTGCAACCCTATTCACGATGCAGCCATCAACATATCTAAGCATATTATGGGGTGTCATCAAATACCATTGCCATGGTGACAGATAATTCGCCATCAAGTTAGTTCAATAGTTTGCAGTTCAAATATTCTGCTGCTTTTCCAAGCCTTTTTACTTTCTTCTCTCATCACACATTCAAGCCCCCTGTGTTCATGTATCATTTCAATCTAAATTCTTCACTTTCTTCTTACACATTACATTTCAGCATAGCAATTCAGCGTCAGCTTTTCAGCACAAAGCATTCCCACTAGCAATTTCTTCAGGAATTGCATTCTCTATTTTTTACTAATGGCCTCAAAAAACAGTTATGCAGTTTTAAAGAATGTTTTCTATTTATGATTTCATTTCTCTCATCAGATCATGTAGAAATGTTTAAATGTCTGTTTCAAAGCTACATGTGATCGGAACATTGTGTTATGTAAGCTGATCTAAAAGCTTATGTGTTTTGGCAAAGACATGAATGATTAGTGTCCAGTCTGCTCGTCACTGTCACTGTGGGAGCTGGCAAAACACACAGCATTGAATTATTCTGAGCAAAAGACAAATATGTGAAACATACACAACAAATTGTAACAAAGGAACAGCTGCTCTGAGATTTCTAAGCATGTTATTATGAACCATTATTGAGTCTTTGAACAGATCTTAACATATGAGTTGAACTCCTGGTGATTGATTTCAATGTAAATTAAAGTGATATGGTCCTTGCTGTTTTAGAAATGTGGTTTGCTACAGGTGTTTCTCTCTCACACAGGCTAAGATCTACTTTTCCTTCCCCGGAGAACTCCTGATGAGGATGTTAAAGATGTTGATTCTGCCGCTCATCACCTCCAGGTAAGAAAAGTCTTCCCCTGTGTGTAGGTCCTCACTCAGGTCAAATATGACTGCAAACGGCTGCAGTGCATTAAAGGTGGTACGTTAAACTTGTCTAACTAATTGTGAAATTGCATTTTAACGGCTAAACACTCTTTTTATTATTGCATCTGTAGAATAAAGATAAACCACTTTTCATAAGTAATATTTTGAAATGTTCTAAAAAGAAACGCTCGGTTATATCTACACTTTATTGTATGTATTGTTTTGTTTAATAATAATTGGAATAGTGATGTTTGTACCTGTAGTTCTGTTCTTTAAGAAAAAAAAGAGATGTATATACAGTAAGTATAACTGGAAAAGATCTCTGTTCAATTCAAATAAATAACATTTGTTTTAAGAAATCCACAATTCCCAAAATGTCTACATCTAAGCTGAACCTAAAAAGCGAAACCATGTTAAACAAAAACAACGAGTATCATTAAAGCATAATACTGCAAAATAAGAAAATATGCACTATTAGCATAGCACAGTCTTTCAGTCCCGCCTCAAAGTCCATCTCTTCAACTCTGTCTACCCATAAGCCCGCCTCCCCCCGTCTCAATCAACTTCCTCTTGACTGCCTTTTCTGTTTATTTTATTGTGTTGCCTGTCCTTGTTGGTCTACCCTCCCTCATACTGTAACGCGTCTTTGAGTTGTAGAAAAGCGCTATATAAATATAATTTATTATTATGAATAACAACCAGTCACTAAATGAGCAGGAAACAACACAGTTGGCCCCTTTTCTCCGACTAAATAAGGGTTCACCAGGTGAAATCAGTTTGCTGTATTCACCTCGCTATATTTACGTTTCTTCGGGACTGTGCACTAACGTCACGTGGCTATGAACTGGCCCCCGTGTTGCTTTTTTATCGAGGTTAGCGCCAAGAAACGTCCGAATATAACATAAAAAGACACAGCTAGAAAGCAGGTTCACTGCAGACTCTGCCACTCACTTCCAGTCGGTGATAAGTGATGATAGCGAGGGATTATTTATTATAGCTTTTTAGAGAAATGCTACTCATCGTACCTTAAGAAAATATGCAAAATATCAAGTTCCAAGACATTTTTACCAGCTGACGAATGTGTTTTGGTTGACCTCGCGCATCAACAAGAACCACACTTACATACAGGGACCACCTTGAGAGATACAAATCAAACCTTTGTGACCCTTCAACCAGCAAATGTTGAATACTTTCAGTCATCAAATGTATTGATCATGTCATTTTCTATTGCAACGATACACAGATAAATATAAACACACTCATCCATTCACTGTTTTTGAAAATCTGAAGACAAACCAAATTCATACAACACTATACATTCATAGTTTTAAATTGAGTTAAAGGTCACCTATTATGCAAAATCCTCTTCTTCATGTCTCTTCTACATCACCATGTGTCCCCTCTTCTCCATGTCTCTTCTACATCACCATGTGTCCCCTCTTCTTCATGTCTCTTCTACATCAGCATGTGTCCCCTCTTCTCCATGTCTCTTCTACATCAGCATGTGTCTCCTCTTCTTCATGTCTTTTCTACATCAACATGTGTCCCCTCTTCTTCATGTCTCTTCTACATCAGCATGTGTCCCCTCTTCTTCATGTCTCTTCTACATCAGCATGTGTCCCCTCTTCTCCATGTCTCTTCTACATCAACATGTGTCCCCTCTTCTTCATGTCTCTTCTGCATCAATATGTGTCCCCTCTTCTCCATGTCTCTTCTACATCAACATGTGTCCCCTCTTCTCCATGTCTCTTCTACATCACCATGTGTCCCCTCTTCTTCATGTCTCTTCTACATCAGCATGTGTCCCCTCTTCTTCATGTCTCTTCTACATCAACATGTGTCCCCTCTTCTTCATGTCTCTTCTACATCAGCATGTGTCCCTCTTCTTCATGTCTCTTCTACATCAGCATGTGTCCCCTCTTCTTCATGTCTCTTCTACATCAACATGTGTCCCCTCTTCTTCATGTCTCTTCTACATCAGCATGTGTCCCCTCTTCTTCATGTCTCTTCTACATCACCATGTGTCCCCTCTTCTTCATGTCTCTTCTACATCAACATGTGTCCCCTCTTCTTCATGTCTCTTCTACATCAGCATGTGTCCCCTCTTCTTCATGTCTCTTCTACATCAACATGTGTCCCCTCTTCTCCATGTCTCTTCTACATCAACATGTGTCCCCTCTTCTTCATGTCTCCTCTACATCAACATGTGTCCCCTCTTCTTCATGTCTCTTCTACATCAACATGTGTCCCCTCTGTGGAAAGAGATTCTGAAAGTTTCAGGAACAAAGATTCTCTCTTTTTGTCCCGATCCATTTCTATAAAAACCTGTCTGAAAATGAGCTGATCAGATTTTGAGATTCACCAGGAGAGTTTTCTTGACTAATATAATTAACTCTGGGGGTTGGAGCTTAGACTTTCTGACTTTCAATTTTAAGAACCACCCTAATTGTATATATCTGAGACCTATAATATATCGATGAAAAACAGTACAATAGGGGACCTTTAAGAGAAATAAGCGCTTCACAGTTTTATGTTGCTAAGAGACATTCTGTTTTACTACCCAGTCTTATGTCCGGCCTGTCAGCCATGGACACCAAGGCCAGCGGTCGGCTGGGTTTCCTGACCATCACCTACTACCTGTGGACGACCTTCATCGCCGTCATCGTCGGCATCGTGCTAGTCCTCGTCATTCACCCGGGCACGGGCACAGAGAAAGATGGCCACCATTCACATTCAGGGCCTGTTATGACTTCTGCTGATGCTCTGCTGGACCTCATCAGGTAAAGATTTAAAGACATAATCTCTCTTTTTGACCAATTGAACATTGTGCTGGAAATGCTGTCATTCGAAAACATTGACCTTACTGACGTATGTGCCTTTAATCCACGATTCCCTACCCGCTCTGCATGCTGCTCTGTACCTGACCTCTGACATGATTTAATATGGCTCTTCTATTAGGAACAACATCTTACAGGCATGTGAGGAAATCAGTGAGGCTGTATTTAGACACATCAAATGTTATGAGCTGAATGCTAACGCCAGCATGCTAACGTCAGCATGCTAACGTGCTCACAATGAAAAGGTAACAGTGGAAAATAAACTCTCTACATAAACTTTGATGCAAAAATAATTAAAAGTCATCCTGTTAGCACTATGAATATGTGCACAATACTTATGGCAATCCATCAAATAGGTGTTGAGGTATCTCAGTCTGGTCCACATTAAAGACCCTAAAGACTAACCGGCTGCTAGCGTGGCTAAAAATGTAAGAACGTCTCTTCGAATATGTTCTTTCCTCGTTAGCATTTCATGAGAGCAGATTGTAGGACTGTGCAGCAATCTGTCAAAAACATTTCCTCCCATTTGTTGCGTGTTCCTAAACTGATTTCCGAAACATAGAGAACAGAGTGACATACTTGGGGTCTCTGCTATTTTTGGAGAAGATGTGAAGGCTGGAAACCTATTGCCCACCTTCACTTCATCTATTAGATTAGACGGACATAATCCCCCTCTTGGCAAGGGGCTTTACAGGAAAATCTAGATTTTCCACTCCATTTTGTTAGTTTTGTCTTCTAGAATGATGATTTGCGAAACCAGTACAGATCAATTAAATCCAATACAGAGCCAGTTCCGACGCTTCGCTTCCTCACGAACAGGAAGCTCCCTAATCACAAAATATAAAAGGATCCGTTTCGAATCATGGTAGCTGAAAATAAAGCACTCGCAACAAAACAATGTGAAGCCAGAAATTTTGAAATGATCCCGAAATATCTAATCTAATCTCAATAATGTCGATAATATCTATCTAAAAATGATGTTTATTGGGACATTACATTTAAATGAAAACAAATAAAATAGAAGCAAATTAGAAATAAATTATAACAATTGATTACAGCAATCACTATCTGAATCTCGACCTTTTTGTGAAAATGGGGAGACTTCTCGACATTCAATTAATAAAGAAGGAAGAACAATGTCCTTGTAACACAGGTGCAGTGTAACTCTTACGAGGCAGGTCGGCTAAGAATAGGGAGACACTTAATTGTGTTTATCTGTTAATCCAGCATTTTCGCAGAAAGTCCTTGTGCCATGTTACGCTGTGTAAGACAGAGACTTCAGTCTGGCGTGTGTCCTCAGGCTTACTGCATGTCCATTCAAGTCAAAGGTCGACTAATACCTCCTTCTTAAACCTGAGTATTATTAGTGAGCTGTGGCTGGTGTGTATCTGATGCTGTGGGCCAAAGGTCAGGTGTACGTTTCAGTCCTCTTACGTCTTTGACGAGCTTTCTTCCTGGGTTCAGTGTCATTGACGTATGCTGTTAAAAAACATACTGCTCAGGATGCTGTCCCCATGTACGTAAGTTACAACCAGATGAATGTTTTGGATGTTCTTTCAAAAGTGCAGGTGTTTAACATTCTTATGGCCTGTGGGAGGAAACGGTCTCTGAGTCTATAAAAGGTTATTTCAAATGTCCTAGTATATTTGGTAATTATTTTTAATGAAGCCTCCTTGTTTGAATTGCCCTTAAAGCATTATGATGAAAGTCAAACACTTCCTGTATCCATTTCAAATTCATAATGTGTTGATATCTCAATCATAGATATTCAACATCAAGAGGGATGATTCATTATATATTTGTATCTAATAATAGTTTGTCAAATGAAATGAAGTATACACTAGCCATACTGTATATTCCAATACAGACATGACGTGATATATTTGTCTGTATATTATCTTTTATAGAAACATGATCCCGTCAAATCTCATTGAAGCCACTTTTCAGCAGGTGAGTGGAGGACAAGATACATTTTGAGTTGTACTTTAACGTCAATGTCACATGTTAACAATCCTCTGTGGTTGTTTCATCCAAACTCCAGTACCGAACGGACCTGGTACCTATTGTACAGAACTCGGATGTCAAAGAATCTCAGGCCAACTTTGTGTATGTCATGCCCGACTACCACAACCCTCAACTCGGACACCCGGTCTTTCTGGAGATCACGCCTGCGCCAGACCTCAAATACAAAATCGTCCCGAGTACAAGCAAGGGCATGAACGTGCTGGGGATCGTCATCTTCTCCGCCACCATGGGTAAGACAATCACTCAGCTGAGAATACCACAGAAAACATCTCTATTAGTGACTTATCCGACCGGCCCACATCGTCCGACCGGCCCACTTCAGTACCGGCCCATCGGGATTCGTCCCGAACGTCCCGATGGCCGGTCCGCCCCTGGTTATGAGTCATTATTGCATTCAGTACAATATGAGCAATTGGAACTTTTGGTTAGGATTTGAAAACCCCTTTGGCTGTGGTTTACGACACATTTAGCTCTTTCATTTTGATTTAAAAAATAAATGTACTAATAATGCAGACAAATGGCCCCTATATAATCATATTTTTCCAGATGCTATCTCAGTAACCTTTTGCTAATGTGGTCTGGGAAGTTGAAGTTTAAATAACTTTATATACATTGTGCACTCCTTTTCGGACAAAGAGGGTTAGTGTTGCTGTACGATCTATATAGTTTTACTTTATTTTCTAATCAAAATACTATTTCTGTGAAACATTGGATACTTGTATTTCTTTGGGCACTCGTTTTTTTGTTATTTCACATTTAATCTTTAAATGGAATGTAATTAGTCATATCAGCTGTTTGATTAATGAAGTGAAATAAAAAGGTACACAATTTCTCACTAGAAACTATAGAATAAGTATAAAGCAGTCAATGTATTTATTATTTAATGTCAAATCTTAATCTGGAAGTAAGTATAAAGTAACCAAAAATATTATTACTTAAGTCAGTTCAGTGCTGAAGAAGATGTTCTGTCAAGGACTAACTTACATTTTCGATTGTCGGCATGACAACCAGCCAGAGTTGGTCATTTACCTGATCTATAAAGCATTGGTTCATTATTTATGAACCACTAACGATGTAGTTATAAACCCTCTTTAGGGGTAAATTGTAAGACAATGATACCAACTGTGCTGTGTTGGGTCAGGTCTTCTGCTCGGGAAGATGGGAGAACGTGGAGCTCCGTTGGTCAACGTGTGCCAGTGCGTCAACGAGTGCGTCATGAAGATTATCAACGCTGCGATGTGGTACGTCTGTACTCTTTCTTTCTCTCTCTCTTTCTTTTTCTCTCTTTCTCTCTCTCGCTCACACACAGACACACACATACACAAACACACACACACACACACACACACACAAACACACACACGTGTCGTGTAAATGTAAAGACAAACAGATTATGTCTAAAAATAAGTCTCACCGCAGTTCATGGAAAAGTGCTTCCTGTTTTTCACAGGAGCTGGAGAGTCCACTTTCTCCCATTCAGAGAATTAGCGAGCTGATACTGGAGGATAAGGCTCACGGTCAGTGAAAGGGTCTGATAGGGTCAGGCACTATAAGTCACTGTACATCTCCTTAATGGCCTGGTTTTGTGCACAGGGGAATTGGAAATATCATGATCATACATAATACGTGTTGCAAAAGCGGGATGTGTTAATCTTGAGGTTCTGCCATGGATGGTATTTGAGAAGTGGACGTAGCCACCGTTGATTCACCCATTGGTTTGTGAACAGAAGCTTTGAAAACTCGAATTTGGCATCTTGGCTTTTTGGAAGCAGACGTGACACAAAGTGAAATAAATGACATGCAAACGCCAACATTATAAGGCTCCCGAGATATTAGAGTAACTTATATCAACCGAAAAAGCAATGTGAAAGCGTTAAAAAATAGAAAATAGAAAATACATAGCCTACTCTGTGTAGTGTGTAAGCAACATGTCAATCACAACAGTGGTTCGCAACCTGGGGGGCGCGCCCCAAAGATCGCAGTAACGCAATACATGATTGTCACTAAAAGCCTTGTCTCTACATTACAATAATATAAAACAAATAATTGATTAATTAATTTGAATAAAAATTCAAGTTAGTAGCTATTAAAGGCATAAAAAGACAGAAATGTATAATTCTTTCTTTAATAGAAATGTTTCTTCTGCCCGTAAAGTGTCCAAACCAGACTTGTCTGGATAAGCGCATTTTTAAAACATAGTCATCGTCCGTGCCGGTTCCAGTTGGATTATTTGTCACAGTTGCTCCGATCAGATCGGTCTCCTCCATTTTGTAGATTATGTACGACTTTTTAATCCACATAAAGACATCGGCAAAATCCGGCTTACTTTGAGCATGAGTTTTAAACAGTTTAATCCCTTTGTGAATTGTTTCCACTTGCGCCGTCCTTTAATTTCTTCATACAGCGGGAATCCAAATGAATGAATCCTGAGTCCAATAACCATCAAAGTCACTCCAATAGTGCTCCTTAATTACACTTTCATCCTCCTTTAACAAAATGCTTCACATTCATCCAGTTTGTCACAGTAGTTGTAGCATTTCTGAGACTTTTAAACTTTAATTACCGCTTTCTGGAGAAGATTCCCCTCCCCCCCCTCCCATCCCCCCCTTGTGTGTGTGTGGGGGGCGGGGCGCAACTTCCAACAGGAGTCATTTGCGGGGGCTCTTGGGAAAAAAGGTTGGGAACCACTAAATCACAAGGTAGCCATGCCTAAAGAAGATCCTGACTATCATCTATTTTAGTCTTAATAGAATCATCATTTAAAGAAAATGATGTTTTGAAGAGGACTTGAAACTGATCATTGAGGCCATAAAGTTTTTTAAATGTATTCTGAGGTAATAAGTGAGAAATAATTTAGTTTTATACCACCAGACGAATAGCCCCCTGCTTTGGCCTTCTGTAGCCTTTTTATTTAATTTTATAATATACAATGTTAATGTTGAAGTATAAAGTAACCAAAAATATAACAACGTGTAAGTGAGCACATTGCGGAAGTAAAAGTATTAGCGATTGAGATCATAAACGTATTCAGTAAACTGAGGTAATTAGTCAGGTGAGATATCATTTCCTCGTAGGCTTTTACACAATTGGACTTGTTTTGTGGAACTAGTGGAATAACTCCCTGCTGCTCATTTCAAACAATGGAAGTTTAATGCACTTTGGCTTCATAATTATAATCTCACCTTCTTGCAGGTACTTCCCCTTCGGCATCGTGTTCCTCGTGGCGGGGAAGATCCTGGACATGCAAGACCCGGCCCACCTGGGGGAGAAGCTGGGCATGTACTTCATCACGGTGCTCTCCGGTTTGTTCGTGCACGGCCTCATCCTGCTGCCTCTCTTCTACTTCTTCTTCACCCGAAAAAACCCCTTCGCCTACATCAGAGGGCTGCTGCAGGCTCTCGTCATTGCACTGGCCACGTCATCCAGGTAAGGTTGTTTTTCTTTCTTTTAAACAACATAGTTACAAGACACGCCATACCTTACACAAACTTACATTCAAAATGGGGGAAACAGAGGCAAAGACAAGACAGGACATCATTTTTAAAAAAAAATGTAATTGAAATGTATAATAAAAATAAAATTAATCTTTTTTTTTTTTAAATAAAAAAAAAAAAATTGGGCAGTAGCAACATTATCCTAAAAAGTGAACATAGTCACAGCAGTTTACTTTACTTTTCCTTTCAACCAGATCGCTCTCATGGATTCCCATTGTTATTTCTTAGCATGTTTGACACATTAACATTCCCTAACAGTTGAGTAAACGGGCCCCAAACAAATACCAACCATAAGTTCTGGTTGCTCATATGGTAACTTGACAGTGGAGTCAAAGTCACAGATCGCTTCCCTGGTACTACTATGGGGGTCAAAAAACATCTCTCCAGAACATATATGAGCAGTCCATTATTAGACAGGCACAAACAAAAAAGTCTGATCCCACTCACAAACTCCACCCAGAATTCCATCTCCTACCGTCTGGTGGAAGATTCAGGGTTCCCAGAGCTGAACCGCTATAAGCACCTGCCGATGTCCTTTAAAGGACCCCCTATTTACTGTTTTTCATCAATATGTTATAGGTCTCAGATATATAAAAAACATGTCTCTGAAGTGTTTGGCTCCAAACACCAAACAGATCATTGCAGCATTACCCATAATCCCCTCTGTTTCAGCCCTGTTTCCAAAGTGCTGATTCTCTTTCTGCTACTTTAGATGAAAATAAGGAGCCCCTCCCCACGCCCCCTCTGAGAGAGATTTGGTTAAAAAGAACTCAATGGTGCTCTAGGAGGAGATTCAGGTGATAAGGGGGGGGATACCTTGGTTGCTGATTGGCTAATGGTTACACAAGACAAAAAATCATAAATATGATTTATAAATCATAAAGTGGCCAAAATCTGATCAGCTCATTTTCAGACAGGTTTTTATAGAAATGGATCAGGACAAAAAGAGAGAGAATCTTTGTTCCTGAAACTTTCAGAGTCTCTTTCCACAGAGGGGAGACATGTTGATGTAGAAGAGACATGAAGAAGAGGGGACACATGTTGATGTAGAAGAGACATGGAGAAGAGGGGACACATGTTGATGTAGAAGAGACATGAAGAAGAGGGGACACATGTTGATGTAGAAGAGACATGAAGAAGAGGGGACACATGTTGATGTAGAAGAGACATCAAGAAGAGGGGACACATGTTGATGTAGAAGAGACATGAAGAAGAGGCGACACATGTTGATGTAGAAGAGACATGGAGAAGAGGGGACACATGTTGATGTAGAAGAGACATGAAGAAGAGGGGACACATGTTGATGTAGAAGAGACATGAAGAAGAGGGGACACATGTTGATGTAGAAGAGACATGAAGAAGAGGGGACACATGTTGATGTAGAAGAGACATCAAGAAGAGGGGACACATGTTGATGTAGAAGAGACATGAAGAAGAGGGGACACATGTTGATGTAGAAGAGACATGAAGAAGAGGGGACACATGTTGATGAAGAAGAGACATGAAGAAGAGGGGACACATGTTGATGTAGAAGAGACATGGAGAAGAGGGGACACATGTTGATGAAGAAGAGACATGAAGAAGAGGGGACACATGTTGATGTAGAAGAGACATGAAGAAGAGGGGACACATGTTGTTGTAGAAGAGACATGGAGAAGAGGGGACACATGTTGATGTAGAAGAGACATGGAGAAGAGGGGACACATGTTGATGTAGAAGAGACATGGAGAAGAGGGGACACATGTTGATGTAGAAGAGACATGAAGAAGAGGGGACACATGTTGATGTAGAAGAGACATGAAAAAGTGGATTTTCATAATAGGTGAACTTTAAATGTTGGCCATGAGGGTTGTGCAATAGGTCGCCATTGTCAGTATATGCGTCTGTGTATTGTGTTTGTGATGAGTGATGATATGTGCATGTATTTTAATGTTTATTATGCGTGTATATGTACATGTATGCGGAACTGCAGGACGGAGTCCAGAACAAATGTCCTTCGGGGACAGTAAAGTATATCGTATCATATGGTATGTTTGTGATTCTCTGCAGCTCTGCCACATTGCCCATCACCATGAAGTGTCTCCTGGAGAACTGTGGCGTGGACCGGCAGATCGCTCGCTTCGTGCTGCCGGTGGGAGCCACCATCAACATGGACGGGACGGCGCTGTACGAGGCAGTGGCGGCCATCTTTATCGCTCAGGTCAATGAGTATGACTTGGACTTTGGCCAGCTGGTCACTATTAGGTGAGAGGGAACACTGAGCTCATCATTGTCCCATCGGTTGTGTCGAGAACTAATTAGATCTGAATCCCTTACACACAGTGCTGGAAGAAGTACTCAGATGCTTTACTAAAGTACAAATACCATGGACTCAAAATACTCGACTAAAACTGATTTCAAAATGTAACTTAAGTAAAAGAACAAAAGTATCAACAAGTTCTCATTCTGCACAAAGGCCCATTTGAGAATGATATAAAGTACAGAACAGTACAGAGTACAGCATAATTATAAACAAAAATGTACTTCAAATATCAAAAGTAAAAGAACTCATTATGCAGAATGGATATTTTCACAGTATTATATTACTATGGTTATCATATTAGCATTGTTTTTATACATGTAAGTGCATTTTAGCAGTGTGGTTTGTCGATGTGGACTACATTTAGATACTAGAAATACTGCATAGATAAGTAGTGCAGTACTGCATTATACCACATCAGCATGTTTTTAAATGCACAAAGTAACTGTGAGTGTTAAGATAAATGTAGAGGAGTAAAAAGTATAATATTCACCTCTGAATTGTAGTGTAGAATAAGTTTTAAAGTTATAATACATGGAAATACTCAAGTAAAGTACAAGTACAAATAAAGTTGAGTGAATTTACTTCACTTTACACCACTGCTGCTTACACACTACTGTTGTCTCTTCAGTATCACGGCAACAGCAGCCAGTATCGGGGCGGCTGGGATACCTCAAGCCGGTCTGGTTACCATGGTGATTGTCTTGACCTCTGTGGGGTTGCCGCCTGCCGACATCTCGCTGATCGTGGCCATTGATTGGGTCCTGTGAGTACTAATGCAAACTGAATATAAACAGAGCACTACCGGGTCTTAAAGGAGATGTTCTTAGTGGAACAGCAAACTCTCTTGAAATGTTTAAAAGCTAATTAAAAACATATAGTTTTAATATTGCTTTTCATTTGGGTTAACTTTCAATTGTCACTAGTACATCATTGTCCATGTTTTGCTTTTACTTTAACTTATTTTAATTTCTTGTCAGCTTTAATTCACTGGATGTTTGATCTTGTTCTTTATTTATGTTAATATTATTTTAATATGGTTGTTATGTGTTCTGTAAAGCACTTTGGGCTGATTTGTGCATGACAGGTGCTATACAAATAAAGTGTATTATTATTATTATGATTTTGGGACGATGTGCAAACTGTTGTTGTCTCTCGTTCTCAGTGATCGGTTCAGGACGATGATCAACGTTCTCGGCGATGCCTTAGCTGCGGGGATTATGTGTCATTTATGTAAGAAGGATTTTGAGAGAGCAGCTATGACTGTTGCTGTCCCTGATCCCACTCCTAATCCCAGCAATGGAGGCGGCTCCATCCGGGTGAGAGGAACACTTACATTAGTTTAGGTTAAAACAAGTGCTTGTGAAGATTTTTAAACCTCTGACAACTTGGAGATAAGAAGTACTTTATTGATCCCAATTTGGGAAATGTTGGCATTGCAGCAGCATATTTATATATTTTTCTGTATGTGGCCCTCGGTGAAAAAGGTTTAGACCCCCTGTCCTAGATGGACACCTGTAGGAGCCTATCAGGATTTTGTGTGTGGTTGACTTTTTCCTTTTAAACTGATTTAGTCAATATACCTTTTTTCATGTTGAAATTGTAAATAACATGTATTTCAAAATGTCTTTCGTCCACCATGTGAACTAACTGTGTTGTGTGTGACTTGTTCTCCTCAGAGAGACACAATAATCTCCTTTGGTAATCAGAGCGTGGCGATGTCTGACGCTCCTCTGCTCTCACACCGCTGCGACTACGTGTACGATGTGGAGGGCGAGACGGTGCTGGAGAGACCGTTGGCCTGCTACAACCTCTGCCACGTCTGACACACGTTCACAGCACGGACAGCCAGGGATACTGCCTTCTGAAGTTCACCTCTTTGGATCAAAGGAACCATCAACATCCTGGTCGGTTTCTCTTCTGAATGAAACCAACGTTTGAGTAATGAGGTGTCAGGGTTTAGCGGCTTTAATGGATTTTGCCTGTGCCATGCCGAAAAGAAAAAAAAAACTGTAATACTTGATATACTGTGTTTTTCCATTCAGTTTCGAAATGGAGGAAATGTACGAAGTCATTTTTAAACTTAACCACTCCTAACGCACCAGTAGGCAGGATGTTGGGTTGCAACAACATACATTTAATGGGTGTTAGTGTCAGTAACAGTTAGACATTCACGGTAGGCCTGTCCTAATGAAGTTTGATCAAGGTTGTAAGTTGCCTTAACATGATCTCAGTTTTGACAATAATTCTGAGAGCTCGAAAGACTTGAAAGTAAACAAAAACTCAGCAAATAAAGACATTGAAGTGAACCTTTATGTTAGACATGGTAATTATATAGATTTGAAAGCAACATTAATGTAAAACAATATGTACATCGACCTAGTGAGATCAAGTGTTTTTTATACCAATGCTTTTAATTTTCTGTTGTTTTTTTGATAAAACCGGAAGCACAAAACCATTTCATTCTCCACTTTCTTTCAAACCAATGTCTTAAGTTGTGTTCTTATGAGGTGCGGAGAAAGCAGCTATGACACCTTTTGAAATACTGCAGAACATGTACTCAAGTGTTGATGGTAGAGTCGGTTAAAGGAGAGACATGTCTCCCCCATCTGGTCTCAGAAGGTAATCACTTGAATGAGGGGGCATGCTGATGAGAAACAGGAAATACAGTTAAAAGTCCAACTGTGCATACTTTGGTTAAGAAAACCACTTCCAACACATTTGAAATAAGGTTCTAGACAGACTTTTTTTTCAATTCTGAAAAGCCACCATGTTTTTATTGAAATGATCCAATGTTAGAAGACATTAAATGGACTTCAACTTAGTGCCCTTAAAACCAGGAAAACAAACAAATCCAGTCAAACAGTTGAATAAGTAACAAGTATGACCACATACGTTGTCAAATAAATATGTGCGCCTCCTCTGGTGTAAAATACACCATTCCCACTTATAAATTAAGGCGGATCGCAGTTTATTCAGACTGCCCCTACAACAAATGTACTTGCATGGATTATGCAATTCAAGCTAAAACTGCTGAAAAAACTAAGCAGTAACAAACGTCAGTAGAAAAAAAGAAATTATAAAAAAAACGACGACAGTCCAAGACTACATCAACTTTCTATTGAGTGCTTCGAGCAAGTCACGAAATATTGCACAAAGTTAAGGATTGTGACACAAAAATAACATGACATTTAAAAAAAAAAAAAAAAAAAACACTTTTAAGAGTGAAATCTGAAGCTTGTTATGGGAATACTATTCAGATTGTGCACACATTAAATTAAGTGTCAGGGGAATTATTAATGAAAAAGGTTTCAAGGTGACTCCTAAAATGTGTGAGCAGGTAAAAATGATTTAGTGTATTGGAACCGTCCCCAAGTGGTTCTAATGTTCACCTTGGGGTTCAATGAAACACAATTACAGTACCAATGGAAACGGTTGAACATCCTTAAAGAACAAGACAAGCTAAAAGCCAAGATCTACATTATTTAAAGAGCTTTGATATGCAGACGACCTTACCTAAGTGGATGATATAAGTGTTTCTAATGCACACTACACATACTGGACGATTGAAAGTGAAACTAGTTCTGTTGTGCATCAGTGGCGTTCGATATCTATTCCTCGAGCTAACCAATCAAATGTATCTTAATGTACATTTCCCCATTGACTTGTAGAACTCACTGAAATGCAAAAGGACAGCTTACAGTTACAGATTGTGTTATTATTCAGTGGTTTAAACGGCAATTGTTATCAAAAGTTGCTTCGTGAAATGTCGTTAGGACTTTCCTTCAAGTGTCTGTGTACAGGTAACATCATATTTTTTAGCAACTTACATTGGTCCATGTTTTTATAGGCCGTCTCGGAGGTGTCAAAGCCTCCAGAGGAAACACTTTCTGTAACAGCTTTTATCAAACACTGCGGACTTGGTACGAGAAAAATAATAGAAACAAAACTCAAACCAAATCTTAAAAAAAAAAAAAAAAAAGGTTAATTAAAAAAAGAAAACAAACCAAACAAAACTTTCGGCAAAAAGAAATAAAATTTAATGGTTTATGTTCAAAGTGAAACTACCAAAACAAAAGAAAGGAAGAAAAGAAAGCAAATCAAAAAATGAGATAATTAACAAAAGGCCATTCATTTCTCTTCAAACTTGAGATGAGCACTGGCTAAAACAAGTTGGTAACAGATAAGTAAACTTTGCCGTTAGAACAAAAACAAAAAAACAAAATGGCAGAGACAGTGATGTTTCTCTCTGTCAGATATACCATAGTACCTTTTCAACACAAACTTCAACATAAGGTATACATCTACCTTAAACTGGTTTGTCTGCAGTAAAAGGATCAAATCTCTCCCTGCCTTTGGTCCATCTTATTCTCATACTCATCGACTTGAGTTCATATTCAACAGGTTTCTCCTGAAATACAACTTATATTAAAAAGACACTTTACACGGGGATGACAGAAACATTTCCCTCCAGAGTTAGTCGTGTTTTAAAATGGTTGGAGGATGAGCGAGAGTCCTGGATTAACATCAAAAAGACTGATATTCAAAGTAACCGAAAGCAGATAAGTTAAAAGTGCTTTGCTCTTGGATTGACTCGAGACGGTGAGCAGTGCTGTCGGTCTGAGTCTCCACTGGATGATCGTTTAAGGCTTCTAGCTCTACTTATGACGAGGATCCAGAACAGAGCACTGCTTTTCCAAAACAACCACTGGCAAGAAAATGTCCGTCACAATTTTTTTTTTCATCCACAAACATGTCGACACTTTGAGAACAATTTGTGCGACCTTCCTTATTTTTTTGTGTGCAGTGCTCAGAACCATTAGCCGGCCTCCTTTATCTAGTCCCCACAGTTAAACATGCAACAGATACGGACAGTATTTTTAGATAATTTTCAAAAAGTTATCCGGGGGAATCATGGGATTTGACCCTCTCCACCCCCCCACTAAACATTAAAACTACTGAGTGTCTCTCAAGCCTCTAGCATGAGTATAAAAAGATGAGAAACAAAAAGCCTCAACACTCTTTTAGACAAGTACAAAGGTGCAGAAGAGTGAACATCTCTGAATACACTAAAAACCAAACAGATGTGCCAGACTTTGAAAATGCGTACTTCTGCTCTCTGCAGGTCTCCTCCATCCCTCCTCTACACCCCATTGTCCCGCTCTCTTTACTTGTGGCCCTTGCTGGTCTTAAAGGACACTTGCAGCATCTTGTCTCCGAGCCGGTAGCCGTTCAGGCTGGCAATGGCCATGGCCGCCTCCTCGTAGTTGGACATGGTGACGAAGCCGAAGCCCTTGCACTTGTTGGTGTTGAAGTCTCGGATCACCTTGACGTTGGTGACGGCGCCGAACGGGCCGAACATCTGCCAGAGGATGCTCTCGTCCGCGTCCTGGCCCAGGTTGTAGATGAAGATGCACCAGCCGGAGTTGGAGTTCCCGGGCACATTGACGTTCCCCACGCCGCTCATGTGATCAACGCCCATCGGAGAAAACCTGGAAACCAGGAGAGTTTAGAGGACTTGTGGATTCAACAATGACTCTGAACTCAAAGAGACTATTTTTTCCTAATAAAAGTGTTTAATTATATAATGACCCGTTTATGCAAACAACATGGCCTCTCCTGCTACATGACAGGACTTGACTGAAGTCTCTGCTCGTGTTAAAGGTCCCCTAATATACTGTTTTTCATCAATACATTATAGGTCTCAGATATATACAGAACCTGTCTCTGATTGGCTGAAACACCAAACAGATCATTGCAGCATTACCCATAATCCCCTCTGTTTCAGCCCCGTTTCCAAAGTGCTGATTCTCTGTCTGTTACTTTAGTGAAAATAAGGAGCCACTCCCCACGCCCCTCTGAGAGATTTGGTTAAAAAGAACTCAATGGTGCTCTAGGACAGGGGTTCCCAAAGTGGGGGTGGCGAGATGATTACAAAATAAAAATGGAAAATAAAAAAAAAAAATTATTAAAAAAAAATAGATTAATTTTTTTTATAATATATTTTTTTAAATTATTAATAATAATAACGTTTGCATAGACATTTTCAGGGGCGTGGGGGCACGCGGGCTGAAAAGTTTGGGAACCCCTGCTCTAGGAGGAGATTCAGGTGATAGGGGGGGTTACCTTGGTTGGTGATTGGCTAATGGTTACACAAGCCAAACAATTGTTATGACATCATAAAATGGCCAAATACTGATCAGCTCATTTTCAGACAGGTTTTTATAGAAATGGATCAGGACAAAAAGAGAGAGAATCTTTGTTCCTGAAACTTTCAGAGTCTCTTTCCACAGAGGGGACACATGTTGATGTAGAAGAGACATGAAGAAGAGGGGACACATGTTGATGCAGAAGAGACAGGAAGAAGAGGGGACACATGTTGATGTAGAAGAGACATGAAGAAGAGGGGACACATGTTGATGTAGAAGAGACACGAGGAAGAGGGGACACATGTTGATGTAGAAGAGACATGAAGATAAGGGACACATGTTGATGTAGAGGAGACATGAAGAATAGGGGACACATGTTGATGCAGAAGAGACATGAAGAAGAGGGGACACATGTTGATGTAGAAGAGACATGAAGAAGAGGGGACACATGTTGATGTAGAAGAGACATGAAGAAGAGGGGACACATGTTGATGTAGGAGAGACATGAAGAAGAGGGGACACATGTTGATGTAGAAGAGACATGAAGAAGAGGGGACACATGTTGATGTAGAAGAGACACGAGGAAGAGGGGACACATGTTGATGTAGAAGAGACATGGAGAAGAGGGGACACATGTTGATGTAAAAGAGACATGAAGAAGAGGATTTTGCATAATAGGTGACCTTTAAGCTATCATCAATTGCTCAGCTCATTAGAGTCTGACATTAATAGAAAAACAGAGCAATGGCAGCCATCATGTACTGAGTGTATGCAAACATTAACAACTTCTCTCACCTGAAGCGCTGCGCCTGGTGGTGCACGGGCCCTCCGAAGCGCCGGGACTGGTTGTGGTAGAGCTGAGAGATGATCTGCGTGTTCTTCACCTGGTTCGGGTTAGCGGCGAACTTCACTGTGATTGGCTCAGCGGCTCCGGGTGGTTTTTGCCCATTCAGAGTTTTGACAGCTTCCTCCGCCTCCGCCCGCTTGTCAAACCGGATGAAAGCCACCCCGCGGGAAGCGCCTGGGAACAGGAGAGCGGGCGGTGACCGTCTATTCTGACCGACAGCCAATCGAGGTGCTTTATGTTACTGAGAAGAGTTGGAAAAGTAAGGAGTTTATTCACCTGTCGTGCCTGTGGCCTGGTCCACCAGCACACGGGAGTTAATGATGTGTCCAAAGCGTGAAAACATGTCCTCCACGTCCTTCTGGGTCATGGCCTTCGGCAGGCCGCTGATGTACAGGTTGGCATCCTTTATGGTGTCAGAGCTGGGCCGTGCGTATGAAACCTAGCAACAGGAAGCAACAATTTCCAGATTAAAACGCTACTGTTACACACGAACAAAAACTAGTGAAGTACGATGATACACAAATCTAATAACATTTAAGCCATTTCTCGGGATTCACAGCAGCAATTATCTGTATTTTTTTTTTTATAAAAATCAACTAATTCAAGGTTTTTTCCAAACTATTCTAGTATAAAATAAAAAACTAAACAATAATCTGTGCAGCGGTTTTAGGTATCTTCACTCTGAGCAAAAAATGAAAAGCAAAACAAAACATTACAGCAACAATTTTTTTTTATTTTTTAAAAGGAATACATTGAATTTGTCAGAAAGTGTCAAATAAAATCAAAACGTATCAGACATGTCGGGTAGGGCAGTAAGTGAGCTGTAAAAGCAGAATCACTTCCTCGCACTGACATGTTCTAGCTAGTTAGCGGACAGCACAGGAGCCACAGGAGTTACATGACATGACATCTTTGGTTTGAGAATTGTAGAACACCTTATTGCACGTTACCTTGATAGTTTTGGACTGTAGCCTTAGTCCGTTCAGTGTACTGATAGCTCTGTCTGCATCACTAGGGTTAAGATAGTTAACAAATCCGTACCCTAAACTGTGGCCTAGAGAAAAAAAAAGGAAAACAATAAAATAAAACAAAAAAACGTTGTATAGTTTTAAAAAAAAGTCTGCAAACAAATAAATATTTAAAAACAAAAACAAATCTTAACATTGCATGGTAGTTTAAACAAACAAAGAGACTGGCTGGAATAAATAAATAAAGCCTATGGTGGTAAAAAACAAAATGAGAAAACTACTTCCCAACGCTAACAGAAAATAAATGTTTTGATTTTTTTTAATATTCAGCGATGCAAACACAGGTACGGTGAAAAAAGAGAGAAATATTCGAAGCAGGAAAAAAACAGCGTAATATACCGTCTGACAAAGGCCTGCGCCATAATGCTTCAATGAACTGGCTATTCTTTATAATATACTCAGATCAATAGAGACAGAGATGTTAAGTTATAAATCAAGGGTTTTTATTATTATTTACAGCAGGGGGGAGGGGAACCTTTTTCCTTTAAATTTGTACAACATCCTCCGAGGGCCGTACAAATGATTGAACTCAACCTCTGCTTAAAAAAACTCAAATCACAGCCCATTCATTTGGCCTTTCTTTCATGCTGTGCAAAGAAAAAGCAACCTCTTAATCCAGATATCTTGCCATGACTCGCGCATGCATGCGTGTGCACGGTGTGGCATTACCACCAAAACAGAACGATATATAACAGAAAGATTTTTTTTTTAAATATTGAAGTTAAAAGCATCAATCTGGTGCACTTTGAGAGCAACATGAGGAGATCTATGGATACATCTCAACACCCATTTGAAACAGAACTGGAAGCAGATTTTTCTTTTTGGATATTTTACAAATCACTCCCCTTTTAAACTCTATTCTTATTATTTTTAACAACTGTTTTGTTACTGTCATATAGTATTTTATACCTGTTTTTCATTTAGTCTCTAATGTCTCATTAATAACTATAATGATCATATCAAGGTGTGCCTTAACCTCACTGAGCTGAGGTTATTTGAGCCTCTCAGGAGAGAGCTCTCTTCCACCTGGTTGTAGAAAAGCTCTTTAAATTCGTTAGCATAGCTAGCTAACCAGATGCTAATAACAACAGATCACCACTGTGCTTACAACTAAAGACACAGCCTCGCAAACACTGCGGCATGTGTACGGCTCCTTATGGGTACTGCAACATTTGAAGAGCTGGAGCGGCGTTCCGGTGCTCTCCGTAAGAACTCTAGTCTAGTCTACACTCCTTTCAGACGAGACATAACCACGTGAAGACACGTTACGCTCGTGTTGTGTTCAAGGAACCTGTCCTTGGCCAGGAAAAACAGGCACTCGCTTGTTTAATTATTTTGCGATCTAGATTTCTTCTTCTTTTTTGAATTGCGAAGTTGTCCGTCAGTCGGCCCCAAAACGAAAACTCTTCGGTTCTCCACGAATTACACAAGTCACCCAAAGCAGTGTTAAAAAAGCGGGAGGCGCCGAAAAGCGACTAATTTGCATCACTGAATATTAAATATTACATAATAAAAAGCCAGGAGTCAGAAATCAGGCGTTTGGTGGATATCCTGCCAATAAATTGAGTCATGGGCCAATACTTTCCTTTAAGTGATAACGCTGAACCACCACTGCCATATTGAGAGGTTGTAACCATATCTATTTCCTTTTTTTTTTTTTTTACGGAAACTTGAGGTTAAGCGTCCCTCTGGTCTGTCACAGGTCTTATCACTTCAGAGAGTAGCATACCTGCGACTTTGTCTCGAATCAGCTTGGCGGACTCCACCTCTCCGATGCTGCTGAAGAGGCTCCGCAGCTCGTCCTGCGACATGCTCTGAGGCAGGTAGTTCACGATCAGGTTGGTCTTGGAGTCCTTCCCCTCGTCCCCTCCCATGTGCTCTTCGTAACCGTTCGACATGTCAAACGCCTCCTGCAGATCAGCCAGGTGGGGCGCAAAAAAAACAGAACGAGGTAAGTACACAGGGTACGCAGAACTAGAGCTAAAACCATTAGCCGGGAATTACTCAATGGTAAAACCAGTAAAACAAATTGTCAAACTTTCACAGAACCCTGCTTTTAAACTGAGACGTACAGCAATCGTAATACATCTTTGCATTCTTTGTTGGTGGTGAAATAAAAACACATTTCTCTTTGTTCTTTCCTTTAAATACTTCACTTGCACTAGAGTATTTTATAAAAACCTTCATTAGTTTAGTTTGCCAAATCCTCATGGTTCTTCTGAGTGTTCCAGATTCAAAAGCATTTTTTAGATGCGTTATAAAAACGTGTGTGTTATACAATTAGCAAACTTGTTTGAAGCATACGCTGTGCACAGGATGTGTGTGTAACGCTAGCAAGTGCGGTTGAGAGGGAGAGAGTATAAAGTCAGCAGTACGTTACAGCTGCAGTGTGTGCATCTCCCCGCTGTGACCAACTTGTCCAAAGCATTTTTGCGGTGGAAAACCTTGGATGCCGTGTAATTAAAGTTTTTAAACGCAGGAGAAAACCTAGGGTTGAAGCTTTAAAGGCCACACAATGGTAACTAACGATATTACAAAGGCATGTGACAGGATCTCAGCTGCAAGTCTGCGGTTAACACTAAGCCTCCTTGAAGTTTAAACAAGGGAATACTGTGCATATGTTTTACATTTGAAAGCTTACTTTTTAACCCCAGATGATCTCAGTCACATGTCAGTCTGCAGTCTAGTCTGATTACATGACTTCATAATACTTTTGAAAAGTTGCTTCTGCTGTCGGTTCTGCGGACACATTTGCTGGGATCTGAAATGGAATCGGGCCTGAAAAGGAAGCCCAGCTATCGGTCAACCTGACAGAGGTCCATTCATGCAGGAGAAGGGCTGCGATTGTGTATTCTGGTGGGTTAGACACACCAGGCGGGAGGATGAATGAGAGTCCTGTAATAAACCAGTAAACATGGGCAAAGCTGGTGGGAGCTGGCCTGCCATTTCTCTTAATGTTATCTCATTTCAATGATCAGTCATTAGTTTCAGCAAACTAAAAAGAGATCACAGTTGACAGTCGAAACAGGACAGGACACAGTCCATGTTTCAGTGGGATGTGAAACGTTCACTGTTCTTTCCCTAAGCTAAATACTCGTAAAACCTTAAATGATTTGATTATTGAAAACGAATATCATACTAATGTATATTGATCAATGTAAAAAAAAACGTGGGATAACAGTGTTGGTCATATTGTCCAGTCCTAATGTCACATACTGCAGTGTATACTCACTTTCATGTACTTTATGTGTCCTCTACGAACTGCCATGAAGACACTTCACTGCTCCAGAGGCTAAAGACAAAATCAAACAACTCGATCAACGTGGAAGTGAGCAAAGTTGACGTTCTAAAATCACAACATTAAGTTGTACAAGGTTGTCAACTCTTGAGGGAGGGATTTACTGATTAATTAAAACGAGTAACAGTACTGCATGCTTACATCGTTTCCTGGGTGTTGCGAAGTGTACATGGAAGACACTTTTGTATTTGATGTACAACTAACTGTATCAAAACAATGTGTTAGATCTGTCCGCTCACATTGCAAAAGCAGGGTACATCCGCCTCTGTATTTGCTGTGTCCATTGGACCAGTTTTAGGACTGTAATGCATTACCACAGTGTGTGATCATGGTGAACATAAAGGATGGGGACTTTACAAACTCTGATAATTGTGGAGAAAAGCCGACATGTTTGGATCTGCACAATTAGAGCTCATTTTAAGGACAATACAAAAGTAAATATAATTGGTCTCCAATAAATCAACCATACTGATTGTATTAAGTCACTGGCCAGGCCGAATGGAAAATAGGTTTGCAAGCATTTGTGTTTCACATCCAGGGAAAGAGGCGTGTCAGGTTGAAGATGTAGTATGAGGGTTTGGATGTCAAATATTCTGCTAAGTATAGTGGAAATATCAGCTAATGTTTCACAATTTGACCTGCTTTTTTTTTTTGAATGAACAATCTTACTCGAGCATGACGTTATGTAACCTGAGCATGGGCAGCAGCTGGAGCTGTCAGAAAACCGGATAATATTTCTCCATTGCTGCAAACAGGCGACATTTCCTTCACGTGAACGTCACAGCTTTGGCCATAATAACGACTGACACTACAAATACCAACCACGTGGCTTACGGATGTCTTCTGCATGCACAGAACACTTTTTGCTCGTGCATTTCTTATTATTTGTTACAGCTGAAGGGTCTTCAACTCGGAAACGTGCAGAGGCCTGATTAGCATTAGCAAGCTAACCAGCTGCACGCTCACTCCCTCTTCTGAGAAACATGTGTCCACTCAGGTTCGACAACAATACGAAACAATGTTATAATTTTACTAAATATATAGGAACCAGATAGCCTTAATGGGAGGTAAAGTGTATGTTTGTCGTGGCTGTGTCTAGCCGGTAAGCTAACGTAAAGCACCGTGGCACTATTTTGGAGAACGCGGATGAATGCGCGTGTGTCCCCGCGCTTAAACCCCAGCGGCCTGCTGCTAACAGGCCACGGAGGCTAACATTAGCTTAGCATTGGCCCTCAGAGCTGCATGCCACTCATTGGCATTTGACTCACAAAAACACAGCAAAATATAAAAAATACAGGTGCAAAACATGTATCAAGATTTTAGCATTACCAGCTTTTGGGGGTAATGTTGTTGTGTCTGCTTCTTTCTTCTATTTAGTCCTTTTCTTTGCGACGTTCACTTCTCTCCAAGTCAATAGTGGAGAAGAAGAAACGGAGGAAGAAACAGCAGCTACGTTACAAAGCCCACCACGCCCACTCACGTCCCGCCACGCCCCTGCAGAAGAAGCGTGGTCAACAACATCCATACTGTCAACATCAATCAACATTCAAGATTTAAGGCTTTATTGTCATGTGCACAGAAGCTACAGTGTAGATATGGCAATGAGAAACTTAAGTCCCAGGCTCCTCCAACAATGCAACATGAATATATATAGGAGATAAAACAAATACAACACAATAGTCCAAGAAATAACAGAATAGAAATAAAATAGTGAAAGAGATTGTTGTAAGATGTGCAAGTAAATACAACTAAAATAGAAATAGTGCAAGAAGAGTCTGTATACACATAAATGGAATATGATATATTGAAAAATAAGTAGCACGATGTAAACAGATTCATGTTTATGGAGGCACTTTACAGAGCTAAATGAACAGTGGCTTATGTTGTGATAACAACACAACAAACAGGATAGTACAATTAAAAATACTATTATATAAGTAACTCTTAATCACAACAACAAGGTAAAACGTTGAGATAGGATTGTTATATTGTTGTAATAAGAAAAAATACACCGTTCATGGTTGTATTAGTATTGTCTTATTGATTCTCGTAATTATCCTGCACAATAATCAAAACTCACCTTAACTTTTTCTTTTGTTCTGTTTTTTTTAATACATTTTGTAGTTCATGTTCAAAATGTATGTATATGTATAGATATATATATATATGGAAAAAGCTTTGGCAATACTGTACGTCATTATGGCCATGCCAATAAAGCTTTTTTAAATGATAGGATGCATATTTTCTTTTTAGTGCAAAACAAAACAAATCTATTAATCTTAAATAAGATCATTTAAATTAAAAGGCTTCACTTGCAAAATAAAAAGGTCAATTTAGGTTACGAGTCCCACCAAAACAGTGATATTAAATGTATTTCTTTCTTTCCGTCCCACTGACTCTGGATATCTACAGCAGGCATTTAACAATGTTTTGCAACAGACTTAGTATAACATGAACTTTTAATAAAATAGACTAACTTCAATGTATTCTTTACTGTAAAGACGAGTATGTATCTTAGGTTATGTTCGCACCACCAGACACCAAAGCAAATTCCTTGTATGTCTAAACGTACCTGGCAATAAACTTGATTCTGATTCTGATGTTTAAAGTGGACCTATCATGCTATATTTGAATAATATAGTGTAGGACCATACCTATATAAGGCATATTTATACTTTTTATTTTTCAAAATACCAAACATATCAAGCATTTTAGCCATTCCTCATTTCGCTCAATGTAACACCGTCTTTGCATGGGCCGATTCTGTGAGAACAGCACCATCTACAGGCCTGGCATATGTACTACAGCGTCTCCAACGCTTTGGAACGGCAATGTCCGTGGCTGTCTCCTCCTGATTGGTGGAGTTGGCCCAATAGCAGTAGCGCCACTTCTGTGACATCATAAAAGTGTTCAAATCTGGATCAGTCTGTATCAGATCCGCTGCAGCCCCTTTTTAAGAGATTTGGGTATAGAGGAAAATAGAGAGGGTTGTGTTTTCTGACACTTGGTGAGTTCCCTGGAACACCGGGGACACATGTTCATGTAGAAAAGACGTACAAAAGTGCATTTTGCATGATCGGTCACCTTTAAGGCAAGTCTGTTGTTATTTGTTTTTTTCAAACTAAGGTAAACAGACTTGTAAAGCTCATATTATATAAATCATGTTCAACCAATACTTTTAGGTGATTTCTGTCGTCATCACACTCATCAATCATGAGCAAATGTCTTGCCATGGAGGAGTTACAATTTAAATGTTTCTTTAAATATTGGATTTAATGAGCAAGACAAAAAATGATGTGAAAATATTTATTGAGACACTCAGATTTTAGAGAACAGCGTGCAGAACAAGAAGAGAAATGTGTGTCAAACAAATATTAGTATTCAGATAATAAAGTGCAAGTGTGATCAACAGCACTGTTCAAGCTAACATAAGGTTCAGTTGATTTTCTCTTTAGAAATTAATCATGGCAATTAAAAACAGCAGCAGTCAAAAAGGGCTTAAACACCAACAATCATGAACCGTGGAAACAATTAAATGTTGCTTTCTTATCGGATCCATTATTTCATTTATCATCATTCGTTCAACAAAGCTATACCGGAGTGTTTGAAAAGAATTCAGGCACAGGCAACAAGGGTTCTGTCCTGAGCTAAAGTCATCTTTTTGGTTTCAGAAATATCCGACTTCATTACACAATAAATGCATTACTTTTATGTCACACGTAGTGGAGTAAAGCTGTGATAAGTTGTGTAGCAGAGGAGAGCTCATGCTACTGCAGCTCAGGACAAATCCTTCACAATCACCATCCACAATAATTGGATGAGCATTCAAACACTAGACTTTTGTGCAAAGTACAAAGCAGTCCCATCTGTATCGGTGACTTTAGTTTTTGCCTAGTATTCTATATTCCATGACGGTTTGGTCAGTCTGAGTCATCAGCTGTGCCATCGTCAGAAACAACACAACCTGCATGATAGGAGGAAAGAACACATGTTGATGCTCAGGTTAACAGCCAACTCAAACAATGCTCAACGATTCACTTCTTAAACCCAGCGGACACATTTTTGTCAATGGAATATTTAAATGCAACAGTAGAAGAACTGCAGTCAACTTCGGCTATGAAAACTGTGATGTCGATTTGTCAGAGACACAACCAGAACATATTTGTCACGTTCATGAATAGTGAAAATAATCATTAGTTGTAGCCATGGCTCAGTATATGCTGTAAATGCTCGCAAACAACTGTATAAGGCAGGGGTGTCAAACTCAATTTCATCGCGGGCCACATTGGCATTATGGTTGCACTCAAAGGGCCGGTTGTAACTATATAACTATATAATATATATATATAAAATAATGTACTATATTACACTATTGACTCTGAATTGGGTTATTATCGGATTGGGTAATAACTAACTAAGTTTGAAAGCAGAAGTCCAGGGCAAATAATTGTCTCTTCAGTGCGCATGTCACAAAACGAGATGCATTGTGGGACAGGTAGTTTATGGGCAACATGCCTCTGTAAAGTGGCATGTAACCGTATAATAAAAGTATTATATTCTTTGAAAGCTCTTGCGGGCCACATTAAATGAAGTCGCGGGCCGGATTTGGCCCCCGGGCCTTGAGTTTGACACCCCTGGATAAGGCATGTTAATGTTGTTGGCGACTGTGGCTGTGAGGGAGTGCGGTCGTCTTTGAACCAGAAGGTTGTTGGTGAATCCTTGGGCAAGATACTGAACCCTCAGTTGCTCCTGGTGACCGACAGTGTGTGAGAGTGTGTGAGTGTTAGCTTCCCTAAAGCAAGAGCATGAATGAGGTGCGAATGGGTGAATGACTCGTAGTATATAAAGCGCTTTGAGGGTCGAAAAGACCGCTTTAATAAGTACAGTATATTTACCATAATGCTGTGTGATGTTTTTCAATCAGTGCATCCAATATTAAGCATAGTCACAATAAATAGGCGGAAAAAGGTAATGCAGTCTTTCTCACCTCCACGAAAAAAACAATCGGGGAGCCCCAGATGATAAATCTCAGCACAAACTGTAAACTCTTCTCTAGCTTCACCTGGCAGCCCTGAAAGAGATACACATTTGAAAAGAGTGTTCAGACATTCCTGCTGGATTTCTCGGATGTTTTCTGAGTTAATACCTGTGTGTATAGCTGCCACGGTTGGTCCACAGCGCCTTTGCAGGAGAGGAAAGTAGAGTTACAACAGCTGTGAGGAACCAAGAGTCCTCCGGTGCTGTTAAACCAGGGGGTTTCCAGCCAGTCCCTGAAGTCATGCACTCCACAGCACTGCAACTAATGGGAATCAGTCAACAAAACACCCCATCACTTCCAAAATAGGTCTTCTAAACTGGAGTTATTGTGATGTGTTTAGTTTGGAAAAAACATTTGTGATAGATCAGTTTTTGGAAAGGAATTGAGATCGAGCAAATGAGGAGCAACTGTCATGGATGACTGGAGTTGAAGACGTATGTCAATCAAGACAAATCCTCCCAACCGTACGCCTTTTAACACGGAATATTAATTTTAATGAAAAATAACAACACATTACCAAATTGCCATGAAGGTAAGTTGGGTTATTCGTACGATAAATATACAAGCTTCTTCTTTGGATGATTTAAAAAGTAGATCAGTGGAGTGATACATCAATATTACACATTGTACACATGCTTGGGGTATTAGATGCTCACATGTAGCAGCTAACATGAGTCTGACTGAACACACCTCTGCTTGTGTAGCATCCACAGCCTGAGAGTCAGGGTCACGGCCGGTGTAGTTATGAAACACTCCACTGAGAGGAGTTAACTCTGACTCCAGCTAAACAAAAACAACAGAAGAAAACATAAACATGAATTTAGCCAGAATGATCTGCAGTGTCATGAGAGAACAGCTGTTCAGTGCACATTGTGTAACTTTTATACCTTTGTAGTGTGAAAGAAAGCCAACGCTGAAGCCGTACTTTCCAGACAAAAGACCAACACTAGCAGATAAACAAACTGGAGAAAAACTTTATTAGGTACAGTTGGAACACCGACTCACTCACTCACTCACTCACTCACTCACTCACTCACTCACTCACTCACTCACTCACTCACTCACTCACTCACTCACTCACTCACTCACTCACTCACTCACTCACTCACTCACTCACTCACTCACTCACTCACTCACTCACTCTCACACACACACACACACACACACACACACACACACACACACACACACACACACACACACACACACACACACACACACACACACACACACACACACACACACACACACACACACACACACACACACACACACACACACACACACACACACACCTACCAGTCCCTGCAGAAAGGTGGAATCTCTGATCTCTATGCTCAGACAGGAGCCGAGGCCCCCGCAGGCGAGTATCAACACAGCGCTGGCAAGAGCGAGGAAAGCGGGCAGGGGGAAGTAGCTTTGAGAGAGAAATACGCTGCTCTGCTTGTACTTCATCAGCAGGTAGACCCCGCTCATGCCCACCACCAACCCCACCACCTGGTGAAGGAACAGAGACAATATTTCTACATACATTTGCTCTATATCAACACCTGTACGCTCTCAAAGGATAAAGAGAAATTAGATTTGTATACAAAGTATGTATGTGTACTTGGCCATTAAAGCTGATTATAAATGTAATGGAATATTTATAGTCTCTTAAAACATCTAGTTCTGCATGATACTTTAACCAAAAGGAAAGCAAAACAGAAAGAGGGAAATTGTAAAACAAAACTCTACTTGAAAATAACTAATTTAACAAAAACACAATTAGTCACAGTTAGTCAGCACATTATTGAATTATTACAATATGACTGAGTAACATGTCAAGAAGGAAATGAAAACAATATGGAAATGATAAAAACAGAAAACCTAAACATAGCCGAAAATAAACTTCCAGTTATGTAATGGAATAGTAGCCTAACGTAGTTTATACAAAATAGGTGTTTAAGGTCAAATGAAAATAAATGAGTACATACACACTCCTACTTATTTCCTGTAAACAAACACACACACACGCGCGCGCACGCACACTGTTGTATCATGTGACATGTGAGTCTTATTTAAACACAGAGGAGACTTCTCTTTGCTTTATCCCAAAAAGACGAACATCACTTCAGCAATAATTGCGTCAAGCTGATGTGATAATTGGCAATATGTATCGACAGGAAACGCAAACGAGTCTTACATACCCAGAGAAGTTGGCACGTCAGCTGGAGTATTGTTTTTAACGCGTTTTTTCTCTGATCGCTCATTTTCAGACTTTTAAGGAGAGAAGTGACTGCGCATTATCCGACACAACATGCAACAGATGCGGGAACAGTCATGACTCATGAAGAGGGGGAGGGTTGTGTGCACGTGATTTTCTTGTTTCAAAGATCAACTTCCCCAAAGAACGATTTAATACGACAGCTCTGCTTTTTTTTTTATTTCCTGCTACTTAGTAAATCTACTCCGCGGTTACATTAATTGTTCTTAAATGTGCAATTCTGCTTAATGAGTTGTGTTTAGTAGGCTACTGTATGCGCGGTTTGCACGTCCTGCTTTTAGGCAAGCTTTTGGATGCATGCAAAAGAGTGGTTATTTACAAGGGTGTTGCTACTTTTGATCAGCCCTGCCCTCTTGTGGATTTAAGCGAAATAACTACCAAAAGAGAGATGGCCACAAGAACATGGCCTTTAATCACAGATCTTGTACTTGAGTAAAAGTAATAGTACCAGAGTGTAGGAATACTCTGTTACAGTAAAAGTCCCGAATTCAAAATGTCACTCAAGTAAAAGTACAAAAGTATTAGCAACAAAATATAGTTAATGTACCAAAGTAAAAGTAGTCATTGTGCAGATTGGTCCATTTCAGAATAATATATATGATACGTTTTATAATGATTGATCATCAAAGTGTTCTCAAAGCTGGTAAAGGTGCAGCTAGTTTGAATGACTTTGTATACTGCAGGGTAGCTTGTGGATTTACTTCAGGTGGAACTAAAGTCTGATTTAAGAGTTAATCAATAATCCAAATCTGTGAGGTAACTAAAGGTATTAAATACACATAGTGGAGTAAAAGTACACCATATACCTCTGAATTGTAGTGGAGTAGAAGTAAAACGTAGCAAATAATGGAAATACTCAAGTGAAGTTCACGTATCTCAAAAGTGTACTTAAATGCAGTACTTAAGTAAATGTACTAAGTTAATTCCCACCTCTGCCTTTAATATTGAAAGTATTACATTCAACGTACCTATAGGTCTATACGTTTCTAGTAGTTAATGTTATTTTTAAATGATAATTTAACTGGTCATGCCAATTTAACTACTTTGTTTTTTGATCTATTATTTTATAATCATGTGTGAGGTCAAACATATATACATTATGTATAATATAGTGGATCTGGAAGCAATACTTTTGTACAGTGCTTTTCAAAAGGATCCATAACAATACACATCATTGGGAGTTTCATTATGCAATTTAAATTCAATTAGATTTTAGAAGTCTTAGGTTTATAACCAGAAAACATGCTTTGTGCTGATTGTTTTAGTGTCAGTGTGTTTTAGTGCTTAGTTCCTGTCAGCTCTGAGTTCAGTGGGCTGTGTCAGTCTCTTCCTCTTCAGCAGCTGCAGGTCGTTCCTGCTGGAACAGCTCAGAGTCTCTGCAGTCTGACTGAGGGAGGTTTTTGTACGACGACAAATCACTGTGTGAACAGATTAACACTGTTTATGTAGTGGAAACTCTGACAGTAATAAACTGCTGCATCTTCAGCCTTCAGTCCAGTGATGGTCATAGAGAAGTCAGAGCCGCTTCCACTGCCACTAAACCGAGGTTCTGTTCCTGATACACGTGTGCTCGCAAGTTTTATCAGGAGCTTTGGAGGCTGTCCAGATTTCTGTTGATACCAGGACAAACAATCATGACTACCACTGCAGTAGGGATGAACATCAGGGCTGGTTTTACAGGTGAGAGTGACGGTGGATCCTGGAGCAGACGTCTCGACTGCAGGCTGAGTCACAGTCACCTGACCGCTGCATCCTGCACACAAAAACAGATGATTGATTTCTCAGCAGAAAGAAAGGAGAGGAAAGGCAGCACATGATGTTTGAAATGTTGCTGAGTGAATGAACCTGTGAAACAGCAGCAGGCCAGCGTCCAGATGAGGATGGTGATGAGAGTCATGGTGCTTTCTGCTGACTGACAGATGTGAGTCCTGCAGTGTTGAACTCACAGGACTATAAACCTTCTCAGTTCACTGGAGGATCAGCTGACCATGCAAAGCCTCCTCTCTATGGAAATGATGTCTCTGCTCTCAGCACACTGAAGGCAACGTGGGACACGAAACCAGGAGGAACACTGTCTGGATTTACACCGTCTATCATCTGAATGGAAGAACAGATTTATATCAGGAGTGGAGATGAGGATTTGAGTTTGTGTCCACTGTGGTTGGTATGATATGTCTGTTTGTCTGACATTAACATACATACAGAGATTCACTGTAGATAAATAACATGTTTCAGTTCTGTTTCAAATACATTTGTTCATAACTATTATTTCAAAGCCTCATGTTCATTTAACCGTGTAGAAACTAATTTAAAACTGACAAAGTTAGTTGTGTAGCAGACTGTAATGGTTTCTCTGCCAGGTGTAGAAAAGTGATGAAAAATGACATAAATCATCTTAATTCTTCCAGATATGTAATCCATATCTTTAGAAAAGCTTTGTTGATTTAAAAACTGTATATGTGTCTCTGTTATCAGTGAGATCAGGGAGCTTTCTCAGCGATACATGCTTGTTGACAGAGCAGGAGGTTTTTGTACGGCCACTCAATGAGTTTGTATCACTGTGGTACACTTTTGGTGGAGGAACCAAACTCATCGTTGACTGTAAGTACCAGAGATTTGTATTTTATACAACTTTTAGCAAATATATAACTTTCATTAATTATTAAATGAGACTCAACTTCACATTTTTTTAGATTCCATTTTTATATTTTTGTATTAAGCTCCTCTTGTAATCTGAAAGGAACCTTTGCAGATTTCTATTTTAATTGTTCGTTTTGTACAAATACATTTTTAAAGCAAATAACTTGTTTATTTTCTATATTATATTTTATTATCATAACAACTTTATACTAAATGTTTTTATTTATTAAGATTTGTTAAAGCGTGACGTCTCCGCCACATTCAGTTTTACATTTGTAGTTCACAATATTGTATTTATTTACATTATTTATCTGTTGTTTATTAAAATATCAACTATTTTGTTGAATTCAAGTTAAATATGGATTCATTTGAAACGTGTGATTGTATCAGTTAATGCAGCTTGTCGTCGTGTTCACGGTTCATTGATTTGACATGCAGTGAAAAGGAAGTGAAAGAGACAGATGATAAATGTTTGAACTGTTTTCACTTGAGACGTTCAGCTCTGTCAGTTTAAAGAACATCATCACACATGTGAAGAGATTCAATCATTATTATCAATGAATCTTTAGCTTGCACACTTTACACAAAGTCAGTCATTCACACTTGAATCATGTGGGGGTCTGATCCTGAGTGATTTATGAGAGTAACAGCAGCACAACTTATTCTGTTTTATTTGATGAAATATAAGGATTCAAGGATTCAAGGCTTTCCTTGTCATGTGTACATAGCTACAGTGCAGATACTTCAATGAGCATCTGAGGTCACAGGCTCCTCCAGCAGAGCAGCACAATACCACAGATACAATAGAGCAAGGAGAGTCTAGATACAAGTCATTGGAATATGATATATTAGATAAATAATGTGTAAGTTGCAAACATATGAATGTTATGGATGTTGTTTTAAAAGAAAACACAAGTTTGTTACTTTTCCTCATCATCATCATCATCATCATCATCATCAGCTTTATTGAAGAGACTCAAGGTCTATTTTTAAAAGACATACAACACTCAAATGTAAATTAAGAAAGGCAGTGATACCAATGTTTCCACAGAGGTGACTGGTATCGTAAAGTACTGACACAAGGATTTGACAGCAGCAAAATGACAACATCAAAAAAGGACCTTATAATCAAGTTTTCTCTCTAATTTCTCCCTTTTCCTCCCCCCTCCCTCTGTGCTCCAGTGGGTGTGCAGCAGCCCACCCTGAGCGTCCTCCCCCCTTCCAGAGAGGAGCTGCAGCAGGGCAGTGCCACCGTGGTGTGTCTGGCCACCGGGGGCTTCCCCTCCGCCTGGAGGCTGGGCTGGAAGCTGGGGGGCAGCAGCAGCTCCTCAGGGGCGTCCCACAGCCCGGAGGTCCTGGGGAGCGACGGCCGCTACAGCTGGAGCAGCACCCTGAGCCTCTCTGCAGATCGCTGGAGGGGGGCGGGCTCAGTGAGCTGTGAGGCCAGTCTGAGTGGACAGAGCCCTGTCACTCAAAGCCTGGACCCTGCCCGCTGCTCGGAGTAGAGCATCACTTCCTGTCTGGAGAGGAAGCAGCTTCTTTGGTAGAGATCTTCATGAAGACACACATCTCCTCTGCTCACATGTTGCTGCTGTCTCTGCTCAGTTTTTAGTGTTGCTCTCTAATCCTCACTTCCTGCATATTCTCCTGTTTGTTCATCAGCTCACAATTCAACTGGATTTCATTTGTTTCACTCCAACAGAAACTCATCATTCATCTCAAATGTGGCGTGAGCTTTAAACCATCATTAAATAAAAATGTTGATTAAAATGAGACACTGTCTTTGTATTTCTTTAATTCATATGTTCATTGTCAGAAAGATGTATTAATACCTTCAGTATGAAACCTTGTATTATATTAATATAATTTATGACTGGGACAGTTTTTATTTTGTATTATTTTATTCTGCTAAATTCATACAAACAAAGATGAACACAATTAGTAGAAGCGGGAGGGCTGAAGCATAGCTTACGGGAAGTAGCCCTCCTGTGAATCATCCTAATATAACATTGGCATTATTGCGTCAAAAACGTATAGAAATGAAGGAGTACAAAGAAATAAAGAAAACGAAAGAAAACTGGAGAAAAAATTAATAAAAGTTAGGGTAAGAACAAAATTAATCATATATAGGTATATATAAGAAAAACTAGAGGGTGATTTTCTGCACATGTCAATAGCAGTTTCAACTTCCATTTTTGAAAATGAAAATACTATATAAATATATACATATGTACACATGTACTTGGCAAATGAATAATGATAATAATAATATATGCATATAAACATTATGAACACTTATTTTCAAGTGACTTTTTTTACATTCATATGTTCACACATACACAAAATATACACATGTTCAAGTGTATACGTACACACATGCACTCATATACACCAATACAAATATTGCAAGGCAATTTCCAGGGCTGAAATAATAACTCAACCCCATAACGATGAAAAGAAATAAGAAGGACAAAATAAATGTAAAGTAATGTAGACCATATTAAATAAATACACAAACTGAGAAGGTATTAGTTCTAAAAAATAAAAAATAATAATAAAGAAAAAAAGAATTCCGGGAATACCCAATATTTGTTAGCTGGAGAAATCTGCAAATATAATTTTTTTTTATTACGTTTTGAATTGTTGATGACAAGTGATACTTGAAAGGTCTGGGTGAAGTCCATTGCACGTTCTAACTCCGTTTATGGATCAGCTGTGATTTGATGGTTGTTCTACAGGGCTTGCTACACAACCAGTCAGGATGCCTAGCTGGGTATTTCCTGACTGTGGTTTGGAACTGCTTTTGAATGTTAGTAGGCATTTTGTTACGGAAAATGTTGTGCATAATCAGTACTGTTTTAAGCTTTACTAAGTCAACACATTTTAATAGATTGAGTTTTTTAAATACTCAATCTATTAAAATACACAGTGGTGTGTAAACAACAACATTGCGTGTTTACAGTACTTCAAATGATTTAAATTGTGTTGCATATGTTTGGACTGCGGTAATATCATTAATTGTTTTGTACAGCCATTCATAAAGTTACTGTTAAATATATGTTGATATCAGTGGCTATAGTTCAACAAGAATCTAACTTTCCCAGCTCACTCATAAAGAGACTGAATTGAATGACATAAATATAGTTTAAACAGGGTGTTGAAGAGTGTCTGTGAGTGTGTTTCAGCTTTATCTGGATTCATGGTGGTTCTGCTTGATGACTCTTGTGTTCACTGGACCAGTTCTCCTCCTCTCAGTCTCTTCACCTCTGCAGCTGCAGCAGGACGCTTCACTTCAGACTGAAGGAGGTTTTTGTACGGCTCTAAATCACTGTGTGAACACGCCACTACCATGATCACCCAGACAATAGTAATCTCCTGCATCAACATCCTTAATGTTACTGATGGTTAAAGTGTACTGAGTACCAGATCTAGTACCACTGAATCTAGGCTCAGTTCCAGAGAACAGAGTTGATGATGAGTATATAAGAAGTTTAGGAGCCTGTCCAGGTTTCTGAAGATACCAACTGAGATCAGCACCAATATCTGAGCTCCCTGTAGCGCTGATGGTCACAGTCCCTCCAGGACTAACAGTCTTGGATGTGTCAGTCTGAGTCAGGAACTTGTTGGCAGAAGACTCTGAAATGAGAAGTGAAATGTTAGATAACCAACAACATGGAGCAGCAGTTTAAATGATAACAGAAAGAGTTAAAGACAAAGCACATTGGATGCAAACATGAAAAGGAAAGACAAACATTGAACCACACATACATTACTCCTATCATTTCAGATGATACATTTTCAAAGTATCTCACCCTGACACAGAAAGCCCAACATGACAAGCAGAGTTACTGACAACATGATCTCCAGTTTTCAGGATGAGTGCAGGAACACGGTTCAGACTCTACGTGACACAAGACCTTAAAGCTGTGAGGAGCAGTGAAGCATTACAATCATGCAAATGACATTTCACACGTCACACAGATACCTGTCCTTAACACTTAAGGGGGCCACATAGAGAAACACATACAAAGGGCTGGGCCACTCACTAGAGGTGAGGTATTTTGTCTCATAAATTAAGTTATAAGTTAAATCAATCAAATGTAGGTAAATCATGCTTGTTACCTGAATATGATTTAAGAAGAAAAGCTCACAGCTCTCCATAGAGTTTCATTTATTTTGTTATAAAAAGTGTTGGCAGCTAATTCCTTAAACAGAAGCCTCAGATTGCTTAAGATAAGGGGAAATATGAAGTATATATTTCAAGCTTGTTATGCAAATAAGTTATTGGGCTTTTTTTCTTATCAAGTAAGATTTGTTAGAAATAGTTTTCAACTTAAATGTATTTGAAAAGTGGGCTTATTACCTCATGGATACTACTATGTAATATATGTCAACATATATATTTAAGAAGTATAATATAAGAAAAGCTCAAGTTTCAGGTGTGGGCCATATTCCATTATACTTTTAGAATTTGATGAGGGTCAATTAAAATGTATGAGACACCCCTGATCTATGCATTGTATTGGATTGCCTGGTTAATAAATGTGCAACACAGCACTAGTCACATAGTGTCACACTGTAGACCCTGTTTTACATTAATCTCTCATCAGAGATGACCTTTTTCTCTTAGTGACTATGTATATAATTGAACATCTGGATTAGGAAAGGGGAACATTTGAGTTCCACTTCCCCTCTGACTGGGGCTCATGTAGTTTCTGTACGTTTGTGCCGGTGGTGCGTATCAGAACCTCAGGTCAGGTCACAGCTCAGCACTCTGTACGCTGTTTCATACCAGGGAGTTTCTTGTATGACTACATGAGGCCCACATTAGCTCCCATACAGCAGTCACTTCATGCATCTTCAGCTCTTGGTGGTGGGAGTGACTTTCATTTCAAATCCACTACAGCTCCGAGACAGAGAAATAAAACATAGCTACTGAATGTGAAATATTTGATATGAAGAACAGTTTGAACATTAAACTAAACTAACCCTATTTCTGTAAAGGCTGGTTAATGCACTCTCTGTAGACTCAAATCAGTATCTCACCCTGGATGTAGACTACCAGTACCAGCAGTAAAACCAGCAATAACCTTATTTAAAAACTGGATAATTGTGCATCAAGCCCAACAAATCTCCTCTGAGAGTTGTCTGTGTTACATCTGCATGAAAAACAACAATGCTGCCCTCTTGAGTCGAAACAGGAGTATGTAGAGACATTTGAATCTTTCACATCATGCACTGAATCTGAGATACAGTGACATAAAAGTCCCTTCTTTATCGGAGCAAAGTTCTCTTGTGAGTCTTCATCGCTTTGCAGTCGCCCTGTATAACAATCTAGAGTCTGTCTGGGTCTCTTTGTAGTTGTTTTGCCTCTTTATGAAGTCATTTAGCACTTCTTTGTGGCGTCATGCCTCTTTCTCATCATTTTGCATTTCTTTGTGGACTTGTTGGGTCTATTTTCTCCTCTCTCTTTGCTCATTGTGTCTCTAAGTTGCATCGTGCATCTCTTTCCATGGCTTTATAAAAAATGTATTTAACCTTTATTTAACCAGATGAAAACATTGAGACAAAATCTCATTTACAATGCTGACCTGGCCAAGAAGGCAGCAACGTTACACGTTCTTACACATAACATAGACATTTAAAATACAGAGAACACAACTAAGTAAAGAAAAGACGAACAGCAGTCACTACATTGTGCACATTTGGGACAGTAAGAAAGGTACACTACTTATTACTGCAAGAGCAGCTGGTGGTAAGGACCTCAGACAACTTCAATTTAAAACAGGCTATAGGGACAAGTGCCATCAGTTTGAGGCTTGATTGAAGGTCGTTCCAAGACCAAGGACCAGAATAAAAAAGACTCCTTTTTCCAGCCTCAGTCCACACGGCAGGAACCTGGAACCGTGTCCAGGCACTGGATCTGAGGTTGTAAGAGTCACAAACTGGAGCAAATCTGGCACATATGTACAGTGGAAGCTTTCCTAAAATAGCTTTATACAATAATAAAAACCAATGCTGTATCCTACGCATACTAAGTGAGGACCATCCAGTTAGGCTATACAGTGTGCAAAGATGAGTCCTATAGGGTGCATCTGATATGTATCGCAGTGCAGCATGGTAGAGTCGGTCAAGTTTGGCCAAAACAGTGGGACAGGCAAATCTATAGATTGTATCACCGTAGTCCAGCTGGGACAGGAATAAGCTAGAGAACAACCTTTTACAGGAAGAAGTTGAAAAACAACGTTTAAGTCTGTAAAGGAAGCCAAGAGTGAATTTCAATTTCTTAGTTAGAACTTCAATATGGTGTTTAAAGTTTAGATTTCTGTCCAACTAAAAGCTCAGATATTTGTATGTATCAACAAACTCAACAGAGATGCCAGCAAGGGTGTCAATGGAGAGGCAAGAGGACGCTGACTTGGGAGCAAAAAGCATTGCTTTGGTTTTCTTACCATTCAATAGCAGTTTAGAATCAAGAAGCGCATGCTGCAGCGTGATAAAATCAGATTTTAAATTGGAAACAGCCATATCCAGAGAAGGAGCACATGAGTATAAAATAGTGTCGTCATTATACATAGGGAGATTGTGGCTCAGTGGTTAGTGCGCTGATCTTCGGATCACGGGGGCATGGGGCCACTGGTTTGAATCCTGCTGCGGTCAATATTCCGCTGTGTCCTTGGACAAGACACTTCCCCCTAAATTGTTCATGTAGGGATTGCCCACAGTATTGAATGTATGTAAGTCGCTTTGGAAAAAAAGCTTCTAACAAGTGACATTTAATGTAATAATATGATAGGTAGAAAATTGCATCTGATTACAAATATCGTTTACATATGATAAAAAGAGCAAAGGCCCCAAAATAGAGCCCTGTGGAACTCCCTTTTCCAAGGTGACAGGGTCAAAGACAGTACTACCCAACCTGACGCATTGAGTACGGTCGGTTAGATAACTCTGAAACCAGCAAATGGCGTTATGACCGAAACGAGACACCAACATAACATTAGACAGAAGATGGAAAACCTTCTCAGATAAAATGGAAAGAACCAACACCGGTGGGATTTTGGTGACAGTACAACTGGACAAAGTTAAAGTGGGGTTCGCCAACTCCGGCAGCACCAACACCTGGTCTGCCACATGTGGAAGCCCCTCTTTAGTTTCTCACCTGCTGAGCCCAGAGTAAAATGCTTTTGTGTGCACAAACTAGAGGAGGACAGCAAACACCGGTGTGATTTTGGTGGGAGTACGACCACCATTAACAAAGTTATCGTGGGGGTGCCAAACCAGGCAGATGCACCACCCTCTACACTCTAAGTGATGATGTGACGCTCTCTAGCCCTGAAGAGTCCATCCCATAGACAACCATTATATAATCTACAACGGCCTGAACCTTTACCAAAACGTAATTGTTGATGAGTCAAAAACTCTAAAAGATATCAAAAAGCTGAAAACAAATGTAATAGCTGAATGTTTTGTGACCGTTTCAAAGTTGGAATGAAGTCTGTAGCTGAAAGTATTCTGAAGGAGCAGCATTTTAAACACGGTGTATGTAAAAGAGGATTTGAAGGATACTCCCATGGGGATACATTGTACAAATACAAGTTTAATATGTGGTATATTTTAAAAAGTATAAATGTCAAAACAAGAAAAGTCATAGCACACATGTCCTGAAGGAGCTGAACATTGTAATATTTGAATGGTCTCTGTAGCTGAAAGTATGCTGAAGTAGTTAGACGGTGAAATTTGGTTGAAATAATCAATCAACAACTTTATTAATCCTGCAAGGGGCAATTGGTTGTGAGCAGCTTATGTCATGTACACAGGCAGGAACATGCAGGAAGAAAGCACAATAATAAGATGCGGAAGAATAAAGATTTGAAGAACAATAGTTGAACAGCATTCACACTAATAAGTATGTTGAATAGTAGACTGTGTGTGGCTTCACCAGTCACACAGAGTTACATTATTGCACATCATGTGAACAACACCTTGTTCTTTTTCCTTTCTTAATTCTGAGAGCCATGTTCATGCTCAACTCTGACTGCATTTTACACATGTCTGCACAGCCCTCCACTTTAAATATAATTCACTGTAGTTTGCCATATATTGTCATATATTCATTGTCCTAGTGTTTTAGTGTTTCACTTGTAAGGTCTTTTAAATAAAAATGAGCCGTAAATACTTATTTATATTGTCTTTATATTTTGTACCTACTATGGCAACTTTTTTTCTTAGATTGTTTATGTTCGTACCACCAGACACCAAAGCTAATTCCTTGTATGTGTCAAAGTATCTGGTAATAAACTTGATTCTGATTCTGATGCACGTCTGCTAGTCCTAAAGCCTCTGCTTTGCACTGGTGGTCTCAGGGGGGGTCAGGGGTCAAATCATGTTCAAACTCAACGTCTCTTGGATGTTCCTGCTGTTTTTGGTTTCAATAATGGAACAAAAAAACATTTCAGGAAACTTCAATGAAACTGGTTGTTAGAAAACCTGAAGTTTTGAACTAAGATGTGAATTTGAGGTTAACTAATGGATCAGTTCATTGATTGATGTAAATAAGAGGGTTTTAATCAGCCACAGTTTAACATTTTAAAGACTTCATTAGATTGATCTTTGTCATTTTGAATCAGGATCTTTATAATAATGATTAAATAATAACTCCAGAGAGGCCAGAGATGCTCCTGCTGTGAAGCACACCGAGTGGAGACATGTGGGGAAAAGCTAAAGAGCGTTTGTTGTTTTAATTCGGGGAAGCAGAGATCACAATAAGGTTTGTGTGTAATGCTGCTTTTACATAGAATGTGTTTTGGACTGGGTTTAATCTCATTAACCCATTAACATATGTATATTTAAGAATAAGAAGTGAATAGTGCTGGGTGGGTTCCTGTCAGCTCTGAGTTCAGTGGGCTGTGTCAGTCTCTTCCTCTTCAGCAGCTGCAGGTGGTTCCTGCTGTAACAGCTCAGAGTCTCTGCAGTCTGACTGAGGGAGGTTTTTGTACGACGACAAATCACTGTGTGAACAGATTAACACTGTTTATGTAGTGGAAACTCTGACAGGAATAAACTGCTGCATCTTCAGCCTTCAGTCCAGTGATGGTCATAGAGAAGTCAGAGCCGCTTCCACTGCCACTAAACCGAGGTTCTGTTCCTGATACACGTGTGCTCGTAGATTTTATCAGGAGCTTTGGAGGCTGTCCAGATTTCTGTTGATACCAGAACATACATTGACCACTACTACAACCTCCAACATTTCTGCTGGTTTTACAGGTGAGAGTGACGGTGGATCCTGGAGCAGACGTCTCGACTGCAGGCTGAGTCACAGTCACCTGACCGCTGCATCCTGCACACAAAAACAGATGATTGATTTCTCAGCAGAAAGAAAGGAGAGGAAAGGCAGCACATGATGTTTGAAATGTTGCTGAGTGAATGAACCTGTGAAACAGCAGCAGGCCAGCGTCCAGATGAGGATGGTGATGAGAGTCATGGTGCTTTCTGCTGACTGACAGATGTGAGTCCTGCAGTGTTGAACTCACAGGACTATAAACCTTCTCAGTTCACTGGAGGATCAGCTGACCATGCAAAGCCTCCTCTCTATGGAAATGATGTTTCTGCTCTCAGCACACTGAAGGCAACGTGGGACACGAAACCAGGAGGAACACTGTCTGGATTTACACCGTCTATCATCTGAATGGAAGAACAGATTTATATCAGGAGTGGAGATGAGGATTTGAGTTTGAGTCCACTCTGGTTGGTATGATATGTCTGTTTGTCTGACATTAACATACATACAGAGATTCACTGTAGATAAATAACATGTTTCAGTTCTGTTTCAAATACATTTGTTCATAACTATTATTTCAAAGCCTCATGTTCATTTAACCGTGTAGAAACTAATATAAAACTGACAAAGTTAGTTGTGTAGCAGACTGTAATGGTTTCTCTGCCAGGTGTAGAAAAGTGATGAAAAATTACATAAATCTTCTTAATTCTTCCAGATATGTAATCCATATCTTTAGAAAAGCTTTGTTGATTTAAAAACTGTATATGTGTCTCTGTTATCAGTGAGATCAGGGAGCTCTCTCAGTGATACATGCTTGTTGACAGTGCAGGAGGTTTTTGTACGGCCACTCGATGAGTTTGTATCACTGTGGTGGACTTTTGGTGGAGGAACCAAACTCATCGTTCACTGTAAGTACCACAGATTTATATTTTATAACACAAAACATTACATTTCCTTTTGAATCAGAATATGATAAATCAAGAAATTATTTTGGATATTATACATTATGTTGATATTTTTTAAATCTATAAAGCTTGTCTGAAGAATTTAAAAACATTAAGCAAAGTTAGTTTTATTTAATATTGAAGAAGATGTTACGGTGAAATATATGTACGTTTTACTTTTCTTTATTAATAAGATATAAACACATTTTTAGCTCACAATTGACCAAAGAACAGCTGCTATGTCATAAAACCTAATTGTATTTTGCATTTTAATTTGTATATATTTTAACATTCAACAAGTGTTTGATATCAAATCTGCTGAGGATCCGTTAAAACAAATGAAAGTGTGTTTTTGTACATTCAGAGTCGCTGCAGGGTGCGTTCACAGTCCGTTAGTTTCAAAGAGTTCAAAGGAAGTGAAACAAACAGATGACAAAGTCTTCAACTGTAGAAGATGTTACTTTTTGTTTTTCTTAACAGTAAATGATTGCAGAGATTAGTTATTCATTCTGAAACATTGTAAAGCAGAGATAAAGCTTTTCATATAATGATCATTACATGAACACCTTCATTACGTTGCATACTTTCATGTAACTCTTCAGGAGTTTGGATGAGTGCCAAAGAAGAAGATTCATTATTTTAAATGGCAGAATGATATAAAGTATCACCGTTTGATTTGATGAATGAAACCCTCGTGTTCTCCCATGCCTCAGCTCCTCTTGTGATCACAGCTCATGCTCACAGCTGACCCCCAGTTTCTCTGTCCTGTACCTTCAATGTATAATTCTTGTTCTGATGAGAGCTACAGAATAACACTCTAACTCCAAACATCAAGTTTAACATTTGATTTTATTTATCAAACCCTCATTTCCTTCCTCATTCTGTTTGTTCTGGAACTATTTGAATGTTTTTAAAATATCTTTTATTGTTTTATGTCCTACATATTTGTATGTTGCATTGTTGGAGGAGCCTTGGGCTTTTCATTGGCTTATCTACATCGCCATGTGCAATATGTGCAATATGTGCAATATGTGCAATATGTACCTGGCTGCTAAATCCTCAGAACTGTTACAGGATGTGTATTTTGCAAATTGTGTAACTTTTTATTTTATTTTTTATTATATTATAACTTTTTTTTACTTGAATACTTTTGTATGCATGCTTCTTCGTAACATGAAGCTGTCTCTGGCTCTTTTCTGCTGTCACAGCGTGAACGTCCCCTCTGTGGGACTACTAAAGGTATTCTGACTCTGGTTCTGATTCACTGCAGCTACTGTGCATATGACAGTAAAGCCTCTGAATGTTTGAATGTGTCCTGTATGGACTCTGTCTCACAGCGTCTGTCCCTCAGTGGAAGTTCATCTGCTCCTTGTGTCTCTCTCCCCTGCAGCGGGCTCCATGCTCAGGCCCTCCGTCTCTCTGCTGGCCCCCTCCTCCTCTGAGCAGCTCTCTGGGGGCTCGCTCACGCTGGCCTGCCTGCTGACCGGCTACTCTCCTCAGGGAGCCGTGGTGAGCTGGGAGGTGGACGGCACACAGGTGACAGAGGGGGTCCTGAGCAGCTCGGAGGAGGAGAAGAGCGGACTCTACAGCAGCAGCAGCAGCCTGAGCCTGAGCCAGGAGCGCTGGATGTCAGGAGAGCTGTACTCCTGCAAGGTCCTCCATCATGCCCACAGCCAGACCCAGTCCCTCCACAGGAGCCAGTGTGAGGGCTAGAGGGGCCGCTGGAGCCCAGGAGAACACATGCTGCTCTGATCATCAGGAGCTTTAATGTTTGGAGAGGGAAGTGAAGCTTTGTGTGGCCGAGAACAACACTGCTGTAAAGTGTTGGACAGCAACAACTTAGAGAGTGATGTGTGAAGCTCAGCAGAGATGAGAGTGTGCTTAGTAACTGTCATGTTGATGATTCAGGATGTTCCTAATAAAGCTTTCTCTGATAAATAACATGATGAAGTGTTTGGTGTTTTATTTAAAGTAGTGAGACATTCAAAGGTTTTATAACATTCTGCACTTCTATCAGCAGAACAAGATAAAGCTTTGGATATTTATTTTTTAAGTGGCAATGAAATTGATGTGGTGGTGAAGGAAAGTTACTACACTGTTTTATCGTGATTAAGAATTTGATCCTGATGTGAACTTGATTTTTAGTGAGGCAGAAAGTTTATGGCTCATAAATAAGATCAGCCTTTAATCTGAGCTGAGAGTAGATGTTTAGATTTTCAAGTATTTATTTTTTCAACATAGTGTGAATATGGAGTTAGTGTTTGGTGAAGTTCCTGTCAGCTCTGTGTTCAGGGTGACATTAATATAGTTTAAACAGGGTGTTGAAGAGTGTCTGTGAGTGTGTTTCAGCTTTATCTGGATTCATGGTGGTTCTGCTTGATGACTCTTGTGTTCACTGGACCAGTTCTCCTCCTCTCAGTCTCTTCACCTCTGCAGCTGCAGCAGGACGCTTCACTTCAGACTGAAGGAGGTTTTTGTACGGCTCTAAATCACTGTGTGAACGTGCCATCACTATGGTAGCCCAGACAATAGTAATCTCCTGCATCAACATCCTTAACGTTACTGATGGTTAAAGTGTACTGAGTACCAGATCTAGTACCACTGAATCTAGGCTCAGTTCCAGAGAACAGAGTTGATGATGAGTGTATAAGAAGTTTAGGAGCCTGTCCAGGTTTCTGAAGATACCAACTGAGACGACCACCAATATTAGAGCTCCCTGTAGCGCTGATGGTCACAGTCCCTCCAGGACTAACAGTCTTGGATGTGTCAGTCTGAGTCAGGAAATTGTTGGCAGAAGACTCTGAAATGAGAAGTGAAATGTTAGATAACCAACAACATGGAGCAGCAGTTTAAATGATAACAGAAAGAGTTAAAGACAAAGCACATTGGATGCAAACATGAAAAGAAAAGACAAACATTGAACCACACATACATTACTCCTATCATTTCAGATGATACATTTTCAAAGTCTCTCACCCTGACACAGAAAGCCCAACATGACAAGCAGAGTTAATGACAACATGATCTCCAGTTTTCAGGATGAGTGCAGGAACACGGTTCAGACTCTACGTGACACAAGACCTTAAAGCTGTGAGGAGCAGTGAAGCATTACAATCATGCAAATGACATTTCACACGTCACACAGACACCTGTCCTTGAGAAACCAAAATGCAGTTGAGGTGAGTTTTAGTTACGGTTTAACATCTCTTGAACATCATTTGGTCATTCAGAGTCACTCTTAAATGTGAGGGTAATGCTCTTCTTGGTACGTTCTTTTCTTTGCAAACATCTTTCCTTGTTTCCACTTCTTTCTTAAGTCTCTCATGAACAGTTTAACAGTTCCCCTGCTGGTAAATCGATCTACATTGAACTCAATATCCACTGAGTGTTTGATTCTCTAGGATGTCCCTTCTTGTTATCAAATCCACTGAATAGAGACACAGCATGCCATGCAACAGAGAGACATCTAATATCTAACAGGTCTGTCAAGACTGGATGATTTTAACTCAATGAGGGGGCCACATAGAGAAACACATACAAAGGGCTGGGCCACTCACTACAGGTGAGGTATTTTGCCTCATAAATTAAGTTATAAGTTAAATCAATCAAATGTAGGTAAATCATGCTTGTTACTTGAATATGATTTAAGAAGAAAAGCTCACAGCTCTCCATAGGGTTTCATTTATTTTGTTATAAAAAGTGTTGGCAGCTCATTCCTTAAACAGAAGCCTCAGATTGCTTAAGATAAGGGGAAATATGAAGTATATATTTCAAGCTTGTTATGCAAATAAGTAATTGGGCTATTTTTTTTATCAAGTAAAATTTGTTAGAAAATGTTTTCAACTTAAATGTGTTTGAAAAGTGGGTTTATTACCTCATGAATACTACTGTGTAATATATGTCAACATATATATTTAAGAAGTATAATATAAGACAAGCTGAAGTTTCAGGTGTGGGCCATATTCCATTATACTTTTAGAATTTGATGAGGGTCAATTAAAATGTACGAGACACCCCTGATCTATGCATTGTATTGTATTGCCTGGTTAATAAATGTCCAACACAGCACTCGTCACATAGTGTCACACTGTAGACCCTGTTTTACATTAATCTCTCATCAGAGATGACCTTTTTCTCTTAGTGACTATGTATATAATTGAACATCTGGATTAGGAAAGGGGAACATTTGAGTTCCACTTCCCCTCTGACTGGGGCTCATGTAGTTTCTGTACGTTTGTGCCGGTGGTGCGTATCAGAACCTCAGGTCAGGTCACAGCTCAGCACTCTGTACGCTGTTTCATACCAGGGAGTTTCTTGTATGACTACATGAGGCCCACATTAGCTCCCATACAGCAGTCACTTCATGCATCTTCAGCTCTTGGTGGTGGGAGTGACTTTCATTTCAAATCCACTACAGCTCCGAGACAGACTAATAAAACATAGCTACTGAATGTGAACTATTTTATATGAAGAACAGTTTGAACATTAAACTAAACTAACCCTATTTCTGTAAAGGCTGGTTAATGCACTCTCTGTAGACTCAAATCAGTATCTCACCCTGGATGTAGACTACCAGTACCAGCAGTAAAACCAGCAATAACCTTATTTAAAAACTGGATAATTGTGCATCAAGGCCAACAAATCTCCTCTGAGAGTTGTCTGTGGTACATCTGCATGAAAAACAACAATGCTGCCCTCTTGAGTCGAAACAGGAGTATGTAGAGACATTTGAATCTTTCACATCATGCACTGAATCTGAGATACAGTGACATAAAAGTCCCTTCTTTATCGGAGCAAAGTTCTCTTGTGAGTCTTTATCGCTTTGCAGTCGCCCTGTATAACAATCTAGAGTCTGTCTGGGTCTCTTTGTAGTTGTTTTGCCTCTTTATGAAGTCATTGAGCACTTCTTTGTGGCGTCATGCCTCTTTCTCATCATTTTGCATTTCTTTGTGGACTTGTTGGGTCTATTTTCTCCTCTCTCTCTTTGCTCTTTTTGTCTCTAAGTTGTATCGTGCATCTCTTTCCATGGCTAATACATTTTTTTTTAAATGTATTGAACCTTTATTTAACCAGATGAAAACATTGAGACAAAATCTCATTTACAATGCTGACCTGGCCAAGAAGGCAGCAACGTTACACGTTCTTACACATAACACAGACATTTAAAATACAGAGAACACAACTAAGTAAAGAAAAGATGAACAGCAGTCACTACATTGAGCACATTTGGGACAGTAAGAAAGGTACACTACTTATTACTGCAAGAGCAGCTGGTGGTAAGGACCTCAGACAACTTCAATTTAAAACAGGCTATAGGGACAAGTGCCCTCAGTTTGAGGCTTGATTGAAGGTCATTCCAAGACCAAGGACCAGAATAAAAAAGACTCCTTTTTCCAGCCTCAGTCCACACGGCAGGAACCTGGAACCGTATCCAGGCACTGGATCTGAGGTTGTTAGAGTCACAAACTGGAGCAAATCTGGCACATATGTACAGTGGAAGCTTTCCTAAAATGGCTTTATACAATAATAAAAACAATGCTGCATCCTACGCATACTAAGTGAGGACCATCCATTTAGGCTATACAGTGGGCAATGATGAGTCCTATAGGGTGCATTTGATATGTATCGCAGTGCAGCATGGGAGAGTGGGTCAAGTTTGGCCAAAACAGTGGGACAGGCAAATCTATAGATTGTATCACCGTAGTCAAGCTGGGACAGGAATAAGCCAGAGACCAACCTTTTACGGGAAGAAGTTGAAAAACAACGTTTAAGTCTGTAAAGGAAGCCAAGAGTGAATTTCAATTTCTTAGTTAGAACTTCAATGTGGTTTTTAAAGTTTAGATTTCTGTCCAACTAAAAGCCCAGATATTTGTATGTATCGACAAACTCAACAGAGACGCCAGTAAGGGTGTCAATGGAGAGGCAATAGGACGCTGACTTGGGAGCAAAAAGCATTGCTTTGGTTTTCTTACTGTTCAAAAGCAGTTTAGAATCAAGCAGTGCATGCTGCAGGTTGATACAATCAGATTTTAAATTGGAAACCGCCATATCCAGAGAAGGAGCACATGAGTATAAAATAGTGTAATCAGAATACATATGATAGGTAGAAAATTGCATCTGATTACAAATATTGTTTACATATGATAAAAAGAGCAAGGGCCCCAAAATAGAGCCCTGTGGAACTCCCTTCTCCAGGGTGACAGGCTCAGAGACAGTACTACCTGTAAGGGAAACTTCTGTAGCAATGGAGAGTCAGGACTCAGAGAGACACGAGGAGAGTTGTAGCTTTGATGTCAAACACTGGTGGTTTATTACAAGTATCGGCCGGAGAATTTCACATCACAAGTCACAGCAGCCAGAAGTTCTGACTGCACCTCTGTGCAGTCAGTTGCCACATCAATTCTCAAGAGCCTCTCTCTCGATAGGTCTTTTAACTAGTTTACTGAGAGTTAATCAACATATTGGGGGAGATAACGTAAACATCTGGAGACACTGCATCACTTGTCTGTGGTGCTTACGCTAGAAGCCAGCGTTCTCACGATCATAAATCATCTGTGACCGACAGTTGCCCGGTCATAAACTGGAAATATCAACATATGACTGCATTAACACCTTCCTTAAGGCAGATAACAGCGTCAGGGACACGGTTGGTCATAAACGTCAACAGGCAAAAAGGTTAAATATCTTAGGAGTAAGATAGAATTATTTTCTAACACTACCCAACCTGACGCATTGAGTATGGTCGGTTAGATAACTCTGAAACCAGCTAATAGCGTTATGACCGAAACGAGACACAAACATAACATTAGACAGAAGATGGAAAACTTTCTCAGATAAAATGGAAAGAACCAACACCGGTGTGATTTTGGTGACAGTACAACTATCTTGGACAACAGTATAGTGGAGGTGCCAAATCCGGCGGCACCAACACCTGGTCTGCCACATGTGGAAGCCCCTCTTTAGTTTCTCACCTGCTGAGTCCAGAGTAAAATGCTTTTGTTTTGCAGAAACTAGAGGAGGACAGCAAACACCAGTGTGATTTTGGTGACAGTACGACCACCCTTGACAAAGTTATAGTGGGAGTGCCAAACCAGGCAGCTGCACCACCCTCTACACTCTAAGTGATGATGTGACGCTCTCTAGCCCTGAAGAGTCCATCCCATAGACAATCATTATATAATCTAAAACGGCCTGAACCTTTACCGAAACTTAAACGTTGATGAGTTAGAAACTCTAAAAGATATCAAAAAGCTGAATGCAAATGTAATAGCTGAATGTTTTGTGACCGTTTCAAAGTTGGAATGAAGTCTGTAGCTGAAAGTATTCTGAAGGAGCAGCATTTTAAACACAGTGTAGGTAAAAGAGGATTTGAAGGATACTCCCATGGGGTTACATTGTACAAATAAAAGTTTAAAAAGCGGTATATTTTAAAAAGTATAAATGTCAAAACAAGAAAAGTCATAGCACACATGTCCTGAAGGAGCCGAACATTTTAATATGTGAATGGTCTCTCTAGCTGAAATTATGCTGAAGTAGTTTGACGGTGAAATCTGGTTGAAATAATCAATCAATCAACAACTTTATTAATCCTGCAAGGGGCAATTGGTTGTGAGCAGCTTATGTCATGTACACAGGCAGGAACATACAGGAAGAAAGCGCAATAATAAGATGTGGAAAAATAAAGATTTGAAGAACAATAGTTGAACAGCATTCACACTAATAAGTATGTTGAATAGTAGACTGAGTGTGGCTTCACCAGTCACACAGAGTTACATTATTGCACATCATGTGAACAACACCTTGTTCTTTTTCCTTTCTGAATTCTGAGAGCCATGTTCATGCTCAACTCTGACTGCATTTATACATGTCTGCACAGCCCTCCACTTTAAATATAATTCACTGTTGTTTGCAATATATTAATTGTCCTAGTGTTTTAGTTGTTTCACTTGTAAGGTCTTTTCAATAAAAATGTGTCGTAAATACTTCTTAATGTTATCTTTATATTTTGTACCTACTATGGCAACTTATTTTCTTAGATTGTTTATGTTCGTACCACCAGACACCAAAGCTAATTCCTTGTATGTGTCAAAGTATCTGATAATAAACTTGATTCTGATTCTGATGCACGTCTGCTAGTCCTAAAGCCTCTGCTTTGCACTGGTGGTCTCAGGGGGGGTCAGGGGTCAAATAATGTTCAAACTCAACGTCTCTTGGATGTTCCTGCTGTTTTTGGTTTCAATAATGGAACAAAAAAACATTTCAGGAAACTTCAATGAAACTGGTTGTTAGAAAACCTGAAGTTTTGAACTAAGATGTGAATTTGAGGTTAACTAATGGATGAGTTCATTGATTGATGTAAATAAGAGGGTTTTAATCAGCCACAGTTTAACATTTGAAAGACTTCATTAGATTGATCTTTGTCATTTTGAATCAGGATCTTTATAATAATGATTAAATAATAACTCCAGAGAGGCCAGAGATGCTCCTGCTGTGAAGCACACCGAGTGGAGACATGTGGGGAAAAGCTAAAGAGCGTTTGTTGTTTTAATTCGGGGAAGCAGAGATCACAATAAGGTTTGTGTGTAATGCTGGTTTTACATAGAATGTGTTTTGGACTGGGTTTAATCTCATTAATCCATTAACATATGTATATTTAAGAATAAGAAGTGAATAGTGCTGGGTGGGTTCCTGTCAGCTCTGAGTTCAGTGGGCTGTGTCAGTCTCTTCCTCTTCAGCAGCTGCAGGTGGTTCCTGCTGTAACAGCTCAGAGTCTCTGCAGTCTGACTGAGGGAGGTTTTTGTACGACGACAAATCACTGTGTGAACTGATCTGCACTGTTTATGTAGTGGTAACTCTGACAGTAATAAACTGCTGCATCTTCAGCCTTCAGTCCAGTGATGGTCATAGAGAAGTCAGAGCCGCTTCCACTGCCACTAAACCGAGGTTCTGTTCCTGATTCACGTGTACTCGCATATCTTATCAGGAGCTTTGGAGGCTGTCCAGATTTCTGTTGATACCAGAACATACAATCATCACTAGCACTATCACCGCAGGAGTCATAAACATCAGGGCTGGTTTTACAGGTGAGAGTGACGGTGGATCCTGGAGCAGACGTCTCGACTGCAGGCTGAGTCACAGTCACCTGACCGCTGCATCCTGCACACAAAAACAGATGATTGATTTCTCAGCAGAAAGAAAGGAGAGGAAAGGCAGCACATGATGTTTGAAATGTTGCTGAGTGAATGAACCTGTGAAACAGCAGCAGGCCAGCGTCCAGATGAGGATGGTGATGAGAGTCATGGTGCTTTCTGCTGACTGACAGATGTGAGTCCTGCAGTGTTGAACTCACAGGACTATAAACCTTCTCAGTTCACTGGAGGATCAGCTGACCATGCAAAGCCTCCTCTCTATGGAAATGATGTCTCTGCTCTCAGCACACTGAAGGCAACGTGGGACACGAAACCAGGAGGAACACTGTCTGGATTTACACCGTCTATCATCTGAATGGAAGAACATATTTATATCAGGAGTGGAGATGAGGATTTGAGTTTGTGTCCACTGTGGTTGGTATGATATGTCTGTTTGTCTGACATTAACATACATACAGAGATTCACTGTAGATAAATAACATGTTTCAGTTCTGTTTCAAATACATTTGTTCATAACTATTATTTCAAAGCCTCATGTTCATTTAACCGTGTAGAAACTAATATAAAACTGACAAAGTTAGTTGTGTAGCAGACTGTAATGGTTTCTCTGCCAGGTGTAGAAAAGTGATGAAAAATGACATAAATCATCTTAATTCTTCCAGATATGTAATCCATATCTTTAGAAAAGCTTTGTTGATTTAAAAACTGTATATGTGTCTCTGTTATCAGTGAGATCAGGGAGCTCTCTCAGTGATACATGCTTGTTGACAGAGCAGGAGGTTTTTGTACGGCCACTCAATGAGTTTGTATCACTGTGGTACACTTTTGGTGGAGGAACCAAACTCATCGTTGACTGTAAGTACCAGAGATTTATATTTTATACAACTTATAGCAAATATATAACTTTCATTAATTATTAAATGAGACTCAACTTCACATTTTTTTGATTCAATTTTAAAAAAATGTTTATTAAGCTCCTGTTGTAATCTGAAAGGAACCTTTGCAGACTTCTATATTAATTGTTCGTTTCGTACAAATACATTTTTCAAAGCAAATAACTTGTTTATTTTCTATAATATTTTTTATTATCAGAACAACTTTATACTAAATGTTTTTATTTATGAAGTTTTGTTAAAGCGTGACGTCTCCGCCACATTCAGTTTTACATTTGTAGTTCACAATATTGTATTTATTTACATTATTTATCTGTTGTTTATTAAAATATCAACTATTTTGTTGAATTCAAGTTAAATATGGATTCATTTGAAACGTGTGATTGTATCAGTTAATGCAGCTTGTCGTCGTGTTCACGGTTCATTGATTTGACATGCAGTGAAAAGGAAGTGAAAGAGACAGATGATAAATGTTTGAACTGTTTTCACTTGAGACGTTCAGCTCTGTCAGTTTAAAGAACATCATCACACATGTGAAGATATTCAATCATTATTATCAAAGAATCTTTAGCTTGCACACTTTACACAAAGTCAGTCATTCACACTTGAATCATGTGGGGGTCTGATCCTGAGTGATTTATGAGAGTAACAGCAGCACAACTTATTCTGTTTCATTTGATCAAATATAAGGATTCAAGGATTCAAGGCTTTTCTTGTCATGTGTACATAGCTACAGTGCAGATACTTCAATGAGCATCTGAGGTCACAGGCTCCTCCAGCAGAGCAGCACAATAACACAGATACAATAGAGCAAGGAGAGTCTAGATACAAGTCATTGGAATATGATATATTAGATAAATAATGTGTAAGTTGGAAACAGATGAATGTTATGGATGTTCTTTTAAAAGAAAACACAAGTTTGTTACTTTTCGTCATCATCATCATCATCATCATCATCGTCATCATCATCTTTATTGAAGAGACTCAAGGTCTATTTTTAAAAGACATCCAACACTCAAATGTAAATTAAAAAAGGCAGTGATACCAATGTTTCCACAGAGGTGACTGGTATCGTAAAGTACTGACACAAGGATTTGACAGCGGCAAAATGACAACATCAAAAAAGGACCTTATAATCAAGTTTTCTCTCTAATTTCTCCCTTTTCCTCCCCCCTCCCTCTCTGCTCCAGTGGGTGTGCAGCAGCCCACCCTGAGCGTCCTCCCCCCCTCCAGAGAGGAGCTGCAGCAGGGCAGTGCCACCGTGGTGTGTCTGGCCAGCGGGGGCTTCCCCTCCGCCTGGAGGCTGGGCTGGAAGCTGGGGGGCAGCAGCAGCTCCTCAGGGGCGTCCCACAGCCCGGAGGTCCTGGGGAGCGACGGCCGCTACAGCTGGAGCAGCACCCTGAGCCTCTCTGCAGAGCGCTGGAGGGGGGCGAGCTCAGTGAGCTGTGAGGCCAGTCTGAGTGGACAGAGCCCTGTCACTCAAAGCATGGACCCTGCCCGCTGCTCGGAGTAGAGCATCACTTCCTGTCTGGAGAGGAAGCAGCTTCTTTGGTAGAGGTCTTCATGAAGACACACATCTCCTCTGCTCACATGTTGCTGCTGTCTCTGCTCAGTTTTTAGTGTTGCTCTCTAATCCTCACTTCCTGCATATTCTCCTGTTTGTTCATCAGCTCACAATTCAACTGGATTTCATTTGTTTCACTCCAACAGAAACTCATCCTTCATCTCAAATGTGGCGTGAGCTTTAAACCATCATAAAATAAAAATGTTGATTAAAATGAGACACTGTCTTTGTATTTCTTTAATTCATATGTTCATTGTGAGAAAGATGTATTAATACCTTCAGTATTAAACCTTGTATTATATTAATATAATTTATGACTGTTGGACAGTTTCTTTTATTTATTTTTATTATTTTATTCTGCTAAATTCATACAAACACACAAAGATTAACACAATTAGTAGAAGCGGGAGGGCTGAAGCATAGCTGATGGGAAGTAGCCCTCCTGTGCATCATCCTAATATAACATTGGCATTATTGCGTCAAAAGCGTATAGAAATTAAGGAGTACAAAGAAATAAAGAAAACTGGAGAAAAAAATAAATAAAAGTTAGGGTAAGAACAAAATTAATCATATATAGGTATATATAAGAAAAACTATAGGGTCATTTTCTGCACATGTCAATAGAAGTTTCAACTTCCATTTTTGAAAATGAAAATACTATATAAATATATACATATGTACACATGTACTTGGCAAATGAATAATGATAATAATAATATATGCATATAAACATTATGAACACTTATTTTCAAGTGAATTTTTTTACATTCATATGTTCACACTTACACACAATATACACATGTTCAAGTGTATAAGTACACACATGCACTCATATACACCAATACAAATATTGCAAGGCAATTTCCAGGGCTGAAATAATAACTCAACCCCATAACGATGAAAAGAAATAAGAAGGACAAAATAAATGTAAAGTAATGTAGACCATATTAAATAAATAAACAAACTGAGAAGGTATTAGTTCTAAAAATAATAATAATAATAAAAAGAAAAAAAAGGATTCCGGGAATACCCAATATTTGTTAGCTGGAGAAATCTGCAAATAGAATATTTTTTTAATTAGATTTTGAATTGTTGATGACAAGTGATACTTGAAAGGTCTGGGTGAAGTCCATTGCACGTTCTAACTCCGTTTATGGATCAGCTGTGATTTGATGGTTGTTCTACAGGGCTTGCTACACAACCAGTCAGGATGCCTAGCTGGGTATTTCCTGACTGTGGTTTGGAACTGCTTTTTAATGTTAGTAGGCATTTTGTTATGGAAAATGTTGTGCATAATCAGTACTATTTTAAGCTTTACTATGTCAACACATTTTAATAGATTGAGTTTTTTAAATACTCAATCTATTGAAATACACAGTGGAGTGTAAACAACAACATTGTGTGTTTACAGTACTTCAAATGATTTAAATTGTGTTGCGTATGTTTGGACTGCGGTAATATCATTAATTGTTTTGTACAGCCATTCATAAAGTTACTGTTAAATATATGTTGATATCAGTGGCTATAGTTCAACAAGAATCTAACTTTCCCAGCTCACTCATAAAGAGACTGAATTGAATGACATTAATATAGTTTAAACAGGGTGTTGAAGAGTGTCTGTGAGTGTGTTTCAGCTTTATCTGGATTCATGGTGGTTCTGCTTGATGACTCTTGTGTTCACTGGACCAGTTCTCCTCCTCTCAGTCTCTTCACCTCTGCAGCTGCAGCAGGACGCTTCACTTCAGACTGAAGCAGGTTTTTGTACGGCTCTAAATCACTGTGTGAACGTGCCATCACCATGGTAACCCAGACAATAGTAATCTCCTGCATCAACATCCTTAACGTTACTGATGGTTAAAGTGTACTGAGTACCAGATCTAGTACCACTGAATCTAGGCTCAGTTCCAGAGAACAGAGTTGATGATGAGTAGATAAGAGGTTTAGGAGCCTGTCCAGGTTTCTGAAGATACCAACTGAGACGACTACCAATATTAGAGCTCCCTGTAGCGCTGATGGTCACAGTCCCTCCAGGACTAACAGTCTTGGATGTGTCAGTCTGAGTCAGGAACTTGTTGGCAGAAGACTCTGAAATGAGAAGTGAAATGTTAGATAACCAACAACATGGAGCAGCAGTTTAAATGATAACAGAAAGAGTTAAAGACAAAGCACATTGTATGCAAACATGAAAAGAAAAGACAAACATTGAACCACACATACATTACTCCTATCATTTCAGATGATACATTTTCAAAGTCTCTCACCCTGACACAGAAAGCCCAACATGACAAGCAGAGTTACTGACAACATGATCTCCAGTTTTCAGGATGAGTGCAGGAACACGGTTCAGACTCTACGTGACACAAGACCTTAAAGCTGTGAGGAGAAGTGAAGCATTACAATCATGCAAATGACATTTCACACGTCACACAGACACCTGTCCTTGAGAAACAGAGAGAGAGAGGAGGTGGAGGAAGTAGAGGCTACATCTCCCTGTGGACTCATGGAGAACATGTAGAAACTTTCTGTTCCTCAACTCTCTGCTGTTTCTGTCTGTTCAGTTTACCAAAGGCCTCTGTGCTTAATAACATAAATATAAGAGATATACTTTATTGTCCCAGCAGGCTGCCCTCTGCTGGCTGTCCAGGTTTAGAACAACTTCATATTGATGTGAGATTGAATCTGTTCTCCACCTTTAGCTCTTTTCATGACCCCTTACTTGGTGCAGGGACCTGGAGCTAAACACTCTCAATCAGCCCCACCGGCCCCCATCACTCTGAAGGACTCCCCAGTCTCTGCTGTGGAGTCTTTCTGCTTCCTGGGCACCATCATCACCCAGGACCTGAAGTGGGAGCAGAACATCATGGCCTCAGCTTTCATTCATACGCTGATGACACACAGCTCTATCTCTGCACCAAACCGTCCACTCAGCTCCGCCCTCAATCCCTTGTCAACTGCCTACAGGACATCAACAACTGGATGTCTTTAAACCTGCTCAAATTAAAGAGCAATAAAACAGAGCTTGTGATTGTGGCTCCCAAGGAGTAGCTCCGGAAGGTTGGAGACCTGCTCCTCTCCATTGACGGCTGCTCCATCTCTCCGTCCACTGAAGTCCGCAACCTGGGAGTCATCCTGGACACAACACCCTCCTTCCAGGCGTATCAAATCTACCACCTCAGAAACATTTCCAGACTCCGGCCTTCAGTCTCTGACTCTGTGGCAGAAACATTAATACACGCTTTCATCACTTCCCGCCTCGACTACTGCAATGGAGTCCTGTCCGGGGTTCCCAGCAGAGCCCTGGAGAGGCTCCAATACGTGGAGAACTCTGACGCCAGGCTTCTCACCCGCACCAAGCCCTGGCAACACATCACCCCCACCCTCATCCACCTTCAACATCCCCCCCACCCTCATCCACCTTCAACATCACCCCACCCTCATCCACCTTCAACATCACCCTCACACTCATCCACCTTCAACATCACCCCCACCCTCATCCACCTTCAACATCACCCCCACCCTCATCCACCTTCAACATCACCCCCACCCTCATCCACCTTCAACATCACCCCCACCCTCATCCACCTTCAACATCACCTCCACCCTCATCCACCTTCAACTTCACCCCCACCCTCATCCACCTTCAACATCACCCCCACCCTCATCCACCTTCAACATCACCTCCACCCTCATCCACCTTCAACTTCACCCCCACCCTCATCCACCTTCAACATCACCTCCACCCTCATCCACCTTCAACTTCACCCCCACCCTCATCCACCTTCAACTTCACCCCCACCCTCATCCACCGTCAACATCACCCCCACCCTCATCCACCTTCAACATCACCCCCACCCTCATCCACCTTCAACATCACCCCCACCCTCATCCACCTTCAACATCACCCCCACCCTCATCCTCATCCACCTTCAACATCACCCCCACCCTCATCCACCTTCAACATCACCCCCACCCTCATCCACCTTCACTGGCTGCCGGTCAAGTCCCGGATTCAATTCAAAACACTCCTCCTGACTTACGAGTCTCTCCATGCAGTGTTTTTATGTTAATCCTACAGAACACATGGTGAAAGGATAAGATGTGTTTTGTCAGTATAGTCCTATTTTATAAAACATTCTCTGTTGTTTAAGTGTCTGATACATACTTGATAACCACGAATAAAAAATACCTAAAAAATGACAAGTAATGATATCACATTTATGATATAGTCAGACACTGTGTTATTTCAAATCAGGCCTAACGAATAATTAGTTCAAACTGGCTTTACTCTCTTGAATTGCTCTTTAGAATTTAATTTTCTCTGTGGTTTTTTCTATGCAACACATTTTTGTTTGTAATGCCACTCGTATTTTATTTATTTGTTGTAAGGTGACATTGAAAGTTTTGAAAGGTGCCCTCAAGTCAAATATATGAATGTTATTGTATCTGTGACTCTCTCACATTTTTAATGTTCTTTATAGACAAGGTTAATCCTGGTGTCAATAGGGAAGATCTGCATGGTTCTCTACAGCCCATGTTCAGCAGAACAGGTGGTGCAGCTGCCTGGTTTGGCACCCCCACTATAACTTTGTCAAGGGTGGTCGTACTCCCACCAAAATCACACTGGTGTTTGCTGTCCCTCTCTAGTTTGTGCACACACAATTATTTTAATCTGGGCTCAGCAGGTGACAAACTAAAGAGGGGCTTCCACATGTGGCAGACCAGGTGGTGCAGCTGCCTGGTTTGTCAACCCCATTACAACTTTGTCCAAGATAGTCACACTGTCACCAAAATCACACCGGTGTTGGTTGTTTCCATCTTATTTGAGAATGTTTTCTATCTCCGGCAGAGCAGGTTTTCTAAGTAGTTCTGAGTAAAGGTGAAATAAATACTTTATATTGAGTTCTTTTCGTGTTGTGTAAATAATGATGCCTTTCCATGATGCTTTGGAAAGGCAAAGAATAATAAAAAATATACATGTAAATTTCAACTTTATTTTTTATTTTACGATGTGGAACAATGATCAGTTCATGCATAATTCATGATTATTCAAAAATAGCAATGTCAACAATGATGAACACTAATATTAAGAACAACACAAATGTATTATTGGTGTTAGTATTGTAATTAGCTTTTACAAACCTATTGTAATCAATGGAGAAGATTCCACAATGTGGTCAATTTGGGTTAGGGTCTTCAGGGTCTTTATTTTGTGTTCATCTCTAGGGGAATAAACAATATCTGCGATGTTGAAAGACTTTAAAACACTTGAACTTGAAAGCAGGGATTTTTATTGCATGAAAAAAAGGGTAATTGTATTCAGATAGTACAACAGAAACAGAGAGAGGACTTGTTATCCTCAGGATAGAAAATCTGCTCTGCTGGAGAGGAAAAACCTTCTCAGATAAGATGGAAAGAACCAACAACGGTGTGATTTTGGTGACAGTACGACCACCCTTGACAAAGTTAGAGTGGGGGTGCCAAACCAGGCAGCTGCACCACCCTCTACTCTCTAAGTGATGATGTGACGCTCTCTAGCCCTGAAGAGTCCATCCCATAGACAACCATTATATAATCTACAACGTCCTGAACATTTACCAAAACTTAAACGCTGATGAGTGAGAAACTCTAAAAGATATCAAAAAGCTGAATACAAATGTAATAGCTGAATGTTGTGTGACCGTTTCAAAGTTGGAATGAAGTCTGTAGCTGAAAGTATTCTGAAGGAGCAGCATTTTAAACACGGTGTATGTAAAAGAGGATTTGAAGGATACTCCCATTGGGTTACATTGTAAAAATACAAGTTTAAAAAGCGGTATATTTTAAAAAGTATAAATGTCAAAACAAAGTCATAGCACACATGTCCTGAAGGAGCTGAACATTGTAATATTTGAATGGTCTCTGTAGCTGAAAGTATGCTGAAGTAGTTAGACGGTGAAATCTGGTTGAAATAATCAATCAATCAACAACTTTATTAATCCTGCAAGGGGCAATTGGTTGTGAGCAGCTTATGTCATGTACACAGGCAGGAACATGCAGGAAGAAAGCACAATAATAAGATGTGGAAGAATAAAGATTTGAAGAACAATAGTTGAACAGCATTCACACTAATAAGTATGTTGAATAGTAGACTGAGTGTGGCTTCACCAGTCACACAGAGTTAGATTATTGCACATCATGTGAACAACACCTTGTTCTTTTTCCTTTCTTAATTCTGAGAGCCATGTTCATGCTCAACTCTGACTGCATTTTACACATGTCTGCACAGCCCTCCACTTTAAATAGAATTCACTGTAGTTTGCCATATATTGTCACATATTAATTGTTCTTAGTGTTTTAGTTTTTTAGCTTTTAAGGTCTTTGTATATTTATATTTGGTGTAAATACTTCTTAATATTATCTTTGTATTTTGTACCTACTATGGTAACTTATTTTCTTAGATTGTTTATGTTCGTACCAGCAGACACCAAAGCTAATTCCTTTTATGTGTCAAAGTATCTGGTAATAAACTTGATTCTGATTCTGATGCACGTCTGCTAGTCCTAAAGCCTCTGCTTTGCACTGGTGGTCTCAGGGGGGGTCAGGGGTCAAATCATGTTCAAACTCAACGTCTCTTGGATGTTCCTGCTGTTTTTGGTTTCAATAATGGAACAAAAAAACATTTCAGGAAACTTCAATGAAACTGGTTGTTAGAAAACCTGAAGTTTTGAACTAAGATGTGAATTTGAGGTTAACTAATGGATCAGTTCATTGATTGATGTCAATAAGAGGGTTTTAATCAGCCACAGTTTAACATTTTAAAGACTTCATTAGATTGATCTTTGTCATTTTGAATCAGGATCTTTATAATAATGATTAAATAATAACTCCAGAGAGGCCAGAGATGCTCCTGCTGTGAAGCACACCGAGTGGAGACATGTGGGGAAAAGCTAAAGAGCGTTAGATGTTTTAATTCGGGGAAGCAGAGATCACAATAAGGTTTGTGTGTAATGCTGCTTTTACATAGAATGTGTTTTGGACTGGGTTTAATCTCATTAATCCATTAACATCTGTATATTTAAGAATAAGAAGTGAATAGTGCTGGGTGGGTTCCTGTCAGCTCTGAGTTCAGTGGGCTGTGTCAGTCTCTTCCTCTTCAGCAGCTGCAGGTGGTTCCTGCTGTAACAGCTCAGAGTCTCTGCAGTCTGACTGAGGGAGGTTTTTGTACGACGACAAATCACTGTGTGAACACGTCTGGGTCATCGTGGTAACTCTGACAGTAATAAACTGCTGCATCTTCAGCCTTCAGTCCAGTGATGGTCATAGAGAAGTCAGAGCCGCTTCCACTGCCACTAAACCGAGGTTCTGTTCCTGATTCAAGATCGCTCACTAGTGTTATTAAGAGCTTTGGAGGCTGTCCAGATTTCTGTTGATACCAGGACAAAAAATCCATATTGTAAACATCTGTGCTGGTTTTACAGGTGAGAGTGACGGTGGATCCTGGAGCAGACGTCTCGACTGCAGGCTGAGTCACAGTCACCTGACCGCTGCATCCTGCACACAAAAACAGATGATTGATTTCTCAGCAGAAAGAAAGGAGAGGAAAGGCAGCACATGATGTTTGAAATGTTGCTGAGTGAATGAACCTGTGAAACAGCAGCAGGCCAGCGTCCAGATGAGGATGGTGATGAGAGTCATGGTGCTTTCTGCTGACTGACAGATGTGAGTCCTGCAGTGTTGAACTCACAGGACTATAAACCTTCTCAGTTCACTGGAGGATCAGCTGACCATGCAAAGCCTCCTCTCTATGGAAATGATGTCTCTGCTCTCAGCACACTGAAGGCAACGTGGGACACGAAACCAGGAGGAACACTGTCTGGATTTACACCGTCTATCATCTGAATGGAAGAACAGATTTATATCAGGAGTGGAGATGAGGATTTGAGTTTGAGTCCACTGTGGTTGGTATGATATGTCTGTTTGTCTGACATTAACATACATACAGAGATTCACTGTAGATAAATAACATGTTTCAGTTCTGTTTCAAATACATTTGTTCATAACTATTATTTCAAAGCCTCATGTTCATTTAACCGTGTAGAAACTAATATAAAACTGACAAAGTTAGTTGTGTAGCAGACTGTAATGGTTTCTCTGCCAGGTGTAGAAAAGTGATGAAAAATGACATAAATCATTTTAATTCTTCCAGATATGTAATCCATATCTTTAGAAAAGCTTTGTTGATTTAAAAACTGTATATGTGTCTCTGTTATCAGTGAGATCAGGGAGCTCTCTCAGTGATACATGCTTGTTGACAGAGCAGGAGGTTTTTGTACGGCCACTCAATGAGTTTGTATCACTGTGGAGGACTTTTGGTGGAGGAACCAAACTCATCGTTGACTGTAAGTACCACAGATTTGTATTTTATAAAATGTATAGCAAATATATAACTTTCATTAATTATTAAATGAGACTCAACTTCACATTTTTTTAGATTCCATTTTTATATTTTTGTATTAAGCTCCTCTTGTAATCTGAAAGGAACCTTTGCAGACTTCTATATTAATTTTTCGTTTCGTACAAATACATTTTTAAAAGCAAATAACTTGTTTATTTTCTATATTATATTTTATTATCATCACAACTTTATACTAAATTATTTGATTTACGAAGATTTGTTAAAGCGTGACGTCTCCGCCACATTCAGTTTTACATTTGTAGTTCACAATATTGTATTTATTTACATTATTTATCAATTGTTTATTAAAATATCAACTATTTTGTTGAATTCAAGTTAAATATGGATTCATTTTGAACGTGTGATTGTATCAGTTAATGCAGCTTGTCGTCGTGTTCACGGTTCATTGATTTGACATGCAGTGAAAAGGAAGTGAAAGAGACAGATGATAAATGTTTGAACTGTTTTCACTTGAGACGTTCAGCTCTGTCAGTTTAAAGAACATCATCACACATGTGAAGATATTCAATCATTATTATCAATGAATCTTTAGCTTGCACACTTTACACAAAGTCAGTCATTCACACTTGAATCATGTGGGGGTCTGATCCTGAGTGATTTATGAGAGTAACAGCAGCACAACGTATTCTCTTTTATTTGATCAAATATAAGGATTCAAGGATTCAATGCTTTTCTTGTCATGTGTACATAGCTACAGTGCAGATACTTCAATGAGCATCTGAGGTCACAGGCTCCTCCAGCAGAGCAGCACAATAACACAGATACAATAGAGCAAGGAGAGTCTAGATACAAGTCATTGGAATATGATATATTAGATAAATAATGTGTAAGTTGCAAACAGATGAATGTTATGGATGTTCTTTTAAAAGAAAACACAAGTTTGTTACTTTTCCTCATCATCATCATCATCATCATCGGCTTTATTGAAGAGACTCAAGGTCCATTTTTAAAAGACATACAACACTCAAATGTAAATTAAAAAAGGCAGTGATACCAATGTTTCCACAGAGGTGACTGGTATCGTAAAGTACTGACACAAGGATTTGACAGCAGCAAAATGACAACATCAAAAAAGGACCTTATAATCAAGTTTTCTCTCTAATGTCTTCCTTTTCCTCCCCCCTCCCTCCCTGCTCCAGTGGGTGTGCAGCAGCCCACCCTGAGCGTCCTCCCCCCCTCCAAAGAGGAGCTGCAGCAGGGCAGTGCCACCGTGGTGTGTCTGGCCAGCGGGGGCTTCCCCTCCGCCTGGAGGCTGGGCTGGAAGCTGGGGGGCAGCAGCAGCTCCTCAGGGGCGTCCCACAGCCCGGAGGTCCTGGGGAGCGACGGCCGCTACAGCTGGAGCAGCACCCTAAGCCTCTCTGCAGATCGCTGGAGGGGGGCGGGCTCAGTGAGCTGTGAGGCCAGTCTGAGTGGACAGAGCCCTGTCACTCAAAGCATGGACCCTTCCCGCTGCTCGGAGTAGAGCATCACTTCCTGTCTGGAGAGGAAGCAGCTTCTTTGCTAGAGATCTTCATGAAGACACACATCTCCTCTGCTCACATGTTGCTGCTGTCTCTGCTCAGTTTTTAGTGTTGCTCTCTAATCCTCACTTCCTGCATATTCTCCTGTTTGTTCATCAGCTCACAATTCAACTGGATTTCATTTGTTTCACTCCAACAGAAACTCATCATTCATCTCAAATGTGGCGTGAGCTTTAAACCATCATAAAATAAAAATGTTGATTAAAATGAGAGACTGTCTTTGTATTTCTTTAATTCATATGTTCATTGTGAGAAAGATGTATTAATACCTTCAGTATTAAACCTAGTATTATATCAATATAATTTATGACTGCGACAGTTTTTATTTTTATTATTTTATTCTGCTAAATTCATACAAACACACAAAGATTAACATAATTAGTAGAAGCGGGAGGGCTGAAGCATAGCTGATGGGAAGTAGCCCTCCTGTGAATCATCCTAATATAACATTGGCATTATTGTGTCAAAAACGTATAGAAATGAAGGAGTACAAAGAAATAAAGAAAACTAAAGAAAACTGGAGAAAAAATTAATAAAAGTTAGGGTAAGAAAAAAATTAATCATATATAGGTATATATAAGAAAAACTATAGTCATTTTCTGCACATGTCAATAGCAGTTTCAACTTCCATTTTTGAAAATGAAAATACTATATAAATATATACATATGTACACATGTACTTGGCAAATGAATAATGATAACAATAATATATGCATATAAACATTATGAACACTTATTTTCAAGTGACTTTTTTTACATTCATATGTTCACACTTACACACAATATACACATGTTCAAGTGTATAAGTACACACATGCACTCATATACACCACTACAAATATTGCAAGGCAATTTCCAGGGCTGAAATAATAATTCAACCCCATAACGATGAAAAGAAATAAGAAGGACAAAATAAATGTAAAGTAATGTAGACCATATTAAATAAATACACAAACTGAGAAGGTATTAGTTATTAAAAAAAAAATAATAATAATAAAAAGAAAAAAAGGATTCCGGGAATACTCAATATTTGTTAGCTGGAGAAATCTGCAAATATAATTTTTTTTTATTACTTTTTGAATTGTTGATGACAAGTGATACTTGAAAGGTCTGGGTGAAGTCCATTGCACGTTCTAACTCCGTTTATGGATCAGCTGTGATTTGATGGTTGTTCTACAGGGCTTGCTGCACAACCAGTCAGGATGCCTAGCTGGGTATTTCCTGACTGTGGTTTGGAACTGCTTTTGAATGTTAGTAGGCATTTTGTTATGGAAAATGTTGTGCATAATCAGTACTGTTTTAAGCTTTACTATGTCAACACATTTTAATAGATTGAGTTTTTTAAATACTCAATCTATTGAAATACACAGTGGTGTGTAAACAACAACATTGTGTGTTTACAGTACTTCAAATGATTGAAATTGTGTTGCGTATGTTTGGACTGCGGTCATATCATTAATTGTTTTGTACAGCCATTCATAAAGTTACTGTTCAATATATGTTGATATCAGTGGCTATAGTTCAACAAGAATCTAACTTTCCCAGCTCACTCATAAAGAGACTGAATTGAATGACATTAATATAGTTTAAACAGGGTGTTGAAGAGTGTCTGTGAGTGTGTTTCAGCTTTATCTGGATTCATGGTGGTTCTGCTTGATGACTCTTGTGTTCACTGGACCAGTTCTCCTCCTCTCAGTCTCTTCACCTCTGCAGCTGCAGCAGGACGCTTTACTTCAGACTGAAGCAGGTTTTTGTACGGCTCTAAATCACTGTGTGAACGTGCTATGAACACCCAGACAATAGTAATCTCCTGCATCAACATCCTTAACGTTACTGATGGTTAAAGTGTACTGAGTTCCAGATCTAGTACCACTGAATCTAGGCTCAGTTCCAGAGAACAGAGTTGATGCTGAGTATATAAGAAGTTTAGGAGCCTGTCCAGGTTTCTGAAGATACCAACTGAGATCATCTCCAATATCTGAGCTCCCTGTAGCGCTGATGGTCACAGTCCCTCCAGGACTAACAGTCTTGGATGTGTCAGTCTGAGTCAGGAAATTGTTGGCAGAAGACTCTGAAATGAGAAGTGAAATGTTAGATAACCAACAACATGGAGCAGCAGTTTAAATGATAACAGAAAGAGTTAAAGACAAAGCACATTGGATGCAAACATGAAAAGAAAAGACAAACATTGAACCACACATACATTACTCCTATCATTTCAGATGATACATTTTCAAAGTCTCTCACCCTGACACAGAAAGCCCAACATGACAAGCAGAGTTACTGACAACATGATCTCCAGTTTTCAGGATGAGTGCAGGAACACGGTTCAGACTCTACGTGACACAAGACCTTAAAGCTGTGAGGAGCAGTGAAGCATTACAATCATGCAAATGACATTTCACACGTCACACAGACACCTGTCCTTGAGAAACCAAAATGCAGTTGAGGTGAGTTTTAGTTACGGTTTAACATCTCTTGAACATCATTTGGTCATTCAGAGTCACTCTTAAATGTGAGGGTAATGCTCTTCTATGTACGTTCTTTTCTTTGCAAACATCTTTCCTTGTTTCCACTTCTTTCTTAAGTCTCTCATGAACAGTTTAACAGTTCCCCTGCTGGCAAATCGATCTACATTGAACTCAATATCCACTGAGTGTTTGATTCTCTAGGATGTCCCTTCTTGTTATCAAATCCACTGAATAGAGACACAGCATGCCATGCAACAGAGAGACATCTAATATCTAACAGGTCTGTCAAGACTGGATGATTTTAACTCAATGAGGGGGCCACATAGAGAAACACATACAAAGGGCTGGGCCACTCACTAGAGGTGAGGTATTTTGTCTCATAAATTAAGTTATAAGTTAAATCAATCAAATGTAGGTAAATCATGCTTGTTACCTGAATATGATTTAAGAAGAAAAACTCACAGCTCTCCATAGAGTTTCATTTATTTTGTTATAAAAATTGTTGGCAGCTCATTCCTTAAACAGAAGCCTCAGATTGCTTAAGATAAGGGGAAATATGAAGTATATATTTCAAGCTTGTTATGCAAATAAGTTATTGAGCTTTTTTTCTTATCAAGTAAGATTTGTTAGAAATAGTTTTCAACTTAAATGTATTTGAAAAGTGGGCTTATTACCTCATGAATACTACTATGTAATATATGTCAACATATATATTTAAGAAGTATGATATAAGAAAAGCTCAAGTTTCAGGTGTGGGCCATATTCCATTATACTTTTAGAATTTGATGAGGGTCAATTAAAATGTACGAGACACCCTGATCTATGCATTGTATTGTATTGCCTGGTTAATAAATGTGCAACACAGCACTAGTCACATAGTGTCACGCTGTAGATCCTGTTTTACATTAATCTCTCATCAGAGATGACCTTTTTCTCTTAGTGACTATGTATATAATTGAACATCTGGATTAGGAAAGGGGAACATTTGAGTTCCACTTCCCCTCTGACTGGGGCTCATGTAGTTTCTGTACGTTTGTGCCGGTGGTGCGTATCAGAACCTCAGGTCAGGTCACAGCTCAGCACTCTGTACGCTGTTTCATACCAGGGAGTTTCTTGTATGACTACATGAGGCCCACATTAGCTCCCATACAGCAGTCACTTCATGCATCTTCAGCTCTTGGTGGTGGGAGTGACTTTCATTTCAAATCCACTACAGCTCAGAGACAGAGAAATAAAACATAGCTACTGAATGTAAACTATTTGATATGAAGAACAGTTTGAACATTAAACTAAACTAACCCTATTTCTGTAAAGGCTGGTTAATGCACTCTCTGTAGACTCAAATCAGTATCTCACCCTGGATGTAGACTACCAGTACCAGCAGTAAAACCAGCAATAACCTTATTTAAAAACTGGATAATTGTGCATCAAGGCCAACAAATCTCCTCTGAGAGTTGTCTGTGTTACATCTGCATGAAAAACAACAATGCTGCCCTCTTGAGTCGAAACAGGAGTATGTAGAGACATTTGAATCTTTCACATCATGCACTGAATCTGAGATACAGTCACATAAAAGTCCCTTCTTTATCGGAGCAAAGTTCTCTTGTGAGTCTTTATCGCTTTGCAGTTGCCCTGTATAACAATCTAGAGTCTGTCTGGGTCTCTTTGTAGTTGTTTTGCCTCTTTATGAAGTCATTTAGCACTTCTTTGTGGCGTCACGCCTCTTTCTCATCATTTTGCATTTCTTTGTGGACTTGTTGGGTCTATTTTCTCCTCTCTCTTTGCTCTTTTTGTCTCTCAGTTGCATCGAGCATCTCTTTCCATGGCTAATACATTTTTTTTAAATGTATTTAACCTTTATTTAACCAGATGAAAACATTGAGACAAAATCTCATTTACAATGCTGACCTGGCCAAGAAGAGCAACGTTACACGTTCTTACACATAACACAGACATATAAAATACAGAGAACACAACTAAGTAAAGAAAAGACGAACAGCAGTCACTACATTGAGCACATTTGGGACAGTAAGAAAGGTACACTACTTATTACTGCAAGAGCAGCTGGTGGTAAGGACCTCAGACAACTTCAATTTAAAACAGGCTATAGGGACAAGTGCCCTCAGTTTGAGGCTTGATTGAAGGTCGTTGCAACACCAAGGACCAGAATAAAAAAGACTCCTTTTTCCAGCCTCAGTCCACACGGCAGGAACCTGGAACCGTATCCAGGCACTGGGTCTGAGGTTGTTAGAGTCACAAACTGGAGCAAATCTGGCACAAATATACAGTGGAAGCTTTCCTAAAATGGTTTTATTCAATAATAAAAACCAATGCTGCATCCTACGCATACTAAGTGAGGACCATCCAGTTAGGCTATACAGTGTGCAATGATGATGAGTCCTATAGGGTGCATTTGATATGTATCGTAGTGCAGCATGGTAGAGTGGGTCAAGTTTGGCCAAAACAGTGTGACAGGCAAATCTATAGATTGTATCACCGTAGTCAAGCTGGGACAGGAATAAGCCAGAAACCAACCTTTTACGGGAAGAAGTTGAAAAACAACATTTAAGTCTGTAAAGGAAGCCAAGAGTGAATTTCAATTTCTTAGTTAGAACTTCAATGTGGTTTTTAAAGTTTAGATTTCTGTCCAACCAAAAGCCCAGATATTTTTATGTATTCACAAACTTAACAGAGACGCCAGTAAGGGTGTCAATGAAGAGGCAAGAGGACGCTGACTTGGGAGCAAAAAGCATTGCTTTGGTTTTCTTACCGTTCAATAGCAGTTTAGAATCAAGAAGCGCATGCTGCAGGGTGATAAAATCTGATTTTAAATTGGAAACGGCCATATCCAGAGAAGGAGCACATGAGTATAAAATAGTGTCAACAGAATACATATGATAGGTAGAAAATTGCATCTGATTACAAATATTGTTTACATATAATAAAAAGAGCAAGGGCCCCAAAATAGAACCCTGTGGAACTCCCTTCTCCAAGGCGACAGGCTCAGAGACAGTACTACCCAACCTGACGCATTGAGTACGGTCGGTTAGATCAGTGTTTTTCAAAGTGGGGGCCCCGACCCCCCGGGGGGGCGCCAGGGGGGTCACTCAAAGTTTGAGGGAAACAGGATTTTTTTTTTTTTAAGTTTGATTATTATTTATTTTTTTAGATGTTATTAATAACTACATATCTATCAATCTATGTGTCCTTTGATGCCAATCTTTTCCTATTTTTTGTTTTTGAATCGCACGACCTCCCTTCAAGCCAATCAGAATCGAGATGCCACTACTGAGAGTGAAAATCTGCTCAGCTTTTGGAGCAAGTGAGAGCTAATGAATGTTTCGCTCTGGAGCTGGATGAGAGCACAGATGTAGCAAATGTCGCAGAATTGCCTTGCATACATCAGATTTATTTCAGAAGACAACTTTGTTGAGGAAATATTATTTTGCAAAGCAATGGAAGGTAGGACCACAGGAAGAGACATTTTCCAAGTTTTAGATGAGTACATCATCTCAAACGGACTTGACTGGTCTCGTTGTGTGGGTGTGTGTTCAGATGGGGCAGTGGGGCTATGACAGGCAAAGAAAGCGGAGTGACAGCTTCGATCAGGCAGAAGGCCCCAAATGTAGTGGCAACGCACTGCATGTTCAATCGGGAGGCACTTGTACACATCATTTAAAAAAAAAATTGCAACAGGGGGGTCCCCACCAGAGTATAATGCTATATGGGGGTCTTTGCATGGCAAAGTTTGGGAACCGCTGGGTTAGATAAATCTGAAACCAGCTAATGGCGTTATGACCGAAATGAGACACCAACATAACATTAGACAGAAGATGAAAATCCTTCTCAGATAAGATGGAAAGAACCAACACCGGTGTGATTTTGGTGACAGTACAACTATCTTGGACAAAGTTTTAGTGGGGGTGGCGTGCCAAATCAAACCAACACCTGGTCTGCCACATGTGGAAGCCCCTCTTTAGTTTCTCACCTGCTGAGCCCAGAGTAAAATGTTTTAGTGTGCAGAAGCTAGAGGGGGACAGCAAACAACGGTGTGATTTTGGTGACAGTATGACCACCCTTGACAAAGTTATAGTGGGGGTGCCAAACCAGGCAGCTGCACCACCCTCTACACTCTAAGTGATGATGTCACGCTCTCTAGCCCTGAAGAGTCCATCCCATAGACAACCATTAAATAATCTACAACGGCCTGAACATTTACCAAAACGTAATTGTTGATGAGTCAGAAACTCTAAAAGATATCAAAAAGCTGAAAACAAATGTAATAGCTGAATGTTTTGTGACCGTTTCAAAGTTGGAATGAAGTCTGTAGCTGAAAGTATTCTGAAGGAGCAGCATTTTAAACACGGTGTAGGTAAAAGAGGATTTGAAGGATACTCCCATGGGGATACATTGTACAAATACAAATTTAATATGTGGTATATTTTAAAAAGTATAAATGTAAAAAACAAGAAAAGTCATAGCACACATGTCCTGAAGGAGCTGAACATTTTAATATTTGAATGGTCTCTGTAGCTGAAAGTATGCTGAAGTAGTTAGACGGTGAAATCTGGTTGAAATAATCAACTAATCAACAACTTTATTAATCCCGCAAGGGGCAATTGGTTGTGAGTAGTTTATGTCATGTACACAGGCAGGAACATGCAGGAAGAAAGCACAATAATAAGATGCAGAAGAATAAAGATTTGAAGAACAATAGTTGAACAGAATTCACACAAATAAGTATGTTGAATAGTAGACTGAGTGTGGCTTCACCAGTCACACAGAGTTACATTATTGCACCTTATGTGAACAACATCTTCTTCTTTTTCCTTTCTTAATTCTGAGAGCCATGTTCATGCTCAACTCTGACTGCATTTAACACATGTCTGCACAGCCCTCCACTTTAAATATAATTCACTGTAGTTTGCCATACATTCATTGTTCTTAGTGTTTTAGTTTTTTAGCTTTTAAGGTTCAAATTTGGTGTAAATACTTATTTATATTGTCTTTATATTTGTTACCTACTATGGCAACTTATTTTCTTAGATTGTTTATGTTCGTACCACCAGACACCAAAGCTAATTCCTTGTATGTGTCAAAGTATCTGGTAATAAACTTGATTCTGATTCTGATGTACGTCTGCTAGTCCTAAAGCCTCTGCTTTGCACTGGTGGTCTCAGGGGGGGTCAGGGGTCAAATCATGTTCAAACTCAACGTCTCTTGGATGTTCCTGCTGTTTTTGGTTTCAATAATGGAACAAAAAAACATTTCAGGAAACTTCAATGAAACTGGTTGTTAGAAAACCTGAAGTTTTGAACTAAGATGTGAATTTGAGGTTAACTAATGGATCAGTTCATTGATTGATGTGAATAAGAGGGTTTTAATCAGCCACAGTTTAACATTTGAAAGACTTCATTAGATTGATCTTTGTCATTTTGAATCAGGATCTTTATAATAATGATTAAATAATAACTCCAGAGAGGCCAGAGATGCTCCTGCTGTGAAGCACACCGAGTGGAGACATGTGGGGAAAAGCTAAAGAGCGTTAGATGTTTTAATTCGGGGAAGCAGAGATCACAATAAGGTTTGTGTATAATGCTGCTTTTATATAGAATGTGTTTTGGACTGGGTTTAATCTCATTAATCCATTAACATCTGTATATTTAAGAATATGAAGTGAATAGTGCTGGGTGGGTTCCTGTCAGCTCTGAGTTCAGTGGGCTGTGTCAGTCTCTTCCTCTTCAGCAGCTGCAGGTGGTTCCTGCTGTAACAGCTCAGAGTCTCTGCAGTCTGACTGAGGGAGGTTTTTGTACGACGACAAATCACTGTGTGAACTGCCAAGCACTGTTTAAGTTGTGCTCACTCTTACAGAAATAAACTGCTGCATCTTCAGCCTTCAGTCCAGTGATGGTCATAGAGAAGTCCGAGCCGCTTCCACTGCCACTAAACCGAGGTTCTGTTCCTGATACACGTGTGCTCGCAAGTTTTATCAGGAGCTTTGGAGGCTGTCCAGATTTCTGTTGATACCAGAACATACGTTGACCATAAGTACTATCTGCGTAAACATTTCTGCTGGTTTTACAGGTGAGAGTGACGGTGGATCCTGGAGCAGACGTCTCGACTGCAGGCTGAGTCACAGTCACCTGACCGCTGCATCCTGCACACAAAAACAGATGATTGATTTCTCAGCAGAAAGAAAGGAGAGGAAAGGCAGCACATGATGTTTGAAATGTTGCTGAGTGAATGAACCTGTGAAACAGCAGCAGGCCAGCGTCCAGATGAGGATGGTGATGAGAGTCATGGTGCTTTCTGCTGACTGACAGATGTGAGTCCTGCAGTGTTGAACTCACAGGACTATAAACCTTCTCAGTTCACTGGAGGATCAGCTGACCATGCAAAGCCTCCTCTCTATGGAAATGATGTCTCTGCTCTCAGCACACTGAAGGCAACGTGGGACACGAAACCAGGAGGAACACTGTCTGGATTTACACCGTCTATCATCTGAATGGAAGAACATATTTATATCAGGAGTGGAGATGAGGATTTGAGTTTGTGTCCACTGTGGTTGGTATGATATGTCTGTTTGTCTGACATTAACATACATACAGAGATTCACTGTAGATAAATAACATGTTTCAGTTCTGTTTCAAATACATTTGTTCATAACTATTATTTCAAAGCCTCATGTTCATTTAACTGTGTAGAAACTAATATAAAACTGACAAAGTTAGTTGTGTAGCAGACTGTAATGGTTTCTCTGCCAGGTGTGGAAAAGTGATGAAAAAAAGCAGTGAAGCATTACAATCATGCAAATGACATTTCACACGTCACACAGACACCTGTCCTTGAGAAACAGAGAGAGAGAGGAGGTGGAGGAAGTAGAGGCTACATCTCCCTGTGGACTCATGGAGAACATGTAGAAACTTTCTGTTCCTCAACTCTCTGCTGTTTCTGTCTGTTCAGTTTACCAAAGGCCTCTGTGCTTAATAACATAAATATAAGAGATATACTTTATTGTCCCAGCAGGCTGCCCTCTGCTGGCTGTCCAGGTTCAGAACAACTTCATATTGATGTGAGATTGAATCTGTTCTCCACCTTTAGCTCTTGTTATAATCATGTAGTCAATCTGTTACTCCTCATGAATCTGCTCTGACAGCACTGGACTCAGAGTTCAAATTGTGTCAGACGTCTCTTGGATGCTCCCGTTGCAGAAAAACATGATTGAGTTCATTTTCACAATAAAAACAACTACTATGAAACAGTCTGCTGTGGGTTGACTGAAGGGAAACACACAGTCCAGGTGGGATTTGAACCCAGTCTTGAGTAAATCTGTTTTAGGATGAAATGTTTATGCTTAATTTCTCTGCAGGTTAAAGAAGATACACTTTCTGCATCTTCAGTGTCACCTTTTTAGTCTCTCTGGTTCATTTGGTCTGGCGGGGAAGGACAAAGATTGAGTCTGAAGAAACAGGGTTTGAACCCCGCCTGAGGGAACAACAAAGGAGTTTGTGAGGCTTCATTCGTCGCCTCATAAAAAACATTACAATATCAAAAATGATTCAATATGATGTCTGTGAGGGAATATTTCTTTCTTTACTCCTAGATATTTAACCTTATTGCCTGTTGACGTTAATAACCAACCCTGACTCTGTTATCTCCTTTAAAGAATGTGCTGCTGCACTTATTCTCAGTTTTATGACCGGTCAACTCTCGGTCACAGAGCCTAAGAGTCAGGCAAGTGATTCAGTATCTCCAGATGTTGGGGATATCTCCAGTGTCAGGCTTCAGAAAGCAACATAGCACCATCACTGCCACAATGAAAGTGGTGAATGATGTGGCGAGTATTTGAGATAATAAGCAGAGTTGTGCAGCTCTATTTATTGACCTGTCCAAAGCGTTTGATACAGTCGATGATCGCATCTTGAAGCAGAGGCTACTCAGTATTGGCATATCCAGCCATGCAGTGGGGTGGTTTGTGAACTACCTCTCTGAAAGGTCCCAATGTGTTCATTTTGATGGGCTGTCTTCTGAGTGGTTAAACATTACTAATGGTGTTCCTCAAGGTTCTGTTTTCGGTCCACTTTTATTCTCCATCTACATCAATAGTTTAGGTGAAAATGTAGATGGAGCTACTTTACATTTTTATCCGGATGATACCGTGATGTATTGTGCAGGTCCCTCCATTCAGGAGGCTGTTGTTGAATTGCAAGCATTAACATTATTCAGACTCAGCTCTCTGAACTAAAGCTTCTTTTAAATGTCGATAAAACCAAGGTAATGCTCTTTTCAAAAGCTAAAAAGACACCATAGCCTGTTTTAGATATTGTAACTACGCAAGGAATAAAACTTGAAGTGGTTTCCTGTTATAAATACCTTGGTATCTGGCTTGATGATTGTCTCACTTTTAAACTTCATGTCAATAACCTTCTTAAAAAACTGAGGGTTAGGCTAGGTTTCTTCTACAGGAACAAGTCCTGTTTCTCATTTGAGGCCAGGAAAAGGCTAGTCACTGTGACCTGTTTACCTGTGCTGGACTATGGTGATCTGATCTATATGAATGCACCTGCCCACCTGATCAAGTTAGATGCTGCGTATCACAGTGCTCTGAGACTTGTGACAAACTGTAAAGCATTAACCCATCACTGTACCCTGTATGCAAGGGCAGGTTTGCCTTCACTAACTGTACGGAGGCTCAGTCACTGGTACATTTTCATATACAAAGCCATGTTAGGGAAACTTCCATCCTACATCTGCTCCCTGATCTCACGGCGAATTGTAAGTGGCTACTGCCTGAGATCGCATGCTGTGTTTTTATTAAATGTGCCAACTGCTAGGACTGTCCTAGGGAAGATAGCTTTTAGATGTGCAGCTCCTCTGTCTTGGAATAGTCTGTAAATTAAATGGAAACTGAGCAATCTGATGCCACTAAATGTTTTTAAAGCTTGGTTGGATGCTACTCAATCGGAAGCTGTTGTTACCTGTTCATGTGGATAGTTATTTTAAATTGTAATCCCTGTAATGATGCTGTGAGATGTCCTTTTTGATGTTCTGTTTATGTTTCTATGTTTCATGTGGAACCTACTTGAGCAGGTCTCCCTTGAAAAAGAGATCAATGATCTCAAGGGGATACACCTGGATAAATAAAGGTTTGAAATGAAATGAAAACCTGGAGCTAAACGCTCTCAATCAGCCCCACCGGCCCCCATCACTCTGTGGGACTCCCCAGTCTCTGCTGTGGAGTCTTTCTGCTTCCTGGGCACCATCATCACTCAGGACCTCAAGTGGGAGCAGCACATCAGCTCCATAATCACAAAAGCCAAGCAGAGGATGTTCTTCCTGAGGCAGCTGAAGAGCTTCAACCTGCCTAAGACAATGATGATGAGCTTCTACACCTCCATCATGGAGTCCATCCTCACCTCCTCCATCACCATCTGGTACGCTGCAGCTAGCCGAGGAGCAGGGCTGCAGCCGAGGAGCAGGGCTGCAGCTCATCATCTGCTCTGCAGAGAGGGGGGTCGGCAGCAATCTGCCCTCCCTCCTCTACCTGCAGGCCTCCAGGACCCTGAGGCGGGGAGATAGAGTCCGACTAATGCACTAATATTTTGCACATTCTATGGACAATGTTGCACTAATGTACATTCTCAAACATTGAAGTGACTGTTATTTTGTATATTGATTGTTGTGTTTTTATTTAGGTCTTAATGTGTGCACATGTAAAAGTGTTTCTTTGATTCTGTGTATATATATAAAATATGTGTTCATATATATATATATATATATGCACACATATTTTAATATACATTTCTTTTATATTCGGGATTTTGGGAAATGTTATTTCGATCTCTCTGTCTGTACACACAAACTGGAAGATTGACAATACAGTTGGCTTTGACTTTGACCCCTACCACCCTGGACACAAACTGCTCCCCCCTCCCCTCTGGCAGAAGGCTCCATCAGGACCAGAACTCTCTCCATCAGGACCAGAACTCTCTCCATCAGGACCAGAGCCTCTCTCCATCAGGACCAGAGCCTCTCTCCATCAGGACCAGAGCCTCTCTCCCCCTTAACAGCTTCTTCCCCTCCGCTATCGGCCTCATCATCTTCCAAAGCCTCTGCTTTGCACAGGTGGTCTCAGGGGGGGTCAGGGGTCAAATCATGTTCAAACTAAACGTCTAACCACAGTTTAACATTTGAAAGACTTCATTAGATTGATCTTTGTCATTTTGAATCAGGATCTTTATAATAATGATTAAATAATAACTCCAGAGAGGCCAGAGATGCTCCTGCTGTGAAGCACACCGAGTGGAGACATGTGGGGAAAAGCTAAAGAGCGTTTGTTGTTTTAATTCGGGGAAGCAGAGATCACAATAAGGTTTGTGTATAATGCTGCTTTTACATAGAATGTGTTTTGGACTGGGTTTAATCTCATTAATCCATTAACATCTGTATATTTAAGAATAAGAAGTGAATAGTGCTGGGTGGGTTCCTGTCAGCTCTGAGTTCAGTGGGCTGTGTCAGTCTCTTCCTCTTCAGCAGCTGCAGGTGGTTCCTGCTGTAACAGCTCAGAGTCTCTGCAGTCTGACTGAGGGAGGTTTTTGTACGACGACAAATCACTGTGTAAACACGCCACCATTGTGGTAACTCTGACAGTAATAAACTGCTGCATCTTCAGCCTTCAGTCCAGTGATGGTCATAGAGAAGTCAGAGCCGCTTCCACTGCCACTAAACCGAGGTTCTGTTCCTGATTCAAGTGTGCTCACAAATCTTATCAGGAGCTTTGGAGGCTGTCCAGATTTCTGTTGATACCAGGAGATACAATTATTACTACCACTACAAGTGGGAACATTTCTGCTGGTTTTACAGGTGAGAGAGACGGTGGATCCTGGAGCAGACGTCTCGACTGCAGGCTGAGTCACAGTCACCTGACCGCTGCATCCTGCACACAAAAACAGATGATTGATTTCTCAGCAGAAAGAAAGGAGAGGAAAGGCAGCACATGATGTTTGAAATGTTGCTGAGTGAATGAACCTGTGAAACAGCAGCAGGCCAGCGTCCAGATGAGGATGGTGATGAGAGTCATGGTGCTTTCTGCTGACTGACAGATGTGAGTCCTGCAGTGTTGAACTCACAGGACTATAAACCTTCTCAGTTCACTGGAGGATCAGCTGACCATGCAAAGCCTCCTCTCTATGGAAATGATGTCTCTGCTCTCAGCACACTGAAGGCAACGTGGGACACGAAACCAAGAGGAACACTGTCTGGATTTACACCGTCTATCATCTGAATGGAAGAACATATTTATATCAGGAGTGGAGATGAGGATTTGAGTTTGTCTCCACTGTGGTTGGTATGATATGTCTGTTTGTCTGACATTAACATACATACAGAGATTCACTGTAGATCAATAACATGTTTCAGTTCTGTTTCAAATACATTTGTTAATAACTATTATTTCAAAGCCTCATGTTCATTTAACCGTGTAGAAACTAATATAAAACTGACAAAGTTAGTTGTGTAGCAGACTGTAATGGTTTCTCTGCCAGGTGTAGAAAAGTGATGAAAAATGACATAAATCATCTTAATTCTTCCAGATATGTAATCCATATCTTTAGAAAAGCTTTGTTGATTTAAAAACTGTATATGTGTCTCTGTTATCAGTGAGATCAGGGAGCTCTCTCAGTGATACATGCTTGTTGACAGTGCAGGAGGTTTTTGTACGGCCACTCAATGAGTTTGTATCACTGTGGTTGACTTTTGGTGGAGGAACCAAACTCATCGTTCACTGTAAGTACCAGAGATTTGAATTTTATAACACAAAACATTACATTTACTTTTGAATCAGAATATGATAAATCAAGACATTATTTTGGATATTATACATTATGTTGATATTTTTTTACATCTATAAAGCTTGTCTGAAGAATTTAAAAACATTAAGGAAAGTTAGTTTTATTTAATATTGAAGAAGATATTACGGTGAATTATATGTACGTTTTACTTTTCTTTTTTAAAAAGATATAAACACATTTTTAGCTCACAATTGACCAAAGAACAGCTGCTATGTCATAAAACCTAATTGTGATTTTCATTTTAATATTTATATATTTTAACATTCAACAAGTGTTTGATATAAAATCTGCTGAGGATCCGTTAAAACAAATGAAAGTGTGTTTTTGTACATTCAGAGTCGCTGCAGGGTGCGTTCACAGTCCGTTAGTTTCAAAGAGTTCAAAGGAAGTGAAACAAACAGATGACAAAGTCTTCAACTGTAGAAGATGTTACTTTTTGTTTTTCTTAACAGAAAACGATTGCAGAGATTAGTTATTCATTCTGAAACATTGTAAAGCAGAGATAAAGCTTTTCATATAATGATCATTACATGAACACCTTCATTACGTTGCATACTTTCATGTAACTCTTCAGGAGTTTGGATGAGTGGCAAAGAAGAAGATTCATTATTTTAAATGGCAGAATGATATAAAGTATCACCGTTTGATTTGATGAATGAAACCCTCGTGTTCTCCCATGCCTCAGCTCCTCTTGTGATCACAGCTCATGCTCACAGCTGACCCCCAGTTTCTCTGTCCTGTACCTTCAATGTATAATTCTGGTTCTGATGAGAGCTACAGAATAACACTCTAACTCCAAACATCAAGTTTAACATTTGATTTTATTTATCAAACCCTCATTTCCTTCCTCATTCTGTTTGTTCTGGCACTATTTGAATGTTTTTAAAATATGTTTTATTGTTTTATGTCCTACATATTTGTATGTTGCATTGTTGGAGGAGCCTTGGACTTTTCATTGGCTTATCTACATCGCCATGTGCAATATGTGCAATATGTGCAATATGTGCAATATGTGCAATATGTGCAATATGTGCAATATGTGCAATATGTACCTGGCTGCTAAATCCTCAGAACTGTTACAGGATGTGTATTTTGTAAATTGTGTAACTTTTTATTTTATTTTTTATTATATTATAACTTTTTTTTACTTGAATACTTTTGTATGCAAGCTTCTTCGTAACATGAAGCTGTCTCTGGCTCTTTTCTGCTGTAACAGCATGAATGTCCCCTCTGTGGGACTACTAAAGGTATTCTGACTCTGGTTCTGATCCACTGCAGCTACTGTGCATATGACAGTAAAGCCTCTGAATGTTTGAATGTGTCCTGTATGGACTCTGTCTCACAGCGTCTGTCCCTCAGTGGAAGTTCATCTGCTCCTTGTGTCTCTCTCCCCTGCAGCGGGCTCCATGCTCAGGCCCTCCGTCTCTCTGCTGGCCCCCTCCTCCTCTGAGCAGCTCTCTGGGGGCTCGCTCACGCTGGCCTGCCTGCTGACCGGCTACTCTCCTCAGGGAGCCGTGGTGAGCTGGGAGGTGGACGGCACACAGGTGACAGAGGGGGTCCTGAGCAGCTCGGAGGAGGAGAAGAGCGGACTCTACAGCAGCAGCAGCAGCCTGAGCCTGAGCCAGGAGCGCTGGATGTCAGGAGAGCTGTACTCCTGCAAGGTCCTCCATCATGCCCACAGCCAGACCCAGTCCCTCCACAGGAGCCAGTGTGAGGGCTAGAGGGCCCGCTGGAGCCCAGGAGAACACATGCTGCTCTGATCATCAGGAGCTTTAATGTTTGGAGAGGAAAGTGAAGCTTTGTGTGGCCGAGAACAACACTGCTGTAAAGTGTTGGACAGCAACAACTTAGAGAGTGATGTGTGAAGCTCAGCAGAGATGAGAGTGTGCTTAGTAACTGTCATGTTGATGATTCAGGATGTTCCTAATAAAGCTTTCTCTGATAAATAACATGATGAAGTGTTTGGTGTTTTATTTAAAGTAGTGAGACATTAAAAGGTTTTATAACATTCTGCACTTCTATCAACAGAACAAGATAAAGCTTTGGATATTTATTTTTTTAATTGGCAATGAAATTGACGTGGTGGTGAAGGAAAGTTACTACACTGTTTTATCGTGATTAAGAATTTGATCCTGATGTGAACTTGATTTTTAGTGAGGCTGAGAGGATGGCTCAAATATAATATCAGGAATAGATTTTTCTCCAGGCTAAGAGTAGAGTCCTTTATTTCTAAGCATTGTTTAATTCAACATATTAGTGTGAATAGTTAGTGTTTGGTGAAGTTCCTCTCTACTCAGCGTTCAGGGGTCTGTGTCAGAGATTACTTTATGTTATGTAGGTGTTAGTAGAGGTACTTTCTTTTCTTTGCAAACATCTTTCCTTTTTTCCACTTCTTTCTTAAGTCTCTCATTAACAGTTTAACAGTTCCCCTGCTGGCAAATCGATCTACATTGAACTCAATATCCACTGAGTGTTTGATTCTCTAGGATGTCCCTTCTTGTTATCAAATCCACTGAATAGAGACACAGCATGCCATGCAACAGAGAGACATCTAATATCTAACAGGTCTGTCCAGACTGGATGATTTTAACTTAATGAGGGGGCCACATAGAGAAACACATACAAAGGGCTGGGCCACTCACTAGAGGTGAGGTATTTTGCCTCATAAATGAAGTTATAAGTTAAATCAATCAAATGTAGGTAAATCATGCTTGTTACCAGAATATGATTTAAGAAGAAAAGCTCACAGCTCTCCATAGAGTTTCATTTATTTTGTTAAAAAAAAGTGTTGGCAACTAATTCTTTAAACAGAAGCCTCAGATTGCTTAAGATAAGGGGAAATATGAAGTATATATTTCAAGCTTGTTATGCAAAATAAGTTATTGGGCTTTTTTTTTATCAAGTAAGATTTGTTAGAAAAGGTTTTCAACTTAAATGTGTTTGAAAAGTGGGCTTATTACCTCATGAATACTACTGTGTAATATATTTCAACATATATATTTAAGAAGTATAATATAAGACAAGCTCAAGTTTCAGGTGTGGGCCATATTCCATTATACTTTTAGAATTTGATGAGGGTCAATTAAAATGTACGAGACACCCCTGATCTATGCATTGTATTGCCTGGTTAATAAATGTGCAACACAGTACTAGTCACATAGTGTCACACTGTAGATCCTGTTTTACATTAATCTCTCATCAGAGATGACCTTTTTCTCTTAGTGACTATGTATATAATTGAACATCTGGATTAGGAAAGGGGAACATTTGAGTTCCACTTCCCCTCTGACTGGGGCTCATGTAGTTTCTGTACGTTTGTGCCGGTGGTGCGTATCAGAACCTCAGGTCAGGTCACAGCTCAGCACTCTGTACGCTGTTTCATACCAGGGAGTTTCTTGTATGACTACATGAGGCCCACATTAGCTCCCATACAGCAGTCACTTCATGCATCTTCAGCTCTTGGTGGTGGGAGTGACTTTCATTTCAAATCCACTACAGCTCAGAGACAGAGAAATAAAACATAGCTACTGAATGTAAACTATTTGATATGAAGAACAGTTTGAACATTAAACTAAACTAACCCTATTTCTGTAAAGGCTGGTTAATGCACTCTCTGTAGACTCAAATCAGTATCTCACCCTGGATGTAGACTACCAGTACCAGCAGTAAAACCAGCAATAACCTTATTTAAAAACTGGATAATTGTGCATCAAGGCCAACAAATCTCCTCTGAGAGTTGTCTATGTTACATCTGCATGAAAAACAACAATGCTGCCCTCTTGAGTCGAAACAGGAGTATGTAAAGACATTTGAATCTTTCACATCATGCACTGAATCTGAGATACAGTGACATAAAAGTCCCTTCTTTATCGGAGCAAAGTTCTCTTGTGAGTCTTTATCGCTTTGCAGTCGCCCTGTATAACAATCTAGAGTCTGTCTGGGTCTCTTTGTAGTTGTTTTGCCTCTTTATGAAGTCATTTAGCACTTCTTTGTGGCGTCATGCCTCTTTCTCATCATTTTGCATTTCTTTGTGGACTTGTTGGGTCTATTTTCTCCTCTCTCTTTGCTCATTTTGTCTCTAAGTTGCATCATGCATCTCTTTCCATGGTTTTATACAAAAAATAGTTTTAATGTATTGAACCTTTATTTAACTAGATGAAAACATTGAGACAAAATCTCATTTACAATGCTGACCTGGCCAAGAAGGCAGCAACGTTACACGTTCTTACACATAACACAGACATTTAAAATACAGAGAACACAACTAAGTAAAGAAAAGACGAACAGCAGTCACTACATTGAGCACATTTGGGACAGTAAGAAAGGTACACTACTTATTACTGCAAGAGCAGCTGGTGGTAAGGACCTCAGACAACTTCAATTTAAAACAGGCTATAGGGACAAGTGTCCTCAGTTTGAGGCTTGATTGAAGGTCGTTCCAAGACCAAGGACCAGAATAAAAAAGACTCATTTTTCCAGCCTCAGTCCACACAGCAGGAACCTGGAACCGTATCCAGGCACTGGGTCTGAGGTTGTTAGAGTCACAAACTGGAGCAAATCTGGCACATATGTACAGTGGAAGCTTTCCTAAAATGGCTTTATACAATGATAAAAACCAATGCTGTATCCTACGCATACTAAGTGAGGACCATCCAGTTAGGCTATACAGTGTGCAATGATGAGTCCTATAGGGTGCATTTGATATGTATCGCAGTGCAGCATGGTAGAGTGGGTCAAGTTTGGCCAAAACAGTGGGACAGGCAAATCTATAGATTGTATCACCGTAGTCAAGCTGGGACAGGAATAAGCCAGAGACCAACCTTTTACGGGAAGAAGTTGAAAAACAACGTTTAAGTCTGTAAAGGAAGCCAAGAGTGAATTTCAATTTCTTAGTTAGAACTTCAATGTGGTTTTTAAAGTTTAGATTTCTGTCCAACCAAAAGCCCAGATATTTGTATGTATTCACAAACTCAACAGAGACGGCAGTAAGGGTGTCAATGGAGAGGCAAGAGGACGCTGACTTGGGAGCAAAAAGCATTGCTTTAGTTTTCTTACTGTTCAAAAGCAGTTTAGAATCAAGCAGCGCATGCTCCAGTGTGATATAATCAGATTTTAAATTGGAAACGGCCATATACAGAGAAGGAGCACATGAGTATAAAATAGTGTCATCAGCATACATATGATAGGTAGAAAATTGCATCTGATTACAAATATTGTTTACATATGATAAAAAGAGCAAGGGCCCCAAAATAGAGCCCTGTGGAACTCCCTTCTCCAAGGCGACAGATTCAGAGACAGTACTACCTGTAAGGGAAACTTCTGTAGCAATGGAGAGTCAGGACTCAGAGAGACACAAGGAGAGTTGGAGCTTTGATGTCAAACACTGGTGGTTTATTACAAGTATCGGCCGGAGAATTTCACATCACAAGTCACAGCAGCCAGAAGTTCTGACTGCACAGAGAGTTGCCACATCAATTCTCAAGAGCCTCTCTCTCGATAGGTCTTTTAACTAGTTTACTGAGAGTTAATCAACATATTGGGGGAGATAACGTAAACATCTGGAGACACTGCATCACTTGTCTGTGGTTCTTACGCTAGATCCAGCGTTCTCACAATCATAAATCATCTGTGACCGACAGTTGCCCGGTCATAAACTGGAAATATCAACATATGACTGCATTAACACATTCCTTAAGGCAGATAACAGCGTCAGGGACACGGTTGGTCATAAACGTCAACAGGCAAAAAGGTTTTATATCTTAGGAGTAAGATAGAATTATTTTCTAACAGTACCCAACCTGACGCATTGAGCACGGTCGGTTAGATAACTCTGAAACCAGCTAATGGCGTTATCGACGAAACGAGACACAAACATAACATTAGACAGAAGATGGAAAACCTTCTCAGATAAAATGGAAAGAACCAACACCGGTGGGATTTTGGTGACAGTACAACTGGACAAAGTTATAGTGGGGGTCGCCAACTCCGGCAGCACCAACACCTGGTCTGCCAAATGTGGAAGCCCCTCTTTAGTTTCTCACCTGCTGAGCCCAGAGTAAAATGCTTTTGTGTGCACAAACTAGAGGGGGACAGCAAACACCAGTGTGATTTTGGTGACAGTATGACCACCCTTGAGAAAGTTATAGTGGGGGTGCCAGGCGAGGCAGCTGCACCACCCTCTACACTCTAAGTGATGATGTCACGCTCTCCAGCCCTGAAGAGTCCATCCCATAGACAACCATTATATAATCTACAACGGCCTGAACCTTTACCAAAACTTAAACGTTGATGAGTGAGAAACTCTAAAAGATATCAAAAAGCTGAATACAAATGTAATAGCTGAATGTTTTGTGACCATTTCAAAGTTGGAATGAAGTCTGTAGCTGAAAGTATTCTGAAGGAGCAGCATTTTAAACACGGTGTAGGTAAAAGAGGATTTGAAGGATACTCCCATGGGGATACATTGTACAAATAAAAGTTTAAAAAGCGGTATATTTTTAAAAAGTATAAAGGTCAAAAACAAGAAAAGTCATAGCACACATGTCCTGACGGAGCTGAACATTTTAATATTTGAATGGTCTCTGTAGCTGAAAGTATGCTGAAGTAGTTAGACGGTGAAATCTGGTTGAAATAATCAATCAATCAACAACTTTATTAATCCTGCAAGGGGCAATTGGTTGTGAGCAGCTTATGTCATGTACACAGGCAGGAACATACAGGAAGAAAGCACAATAATAAGATGTGGAAGAATAAAGATTTGAAGAACAATAGTTGAACAGCATTCACACTAATAAGTATGTTGAATAGTAGACTGAGTGTGGCTTCACCAGTCACACAGAGTTACATTATTGCACATCATGTGAACAACACCTTGTTCTTTTTCCTTTCTTAATTCTGAGAGCCATGTTCATGCTCAACTCTGACTGCATTTTGCACATGTTTGCACAGCCCTCCACTTTAAATATAATTCACTGTAGTTTGCCATATATTCATTGTTCTTAGTGTTTTAGTTTTTTAGCTTTTAAGGTTCAAATTTGGTGTAAATACTTCTTTATATTATCTTTATATTTTGTACCTACTATGGCAACTTATTTTCTTAGATTGTTTATGTTCGTACCACCAGACACCAAAGCTAATTCCTTGTATGTGTCAAAGTATCTGGTAATAAACTTGATTCTGATTCTGATGTACGTCTGCTAGTCCTAAAGCCTCTGCTTTGCACTGGTGGTCTCAGGGGGGGTCAGGGGTCAAATCATGTTCAAACTCAACGTCTCTTGGATGTTCCTGCTGTTTTTGGTTTCAATAATGGAACAAAAAAACATTTCAGGAAACTTCAATGAAACTGGTTGTTAGAAAACCTGAAGTTTTGAACTAAGATGTGAATTTGAGGTTAACTAATGGATCAGTTCATTGATTGATGTGAATAAGAGGGTTTTAATCAGCCACCGTTTAACATTTGAAAGACTTAATTAGATTGATCTTTGTCATTTTGAATCAGGATCTTTATAATAATGGTTAAATAATAACTCCAGAGAGGCCAGAGATGCTCCTGCTGTGAAGCACACCGAGTGGAGACATGTGGGGAAAAGCTAAAGAGCGTTTGTTGTTTTAATTCGGGGAAGCAGAGATCACAATAAGGTTTGTGTATAATGCTGCTTTTACATAGAATGTGTTTTGGACTGGGTTTAATCTCATTAATCCATTAACATCTGTATATTTAAGAATAAGAAGTGAATAGTGCTGGGTGGGTTCCTGTCAGCTCTGAGTTCAGTGGGCTGTGTCAGTCTCTTCCTCTTCAGCAGCTGCAGGTGGTTCCTGCTGTAACAGCTCAGAGTCTCTGCAGTCTGACTGAGGGAGGTTTTTGTACGACGACAAATCACTGTGTGAACACGTTACCACTGTGGTAACTCTGACAGTAATAAACTGCTGCATCTTCAGCCTTCAGTCCAGTGATGGTCATAGAGAAGTCAGAGCTTCTTCCACTGCCACTAAACCGAGGTTCTGTTCCTGATTCACGTGTGCTCACTTGTCTTATTAAGAGCTTTGGAGGCTGTCCAGATTTCTGTTGATACCAGAACAAAAAATCCATATTGTAAACATCTGTGCTGGTTTTACAGGTGAGAGTGACGGTGGATCCTGGAGCAGACGTCTCGACTGCAGGCTGAGTCACAGTCACCTGACCGCTGCATCCTGCACACAAAAACAGATGATTGATTTCTCAGCAGAAAGAAAGGAGAGGAAAGGCAGCACATGATGTTTGAAATGTTGCTGAGTGAATGAACCTGTGAAACAGCAGCAGGCCAGCGTCCAGATGAGGATGGTGATGAGAGTCATGGTGCTTTCTGCTGACTGACAGATGTGAGTCCTGCAGTGTTGAACTCACAGGACTATAAACCTTCTCAGTTCACTGGAGGATCAGCTGACCATGCAAAGCCTCCTCTCTATGGAAATGATGTCTCTGCTCTCAGCACACTGAAGGCAACGTGGGACACGAAACCAGGAGGAACACTGTCTGGATTTACACCGTCTATCATCTGAATGGAAGAACAGATTTATATCAGGAGTGGAGATGAGGATTTGAGTTTGTGTCCACTGTGGTTGGTATGATATGTCTGTTTGTCTGACATTAACATACATACAGAGATTCACTGTAGATAAATAACATGTTTCAGTTCTGTTTCAAATACATTTGTTAATAACTATTATTTCAAAGCCTCATGTTCATTTAACCGTGTAGAAACTAATATAAAACTGACAAAGTTAGTTGTGTAGCAGACTGTAATGGTTTCTCTGCCAGGTGTAGAAAAGTGATGAAAAATGACATAAATCATCTTAATTCTTCCAGATATGTAATCCATATCTTTAGAAAAGCTTTGTTGATTTAAAAACTGTATATGTGTCTCTGTTATCAGTGAGAGAGATCAGGGAGCTCTCTCAGTGATACATGCTTGTTGACAGAGCAGGAGGTTTTTGTACGGCCACTCAATGAGTTTGTATCACTGTGGTACACTTTTGGTGGAGGAACCAAACTCATCGTTGACTGTAAGTACCAGAGATTTGTATTTCATTAAACTTTTAGCAAATATATAACTTTCATTAATTATTAAATGAGACTCAACTTCACATTTTTTTGATTCAATTTAAAAAAAAAAGTTTATTAAGCTCCTCTTGTAATCTGAAAGGAACCTTTGCAGACTTCTATATTAATTGTTCGTTTCTTACAAATACATTTTTAAAGCAAATAACTTGTTTATTTTCTATATTATATTTTATTATCATAACAACTTTATACTAAAAAAATGTATTTATTAAGATTTGTTAACGCGTGACGTCTCCGCCACATTCAGTTTTACATTTGTAGTTCACAATATTGTATTTATTTACATCATTTATCTATTTTCTATTAAAATATCAACTATTGTGTTGAATTCAAGTTAAATATGGATTCATTTTAAACGTGTGATTGTATCAGTTAATGCAGCTTGTCGTCGTGTTCACGGTTCATTGATTTGACATGCAGTGAAAAGGAAGTGAAAGAGACAGATGATAAATGTTTGAACTGTTTTCACTTGAGACGTTCAGCTCTGTCAGTTTAAAGAACATCATCACACATGTGAAGATATTCAATCATTATTATCAATGAATCTTTAGCTTGCACACTTTACACAAAGTCAGTCATTCACACTTGAATCATGTGGGGGTCTGATCCTGAGTGATTTATGAGAGTAACAGCAGCACAACTTATTCTGTTTCATTTGATCAAATATAAGGATTCAAGGATTCAAGGCTTTTCTTGTCATGTGTACATAGCTACAGTGCAGATACTTCAATGAGCATCTGAGGTCACAGGCTCCTCCAGCAGAGCAGCACAATAACACAGATACAATAGAGCAAGGAGAGTCGAGATACAAGTCATTGGAATATGATATATTAGATAAATAATGTGTAAGTTGCAAACAGATGAATGTTATGGATGTTCTTTTAAAAGAAAACACAAGTTTGTTACTTTTCCTTATCATCATCATCATCATCGGCTTTATAGAAGAGACTCAAGGTCCATTTTTAAAAGACATCCAACACTCAAATGTAAATTAAAAAAGGCAGTGATACCAATGTTTCCACAGAGGTGACTGGTATCGTAAAGTACTGACACAAGGATTTGACAGCAGCAAAATGACAACATCAAAAAAGGACCTTATAATCAAGTTTTCTCTCTAATGTCTCCCTTTTCCTCCCCCCTCCCTCCCTGCTCCAGTGGGTGTGCAGCAGCCCACCCTGAGCGTCCTCCCCCCCTCCAGAGAGGAGCTGCAGCAGGGCAGTGCCACCGTGGTGTGTCTGGCCAGCGGGGGCTTCCCCTCCGCCTGGAGGCTGGGCTGGAAGCTGGGGGGCAGCAGCAGCTCCTCAGGGGCGTCCCACAGCCCGGAGGTCCTGGGGAGCGACGGCCGCTACAGCTGGAGCAGCACCCTGAGCCTCTCTGCAGAGCGCTGGAGGGGGGCGGGCTCAGTGAGCTGTGAGGCCAGTCTGAGTGGACAGAGCCCTGTCACTCAAAGCATGGACCCTGCCCGCTGCTCGGAGTAGAGCATCACTTCCTGTCTGGAGAGGAAGCAGCTTCTTTGGTGGAGATCTTCATGAAGACACACATCTCCTCTGCTCACATGTTGCTGCTGTCTCTGCTCAGTTTTTAGTGTTGCGCTCTAATCCTCACTTCCTGCATATTCTCCTGTTTGTTCATCAGCTCACAATTCAACTGGATTTCATTTGTTTCACTCCAACAGAAACTCATCATTCATCTCAAATGTGGCGTGAGCTTTAAACCATCATTAAATAAAAATGTTGATTAAAATGAGACACTGTCTTTGTATTTCTTTAATTCATATGTTCATTGTCAGAAAGATGTATTAATACCTTCAGTATTAAACCTCGTATTATATTAATATAATTTATGACTGTTGGACAGTTTCTATTATTTATTTTTATTTTTTTATTCTGCTAAATTCATACAAACACACAAAGATTAACACAATTAGTAGAAGCGGGAGGGCTGAAGCATAGCTGATGGGAAGTAGCCCTCCTGTGAATCATCCTAATATAACATTGGCATTATTGCGTCAAAAACGTATAGAAATGAAGGAGTACAAAGAAATAAAGAAAACTTGGGGAAAAAATAATTAAAATTTAGGGTAAGAACAAAATTAATCATATATAGGTATATATAAGAAAAACTATAGGGTCATTTTCTGCACATGTCAATAGAAGTTTCAACTTCCATTTTTGAAAATGAAAATACTATATAAATATATACATATGTACACATGTACTTGGCAAATGAATAATGATAATAATAATATATGCATATAAACATTATGAACACTTATTTTCAAGTGACTTTTTTTACATTCATATGTTCACACTTACATAAAATATACACATGTTCAAGTGTATAAGTACACACATGCACTCATATACACCAATACAAATATTGCAAGGCAATTTCCAGGGCTGAAATAATAACTCAACCCCATAACGATCAAAAGAAATAAGAAGGACTAAATAAATGTAAAGTAATGTAGACCATATTAAATAAATAAACAAACTGAGAAGGTATTAGTTCTAAAAAAATAATAATAATAAAAAGAAAAAAAGGATTCCGGGAATACCCAATATTTGTTAGCTGGAGAAATCTGCAAATAGAATATTCTTCTATTTAGTTTTGAATTGTTGATGACAAGTGATACTTGAAAGGTCTGGGTGAAGTCCATTGCACGTTCTAACTCCGTTTATGGATCAGCTGTGATTTGATGGTTGTTCTACAGGGCTTGCTACACAACCAGTCAGGATGCCTAGCTGGGTATTTCCTGACTGTGGTTTGGAACTGCTTTTGAATGTTAGTAGGCATTTGGTTATGGAAAATGTTGTGCATAATCAGTACTATTTTAAGCTTTAATATGTCAACACATTTTAATAGATTGAGTTTTTTAAATACTCAATCTATTAAAATACACACTGGAGTGTAAACAACAACATTGAGTGTTTACAGTACTTCAAATGATTGAAATTGTGTTGCGTATGTTTGGACTGCGGTAATATCATTAATTGTTTTGTACAGCCATTCATAAAGTTACTGTTCAATATATGTTGATATCAGTGGCTATAGTTCAACAAGAATCTAACTTTCCCAGCTCACTCATAAAGAGACTGAATTGAATGACATTAATATAGTTTAAACAGGGTGTTGAAGAGTGTCTGTGAGTGTGTTTCAGCTTTATCTGGATTCATGGTGGTTCTGCTTGATGACTCTTGTGTTCACTGGACCAGTTCTCCTCCTCTCAGTCTCTTCACCTCTGCAGCTGCAGCAGGACGCTTCACTTCAGACTGAAGGAGGTTTTTGTACGGCTCTAAATCACTGTGTGAACGAATAATCAGAATGAAGACCCAGACAATAGTAATCTCCTGCATCAACATCCTTAACGTTACTGATGGTTAAAGTGTACTGAGTACCAGATCTAGTACCACTGAATCTAGGCTCAGTTCCAGAGAACAGAGTTGATGATGAGTATATAAGAAGTTTAGGAGCCTGTCCAGGTTTCTGAAGATACCAACTGAGATCATCATCAATATCTGAGCTCCCTGTAGCGCTGATGGTCACAGTCCCTCCAGGACTAACAGTCTTGGATGTGTCAGTCTGAGTCAGGAACTTGTTGGCAGAAGACTCTGAAATGAGAAGTGAAATGTTAGATAACCAACAACATGGAGCAGCAGTTTAAATGATAACAGAAAGAGTTAAAGACAAAGCACATTGGATGCAAACATGAAAAGAAAAGACAAACATTGAACCACACATACATTACTCCTATCATTTCAGATGATACATTTTCAAAGTCTCTCACCCTGACACAGAAAGCCCAACATGACAAGCAGAGTTACTGACAACATGATCTCCAGTTTTCAGGATGAGTGCAGGAACACGGTTCAGACTCTACGTGACACAAGACCTTAAAGCTGTGAGGAGCAGTGAAGCATTACAATCATGCAAATGACATTTCACACGTCAAACAGACACCTGTCCTTGAGAAACAGAGAGAGAGAGGAGGTGGAGGAAGTAGAGGCTACATCTCCCTGTGGACTCATGGAGAACATGTAGAAACTTTCTGTTCCTCAACTCTCTGCTGTTTCTGTCTGTTCAGTTTACCAAAGGCCTCTGTGCTTAATAACATAAATATAAGAGATATACATTATTGTCCCAGCAGGCTGCCCTCTGCTGGCTGTCCAGGTTCAGAACAACTTCATATTGATGTGAGATTGAATCTGTTCTCCACCTTTGGCTCTTGTTATAATCATGTAGTCAATCTGTTATTCCTCATGAATCTGCTCTGACAGCACTGGACTCAGAGTTCAAATTGTGTCAGACGTCTCTTGAATGCTCCCGTTGCAGAAAAACATGATTGAGGTTCATTTTCACAATAAAAACAACTACTATGAAACAGTCTGCTGTGGGTTGACTGAAGGGAAACACACAGTCCAGGTGGGATTTGAACCCAGTCTTGAGTAAATCTGTTTTAGGATGAAATGTTTATGCTTAATTTCTCTGCAGGTTAAAGAAGATACACTTTCTGCATCTTCAGTGTCACCTTTTCAGTCTCTCTGGTTCATTTGGTCTGGCGGGGAAGGACAAAGATTGAGTCTGAAGAAACAGGGTTTGAACCCCGCCTGAGGGAACAACAAAGGAGTTTGTGAGGCTTCATTCGTCGCCTCATAAAAAATATTACAATATAAAAAATGATTCAATATGATGTCTGTGAGGGAATATTTCTTTCTTTACTCCTAGATATTTAACCTTATTGCCTGTTGACGTTAATAACCAAGCCTGACTCTGTTATCTCCTTTAAAGAATGTGCTGCTGCACTTATTCTCAGTTTTATGACCGGTCAACTCTCGGTCACAGAGCCTAAGAGTCAGGCAATTGATTCAGTATTTCCAGATGTTTGGGATATCTCCAGTGTCAGGCTTCAGAAAGCAACATAGCACCATCACTGCCACAATGAAAGTGGTGAATGATGTGGCGAGTATTTGAGATAATAAGCAGAGTTGTGCAGCTCTATTTATTGACCTGTCCAAAGCGTTTGACACCGTCGATCATCGCATCTTGAAGCAGAGGCTACTCAGTACTGGCATATCCAGCCATGCAGTGGGGTGGTTTGTGAACTACCTCTCTGAAAGGTCCCAATGTGTTCATTTTGATGGGCTGTCTTCTGAGTGGTTAAACATTACTAATGGTGTTCCTCAAGGTTCTGTTTTAGGTCCACTTTTATTCTCCATCTACATCAATAGTTTAGGTGAAAATGTCGATGGAGCCACTTTACATTTTTATGCGGATGATACCGTGATGTATTGTACAGGTCCCTCCATTAAGGAGGCTGGTGTTGAATTGCAAGCAGTTTTTAACATTATTCAGACTCAGCTCTCTGAACTAAAGCTTCTTTTAAATGTTGATAAAACCAAGGTAATGCTCTTTTCAAAAGCTAAAAAGACACCAGAGCCTGTTTTAGATATTGTAACTACACAAGGAATAAAACTTGAAGTGGTTACCTGTTATAAATACCTTGGTATCTGGCTTGATGATTGTCTCACTTTTAAACTTCATGTCAATAACCTTCTTAAAAAACTGAGGGTTAGGCTAGGTTTCTTCTACAGGAACAAGTCCTGTTTCTCATTTGAGGCCAGGAAAAGGCTAGTCACTGTGACCTGTTTACCTGTGCTGGACTATGGTGATCTGATCTATATGAATGCACCTGCCCACCTGATCAAGTTAGATGCTGCGTATCACAGTGCTCTGAGACTTGTGACAAACTGTAAAGCATTAACCCATCACTGTACCCTGTATGCAAGGGCAGGTTTGCCTTCACTAACTGTACGGAGGCTCAGTCACTGGTACATTTTCATATACAAAGCCATGTTAGGGAAACTTCCATCCTACATCTGCTCCCTGATCACACAGCGAATTGTAAGTGGCTACTGCCTGAGATCGCATGCTGTGGTTTTATTAAATGTGCCAACTGCTAGGACTGTCTTAGGGAAGATGGCTTTTAGATGTGCAGCTCCACTGTCTTGGAATAGTCTGTAATTGAAATGGAAACTGAGCAATCTGATGCCACTAAATGTTTTTAAAGCTTGGTTGGATGCTACTCAATTGGAAGCTGTTGGTACCTGTTCAGGTGGATAGTTATGTAAATTGTAATCCCTGTAATGATGCTGTGAGATGTCCTTTTGTTGTTCTGTTTATGTTTCTATGTTTCATGTGGAACCTACTTGAGCAGGTCTCCCTTGAAAAAGAGATCAATGATCTCAAGGGGATACACCTGGATAAATAGAGGTTATAAATTAAATGAAATGAGTGTTCCCAGGAGTTTACGCACCATCCCCCAATATGTGGATTATCTCTCTGTAAACTAGTTAAAAGGTCTATCAAGAGAGAGGCTGGGCAGAATTGATGTGGCAACTCTCCGGGCAGTCAGAACCTGCTGTGACTTGTGATGTGAAATTCTCCGGCCGATACTTGTAATAAACTACCAGTGTTTGACATCAAAGCTCCAACTCTCCTCGTGTCTCTCTGAGTCCTGACTCTCCATTGCTGCTGAAGTTTCCCTTACAATGTCAAATTGATTTCCTCTTGGGTATTTAATGATTGCTACCAACTAACGGAGGGAGGTCATTTGTATTCAGTGTGTTATATTCATGAGAGGAGAATAAGGACAGAGAGGTCAGAGATGGTCCTGCTTTAAAGTCCTCCTCCTGGGGACATGTGGACAAATGTCTCTGGGTTATTTTTGGCTGCCATAAAAGAAAGATTGTCTTGAAATGTACAAAAAACATTTGGGATCGGTCAATTGGTAGCAAGGATGCAAGAACAGTCAGTAGCTCGTCTGAATGGCTTGAGAGTTAAAAGCTCATTTGTTTTTGGCTCAGTAATGAGAGCAACACTGTGATTGGTTTTGGGGTAGGTGGTTTCAAAATAAGAAAGAAGATAAAAACATGATTTTCTGAATTAGGAATTGCAACACTGATAGAGACAGAGATCATATCACTCTGATCTGAGGTCAGGGAGATGATGGAGCACCAACAGCTGAGAAAAACTAAAGCTGTCTTGCTCCAAAATGTAAATAGTTAAAATAATACTTTGGAGTGAGAAGCAGAGATCATAATATGGTTTGTGTGAAATGCTGTTTTTACATATAATGTGTTTTTTAACTGGGTCTAATCTCAATGAGTAGTAAGATTATGTATATTTAAGAATAAGAAGTGAATAGTGCTGGGTGGGTTCCTGTCAGTTCTGAGTTCAGTGGGCTGTGTCAGTCTCTTCCTCTTCAGCAGCTGCAGGTGGTTCCTGCTGTAACAGCTCAGAGTCTCTGCACTCTGACTGAGGGAGGTTTTTGTACGACGACAAATCACTGTGTGAACACCCAAGCACTGTTTATGTAGTGGGAACTCTGACAGGAATAAACTGCTGCATCTTCAGCCTTCAGTCCAGTGATGGTCATAGAGAAGTCAGAGCCGCTTCCACTGCCACTAAACCGAGGTTCTGTTCCTGATTCAAGTGTGCTCACATATCTTATCAGGAGCTTTGGAGGCTGTCCAGATTTCTGTTGATACCAGAACATACAATTATTACTACTAGTACAACCAGCAACATTGCTGCTGGTTTTACAGGTGAGAGTGACGGTGGATCCTGGAGCAGACGTCTCGACTGCAGGCTGAGTCACAGTCACCTGACCGCTGCATCCTGCACACAAAAACAGATGATTGATTTCTCAGCAGAAAGAAAGGAGAGGAAAGGCAGCACATGATGTTTGAAATGTTGCTGAGTGAATGAACCTGTGAAACAGCAGCAGGCCAGCGTCCAGATGAGGATGGTGATGAGAGTCATGGTGCTTTCTGCTGACTGACAGATGTGAGTCCTGCAGTGTTGAACTCACAGGACTATAAACCTTCTCAGTTCACTGGAGGATCAGCTGACCATGCAAAGCCTCCTCTCTATGGAAATGATGTCTCTGCTCTCAGCACACTGAAGGCAACGTGGGACACGAAACCAGGAGGAGAACTGTCTGGATTTACACCGTCTATCATCTGAATGGAAGAACATATTTATATCAGGAGTGGAGATGAGGATTTGAGTTTGTCTCCACTGTGGTTGGTATGATATGTCTGTTTGTCTGACATTAACATACATACAGAGATTCACTGTAGATAAATAACATGTTTCAGTTCTGTTTCAAATACATTTGTTAATAACTATTATTTCAAAGCCTCCTGTTCATTTAACCGTGTAGAAACTAATATAAAACTGACAAAGTTAGTTGTGTAGCAGACTGTAATGGTTTCTCTGCCAGGTGTAGAAAAGTGATGAGAAATGACATAAATCCTCTTAATTCTTCCAGATATGTAATCCATATCTTTAGAAAAGCTTTGTTGATTTAAAAACTGTATATGTGTCTCTGTTATCAGTGAGATCAGGGAGCTCTCTCAGTGATACATGCTTGTTGACAGTGCAGGAGGTTTTTGTACGGCCACTCAATGAGTTTGTATCACTGTGGTGGACTTTTGGTGGAGGAACCAAACTCATCGTTGACTGTAAGTACCAGAGATTTATATTTCATTCAACTTATAGCAAATATATAACTTTCAATAATTATTAAATGAGACTCAACTTCACATTTTTTTGATTCAATTTAAAAAAAATGTTTATTAAGCTCCTCTTGTAATCTGAAAGGAACCTTTGCAGACTTCTATATCAATTGTTCGTTTTGTACAAATACATTTTTTAAAGCAAATAACTTGTTTATTTTCTATATTATATTTTATTATCATCACAACTTTATACTAAATGTTTTTATTTTTTAAGATTTGTTAAAGCGTGACGTCTCCGCCACATTCAGTTTTACATTTGTAGTTCACAATATTGTATTTATTTTACATTATTTATCTATTGTTTATTAAAATATCAACTATTTTGTTGAATTCAAGTTAAATATGGATTCATTTGAAACGTGTGATTGTATCAGTTAATGCAGCTTGTCGTCGTGTTCACGGTTCATTGATTTGACATGCAGTGAAAAGGAAGTGAAAGAGACAGATGATAAATGTTTGAACTGTTTTCACTTGAGACGTTCAGCTCTGTCAGTTTAAAGAACATCATCACACATGTGAAGAGATTCAATCATTATTATCAATGAATCTTTAGCTTGCACACTTTACACAAAGTCAGTCATTCACACTTGAATCATGTGGGGGTCTGATCCTGAGTGATTTATGAGAGTAACAGCAGCACAACTTATTCTGCTCCTCCAGCAGAGCAGCACAATAACACAGATACAATAGAGCAAGGAGAGTCTACATACAAGTCATTGGAATATGATATATTAGATAAATAATGTGTAAGTTGCAAACAGATGAATGTTATGGATGTTCTTTCAAAAGAAAACACAAGTTTGTTACTTTTCCTCATCATCATCATCATCCTCGTCATCATCAGCTTTATTGAAGAGACTCAAGGTCTATTTTTAAAAGACATACAACACTCAAATGTAAATTAAAAAAGGCAGTGATACCAATGTTTCCACAGAGGTGACTGGTATCGTAAAGTACTGACACAAGGATTTGACAGCAGCAAAATGACAACATCAAAAAAGGACCTTATAATCAAGTTTTCTCTCTAATTTCTCCCTTTTCCTCCCCCCTCCCTCCCTGCTCCAGTGGGTGTGCAGCAGCCCACCCTGAGCGTCCTCCCCCCCTCCAGAGAGGAGCTGCAGCAGGGCAGTGCCACCGTGGTGTGTCTGGCCAGCGGGGGCTTCCCCTCCGCCTGGAGGCTGGGCTGGAAGCTGGGGGGCAGCAGCAGCTCCTCAGGGGCGTCCCACAGCCCGGAGGTCCTGGGGAGCGACGGCCGCTACAGCTGGAGCAGCACCCTGAGCCTCTCTGCAGAGCGCTGGAGGGGGGCGGGCTCAGTGAGCTGTGAGGCCAGTCTGAGTGGACAGAGCCCTGTCACTCAAAGCATGGACCCTGCCCGCTGCTCGGAGTAGAGCATCACTTCCTGTCTGGAGAGGAAGCAGCTTCTTTGCTAGAGATCTTCATGAAGACACACATCTCCTCTGCTCACATGTTGCTGCTGTCTCTGCTCAGTTTTTAGTGTTGCTCTCTAATCCTCACTTCCTGCATATTCTCCTGTTTGTTCATCAGCTCACAATTCAACTGGATTTCATTTGTTTCACTCCAACAGAAACTCATCATTCATCTCAAATGTGGCGTGAGCTTTAAACCATCATTAAATAAAAATGTTGATTAAAATGAGAGACTGTCTTTGTATTTCTTTAATTCATATGTTCATTGTGAGAAAGATGTATGAATACCTTCAGTATTAAACCTTGTATTATATTAATATAATTTATGACTGTTGGACAGTTTCTTTTATTTATTTTTATTATTTTATTCTGCTAAATTCATACAAACACACAAAGATTAACACAATTAGCAGAAGCGGGAGGGCTGAAGCATAGCTTATGGGAAGTAGCCCTCCTGTGAATCATCCTAATATAACATTGGCATTATTGCGTCAAAAACGTATAGAAATGAAGGAGTACAAAGAAATAAAGAAATCTGGAGAAAAAAATAAATAAAAGTTAGGGTAAGAACAAAATTAATCATATATAGGTATATATAAGAAAAACTATAGGGTCATTTTCTGCACATGTCAATAGAAGTTTCAACTTCCATTTTTGAAAATGAAAATACTATATAAATATATACATATGTACACATGTACTTGGCAAATGAATAATGATAATAAGAATATATGCATATAAACATTATGAACACTTATTTTCAAGTGACTTTTTTTACATTCATATGTTCACACTTACACAAAATATACACATGTTCAAGTGTATAAGTACACACATGCACTCATATACACCAATACAAATATTGCAAGGCAATTTCCAGGGCTGAAATAATAACTCAACCCCATAACGATGAAAATAAAGAAGAAGGACAAAATAAATGTAAAGTAATGTAGACCATATTAAATAAATACACAAACTGAGAAGGTATTAGTTCTAAAAATAATAATAATAATAAAAAGAAAAAAAGGATTCCGGGAATACTCAATATTTGTTAGCTGGAGAAATCTGCAAATAGAATATTTTTCTATTTAGTTTTGAATTGTTGATGACAAGTGATACTTGAAAGGTCTGGGTGAAGTCCATTGCACGTTCTAACTCCGTTTCTGGATCAGCTGTGATTTGACGGTTGTTCTACAGGGCTTGCTACACAACCAGTCAGGATGCCTAGCTGGGTATTTCCTGACTGTGGTTTGGAACTGCTTTTGAATGTTAGTAGGCATTTGGTTATGGAAAATGTTGTGCATAATCAGTACTGTTTTAAGCTTTACTAAGTCAATACATTTTAATAGATTGAGTTTTTTAAATACTCAATCTATTAAAATACACAGTGGAGTGTAAACAACAACATTGTGTGTTTACAGTACTTCAAATGATTTAAATTGTGTTGCGTATGTTTGGACTGCGGTAATATCATTAATTGTTTTGTACAGCCATTCATAAAGTTACTGTTAAATATATGTTGATATCAGTGGCTATAGTTCAACAAGAATCTAACTTTCCCAGCTCACTCATAAAGAGACTGAATTGAATGACATTAATATAGTTTAAACAGGGTGTTGAAGAGTGTCTGTGAGTGTGTTTCAGCTTTATCTGGATTCATGGTGGTTCTGCTTGATGACTCTCGTGTTCACTGGACCAGTTCTCCTCCTCTCAGTCTCTTCACCTCTGCAGCTGCAGCAGGACGCTTCACTTCAGACTGAAGGAGGTTTTTGTACGGCTCTAAATAACTGTGTGAACGTGTCATCACTATGGTAACCCAGACAATAGTAATCTCCTGCATCAACATCCTTAACGTTACTGATGGTTAAAGTGTACTGAGTACCAGATCTAGTACCACTGAATCTAGGCTCAGTTCCAGAGAACAGAGTTGATGCTGAGTATATAAGAAGTCCAGGTTTCTGAAGATACCAACTGAGATCATCTTCAATATCTGAGCTCCCTGTAGCGCTGATGGTCACAGTCCCTCCAGGACTAACAGTCTTGGATGTATCAGTCTGAGTCAGGAACTTGTTGGCAGAAGACTCTGAAATGAGAAGTAAAATGTTAGATAACCAACAACATGGAGCAGCAGTTTAAATGATAACAGAAAGAGTTAAAGACAAAGCACATTGGATGCAAACATGAAAAGAAAAGACAAACATTGAACCACACATACATTACTCCTATCATTTCAGATGATACATTTTCAAAGTCTCTCACCCTGACACAGAAAGCCCAACATGACAAGCAGAGTTACTGACAACATGATCTCCAGTTTTCAGGATGAGTGCAGGAACACGGTTCAGACTCTACGTGACACAAGACCTTAAAGCTGTGAGGAGCAGTGAAGCATTACAATCATGCAAATGACATTTCACACGTCACACAGACACCTGTCCTTGAGAAACAGAGAGAGAGAGGAGGTGGAGGAAGTAGAGGCTACATCTCCCTGTGGACTCATGGAGAACATGTAGAAACTTTCTGTTCCTCAACTCTCTGCTGTTTCTGTCTGTTCAGTTTACCAAAGGCCTCTGTGCTTAATAACATAAATATAAGAGATATACTTTATTGTTCCAGCAGGCTGCCCTCTGCTGGCTTATCCAGGTTCAGAACAACTTCATATTGATGTGAGATTGAATCTGTTCTCCACCTTTAGCTCTTTTCATGATCCCTTACTTGGTACAGGGACCTGGAGCTAAACGCTCTCAATCAGCCCCACCGGCCCCCATCACTCTGAGGGACTCCCCAGTCTCTGCTATGGAATCTTTCTGCTTCCTGGGCACCATCATCACCCAGGACCCGAAGTGGGAGCAGAACATCATGACCTCAGCTTTCATTCATACGCTGATAACCCACAGCTCTATCTCTGCACCAAACCGTCCACTCAGCTCCGCCCTCAATCCGTTGTCAACTGCCTACACTACAGGATATCAAAATCTGGACTTCATTAACCCTTTAACTGCCAGACCAGTGTGAAAATTAATTACTTTGGAAAAATAATTTATTTGCATTTTTTTATCAAATGGGCCACAAATAACCACAAACAATTTTTTTTGACTGACCACACAGTTTCGTTTTTATGAGCCTCTACCAACTGGTCGAGCTGGCTTTCTATGGTAAAAGTGCATTTTCAACAATCATCATACTGTATACATCACAGTATTTGTCAAACTCAAATAAAACACAAACTGAAATACATTTGTTTCTTTTATGGAAAATTAGAAATATATACAACCAGATATATTCATAAAAGATAATAAATGATAATTGTAAAAAAAAAAAAAGATGGAAAAAATTAATGTAAAGTGTTTTTCATAATAAAAAAAATACTTGCTCATCTTACTGTATATGCTGAATCGGCCTAACAGGAAACCACTGGCCTAACAGCAAATGTCTATATCCTGTGTTGGTCTAACTTGCTCATCTTTGTGCAACTTTGGGCTGAATGACAAGCATGAAAGGTGCTATATAAATGATTATCACTCTTTCACTCTGAGACTCATAAGGCAGTACTAGATTTAGTAATATTACCATGAGTCTAGCTATTTATTTAGCATATTTTATTGGAAAACATCTCTGAAACTCTGAAAAAGTCATATTGCTAGTTTACCATAAAAGGCCAATTCGACCGGTTGGTTGAGCATATTTTCCCAAAAAATATTACACCGTTGTTAAAACTTTTTTTGTGCATCAAGTTATCTAAGTATGTTCAGTCAGTACTCTGACACTAAAATATGTCAAAAAGGATATGGTGACCTTCCAAAAGTTGACCCAAAAGATAGATTTCTTCAGCAGTGATTGTCAGCATGCCAACTTTCTCAAAAGAAGCTAGTTGAATGGCTTTCTGTTCAAACCACAGTGACACTTAGAGGTTGTTTTGTGCATAACATGTCAACCAAAGGGTAGAGCTGGCTGAATCAGATGGAGTTAAACTTTTTTATTTTTTTCCCAACAAGATATCAAGACACAAAATGTGCTCCACCAAATGGTGGTGCTGGCAGTTAAAGGGTTAAACCTGCTCAAACTAAACAGCAATAAAACAGAGCTTGTGATTGTGGCTCCCAAGGAGTAGCTCCGAATGGTTGGAGACCTGCTCCTCTCCATTGACGGCTGCTCCATCTCTCCGTCCACTGAAGTCCGCAACCTGGGAGTCATCCTGGACACCACCCTCTCCTTACAGGCGCATCAAATCTGTCACCAAATCGGCTTTCTACCACCTCAGAAACATTTCCAGACTCCGGCCTTCACTCTCTGACTCTGTGGCAGAAACATTAATACACGCTTTCATCACTTCCCGCCTCGACTACTGCAATGGATTCCTGTCCGGGGTTCCCAGCAGAGCCCTGGAGAGGCTCCAATACGTGGAGAACTCTGACGCCAGGCTTCTCACCCGCACCAAGCCCTGGCAACACATCACCCCCACCCTCATCCACCTTCAACATCACCCCCACCCTCATCCACCTTCAACATCACCCCCACCCTCATCCACCTTCAACATCACCCCCACCCTCATCCATCTTCAACTTCACCCCCACCCTCATCCACCTTCAACATCACCCCCACCCTCATCCATCTTCAACTTCACCCCCACCCTCATCCACCTTCAACATCACCCCCACCCTCATCCACCTTCAACATCACCCCCACCCTCATCCACCTTCAACATCACCCCCACCCTCATCCACCTTCAACATCACCCCCACCCTCATCCACCTTCAACATCACCCCCACCCACATCCACCTTCAACATCACCCCCACCCTCATCCTCATCCACCTTCAACATCACCCCCACCCTCATCCATCTTCAACATCACCCCCACCCTCATCCACCTTCAACATCACCCTCACCCTCATCCACCTTCAACATCACCCCCACCCTCATCCACCTTCAACATCACCCCCACCCTCATCCACCTTCAACATCACCCCCACCCTCATCCACCTTCAACATCACCCCCACCCTCATCCACCTTCAACATCACCCCAACCCTCATCCACCTTCAACATCACCCTCACCCTCATCCACCTTCAACATCACCCCCACCCTCATCCACCTTCAACATCACCCCCACCCTCATCCACCTTCAACATCACCCTCACCCTCATCCACCTTAAACATCACCCCCACCCTCATCCACCTTCAACATCACCCCCACCCTCATCCACCTTCAACATCACCCCCACCCTCATCCATCTTCAACATCACCCCCACCCTCATCCACCTTCAACATCACCCTCACCCTCATCCACCTTCAACATCACCCCCACCCTCATCCACTTTCAACATCACCCCCACCCTCATCCATCTTCAACATCACCCCCACCCTCATCCACCTTCAACATCACCCCCACCCTCATCCACCTTCAACATCACCCCCACCCTCATCCACCTTCAACATCACCCCCACCCTCATCCACCTTCAACATCACCCTCACCCTCATCCACCTTCAACATCACCCCCACCCTCATCCACCTTCAACATCACCCCCACCCTCATCCACCTTCAACATCACCCTCACCCTCATCCACCTTCAACATCACCCCCACCCTCATCCACCTTCAACATCACCCCCACCCTCATCCATCTTCAACTTCACCCCCACCCTCATCCACCTTCAACATCACCCCCACCCTCATCCACCTTCAACATCACCTCCACCCTCATCCACCTTCAACATCACCTCCACCCTCATCCACCTTCAACATCACCCCCACCCTCATCCACCTTCAACATCACCCTCACCCTCATCCACCTTCAACATCACCCCCACCCTCATCCACCTTCAACATCACCCCCACCCTCATCCACCTTCAACATCACCCCCACCCTCATCCACCTTCAACATCACCCCCACCCTCACCCTCATCCACCTTCAACATCACCCCCACCCTCATCCACCTTCAACATCACCCCACCCTCATCCATCTTCAACATCACCCCCACCCTCATCCACCTTCAACATCACCCCCACCCTCATCCACCTTCAACATCACCCCCACCCTCATCCACCTTCAACATCACCCCCACCCTCATCCACCTTCAACATCACCCCCACCCTCATCCACCTTCAACATCACCCCCACCCTCATCCTCATCCACCTTCAACATCACCTCCACCCTCATCCACCTTCAACATCACCTCCACCCTCATCCACCTTCAACATCACCCCCACCCTCATCCACCTTCAACATCACCCCCACCCTCACCCTCATCCACCTTCAACATCACCCCACCCTCATCCACCTTCAACATCACCTCCACCCTCATCCACCTTCAACATCACCCCACCCTCATCCACCTTCAACATCACCTCCACCCTCATCCACCTTCAACATCACCTCCACCCTCATCCACCTTCAACATCACCCCCACCCTCATCCACCTTCAACATCACCCCCACCCTCATCCACCTTCACTGAATGCCGGTCAAGTCCCGGATTCAATTCAAAACACTCCTCCTGACTTACGAGTCTCTCCATGCAGTGTTTTTATGTTAATCCTACAGAACACATGGTGAAAGGATAAGATGTGTTTTGTCAGTATAGCACTATTTTATAAAACATTCTCTGTTGTTTGAGTGTCTGATACTTGATAACCACGAATAAAAAATACCTAAAAAATGACAAGTAATGATATCAAATATATGATATAGTCAGACACTGTGTTATTTCAAATCAGGCCTAACGAATAATTAGTTCAAACTGGCTTTACTCTCTTGAATTGCTCTTTAGAATTTAATTTTCTCTGTGGTTTTCTATGCAACAAATGTTTGTATTGTAATGCCACTCGTATTTTATTTATTTGTTGTAAGGTGACATTGAATGTTTTGAAAGGTGCCCTCAAGTCAAATATATGAATGTTATTGTATCTGTGACTCTCTCTCATTTTTAATGTTCTTTTTTTAGACAAGGTTAATCCTGGTGTCAATAGGGAAGATCTGCACGGTTCTCTACAGCCCATGTTCAGCAGACCAGGTGGTGCAGCTGCCTGGTTTGGCACCCCCACTATAACTTTGTCAAGGGTGGTCATACTCCCACCAAAATCACACTGGTGTTTGCTGTCCCTCTCCAGTTTGTGCACACACAATTATTTTACTCTGGGCTCAGCAGGTGACAAACTAAAGAGGGGCTTCCACATGTGGCAGACCAGGTGGTGCAGCTGCCTGGTTTGGCACCCCCACTATAACTTTGTCAAGGGTGGTCGTACTCCCACCAAAATCACACCGGTGTTGGTTGTTTCCATCTTATCTGAGAATGTTTTCTATCTCCGGCAGAGCAGGTTTTCTAAGTAGTTCTGAGTAAAGGTGAAATAAATACTTTATATTGAGTTCTTTTCGTGTTGTGTAAATAATGATGCCTTTCCATGATGCTTTGGAAAGGCAAAGAATAATAAAAAATATACATGTAAATTTCAACTTTATTTTTTATTTTACGATGTGGAACAATGATCAGTTCATGCATAATTCATGATTATTCAAAAATAGCAATGTCAACAATGATGAACACTAATATTAAGAACAACACAAATGTATTATTGGTGTTAGTATTGTAATTAGCTTTTACAAACCTATTGTAATCAATGGAGAAGATTCCACAATGTGGACAATTTGGGTTAGGGTCTTCAGGGTCTTTATTTTGTGTTCATCTCTAGGGGAATAAACAATATCTGCGATGTTGAAAGACTTTAAAACACTTGAACTTGAAAGCAGGGATTTTTATTGCAAGAAAAAAAGGGTAATTGTATTCAGATAGTACAACAGAAACAGAGAGAGGACTTGTTATCCTCAGGATAGAAAATCTGCTCTGCTGGAGAGGAAAAACCTTCTCAGATAAGATGGAAAGAATCAACAACGGTGTGATTTTGGTGACAGTATGACCACCCTTGACAAAGTTAGAGTGGGGGTGCCAAACCAGGCAGCTGCACCACCCTCTACTCTAAGTGATGATGTGACGCTCTCTAGCCCTGAAGAGTCCATCCCATAGACAACCATTATATAATCTACAACGTCCTGAACATTTACCAAAACTTAAACGCTGATGAGTGAGAAACTCTAAAAGATATCAAAAAGCTGAATACAAATGTAATAGCTGAATGTTTTGTGACCGTTTCAAAGTTGGAATGAAGTCTGTAGCTGAAAGTATTCTGAAGGAGAAGCATTTTAAACACGATGTAGGTAAAAGAGGATTTGAAGGATACTCCCATGGGGATACATTGTAAAAATACAAGTTTAAAAAGCGGTATATTTTAAAAAGTATAAATGTCAAAACAAAGTCATAGCACACATGTCCTGAAGGAGATGAACATTGTAATAGTTGAATGGTCTCTGTAGCTGAAAGTATGCTGAAGTAGTTAGACGGTGAAATTTGGTTGAAATAATCAATCAACAACTTTATTAATCCTGCAAGGGAAAATTGGTTGTGAGCAGCTTATGTCATGTACACAGGCAGGAACATACAGGAAGAAAGCACAATCATAAGATGTGGAAGAATAAAGATTTGAAGAACAATAGTTGAACAGCATTCACACTAATAAGTATGTTGAATAGTAGACTGAGTGTGGCTTCACCAGTCACACAGAGTTACATTATTGATCATCATGTGAACAACATCTTGTTCTTTTTCCTTTCTTAATTCTGAGAGCCATGTTCATGCTCAACTCTGACTGCATTTATACATGTCTGCACAGCCCTCCACTTTAAATAGAATTCACTGTAGTTTGCCATATATTAATTGTCCTAAGTGTTTTAGTTGTTTCACTTGTAAGGTCTTTTAAATAAAAATGTGTCGTAAATACTTATTTATATTATCTTTATATTTTGTACCTACGATGGCAACTTATTTTCTTAGATTGTTTATGTTCGTACCACCAGACACCAAAGCTAATTCCTTGTATGTGTCAAAGTATCTGGTAATAAACTTGATTCTGATTCTGATGTACGTCTGCTAGTCCTAAAGCCTCTGCTTTGCACTGGTGGTCTCAGGGGGGGTCAGGGGTCAAATCATGTTCAAACTCAACGTCTCTTGGATGTTCCTGCTGTTTTTGGTTTCAATAATGGAACAAAAAAACATTTCAGGAAACTTCAATTAAACTGGTTGTTAGAAAACCTGAAGTTTTGAACTAAGATGTGAATTTGAGGTTAACTAATGGATCAGTTCATTGATTGATGTAAATAAGAGGGTTTTAATCAGCCACAGTTTAACATTTTAAAGACTTCATTAGATTGATCTTTGTCATTTTGAATCAGGATCTTTATAATAATGATTAAATAATAACTCCAGAGAGGCCAGAGATGCTCCTGCTGTGAAGCACACCGAGTGGAGACATGTGGGGAAAAGCTAAAGAGCGTTTGTTGTTTTAATTCGGGGAAGCAGAGATCACAATAAGGTTTGTGTGTAATGCTGCTTTTACATAGAATGTGTTTTGGACTGGGTTTAATCTCATTAATCCATTAACATCTGTATATTTAAGAATAAGAAGTGAATAGTGCTGGGTGGGTTCCTGTCAGCTCTGAGTTCAGTGGGCTGTGTCAGTCTCTTCCTCTTCAGCAGCTGCAGGTGGTTCCTGCTGTAACAGCTCAGAGTCTCTGCAGTCTGACTGAGGGAGGTTTTTGTACGACGATAAATCACTGTGTGAACACCAAAGCACTGTTGATTTCATGAACACTCTGACAGTAATAAACTGCTGCATCTTCAGCCTTCAGTCCAGTGATGGTCATAGAGAAGTCAGTGCCGCTTCCACTGCCACTAAACCGAGGTTCTGTTCCTGATTCAAGTGTGCTCACTAGTGTTATTAAGAGCTTTGGAGGCTGTCCAGATTTCTGTTGATACCAGGACATACAATCATCACTAAAACTATCGCCGCAGTCGGGATCAACATTTGTGCTGGTTCTACAGCTGAGAGTGACGGTGGATCCTGGAGCAGACGTCTCGACTGCAGGCTGAGTCACAGTCACCTGACCGCTGCATCCTGCACACAAAAACAGATGATTGATTTCTCAGCAGAAAGAAAGGAGAGGAAAGGCAGCACATGATGTTTGAAATGTTGCTGAGTGAATGAACCTGTGAAACAGCAGCAGGCCAGCGTCCAGATGAGGATGGTGATGAGAGTCATGGTGCTTTCTGCTGACTGACAGATGTGAGTCCTGCAGTGTTGAACTCACAGGACTATAAACCTTCTCAGTTCACTGGAGGATCAGCTGACCATGCAAAGCCTCCTCTCTATGGAAATGATGTCTCTGCTCTCAGCACACTGAAGGCAACGTGGGACACGAAACCAGGAGGAACACTGTCTGGATTTACACCGTCTATCATCTGAATGGAAGAACAGATTCATATCAGGAGTGGAGATGAGGATTTGAGTTTGAGTCCACTGTGGTTGGTATGATATGTCTGTTTGTCTGACATTAACATACATGCAGAGATTCACTGTAAATAAATAACATGTTTCAGTTCTGTTTCAAATACATTTGTTAATAACTATTATTTCAAAGCCTCATGTTCATTTAACCGTGTAGAAACTAATATAAAACTGACAAAGTTAGTTGTGTAGCAGACTGTAATGGTTTCTCTGCCAGGTGTAGAAAAGTGATGAAAAATGACATAAATCATTTTAATTCTTCCAGATATGTAATCCATATCTTTAGAAAAGCTTTGTTGATTTAAAAACTGTATATGTGTCTCTGTTATCAGTGAGATCAGGGAGCTCTCTCAGTGATACATGCTTGTTGACAGAGCAGGAGGTTTTTGTACGGCCACTCAATGAGTTTGTATCACTGTGGTACACTTTTGGTGGAGGAACCAAACTCATCGTTAACTGTAAGTACCACAGATTTATATTTTCTAACACAAAACATTACATTTCCTTTTGAATCAGAATATGATGAATCAAGTGATTATTTTTGGATATTATACATTATGTTGATATTTTTTTTAATCTATAAAGCTTGTCTGAAGAATTTAAAAACATTAAGCGAAGTTAGTTTTATTTAATATTGAAGAAGATGTTACGGTGAATTATATGTACGTTTTACTTTTCTTTTTTAATAAGATATAAACACATTTTTAGCTCACAATTGACCAAAGAACAGCTGCTATGTCATAACATCTAAATGTGATTTTAATATTTATATATTTTAACATTCAACAAGTGTTTGATATCAAATCTGCTGAGGATCCGTTAAAACAAATGAAAGTGTGTTTTTGTACATTCAGAGTCGCTGCAGGGTGCGTTCACAGTCCGTTAGTTTCAAAGAGCTCAAAGGAAGTGAAACAAACAGATGACAAAGTCTTCAACTGTAGAAGATGTTACTTTTTGTTTTTCTTAACAGTAAAAGATTGCAGAGATTAGTTATTCATTCTGAAACATTGTAAAGCAGAGATAAAGCTTTTCATATAATGATCATTACATGAACACCTTCATTACGTTGCATACTTTCATGTAACTCTTCAGGAGTTTGGATGAGTGCCAAAGAAGAAGATTCATTATTTTAAATGGCAGAATGATATAAAGTATCACCGTTTGATTTGATGAATGAAACCCTCGTGTTCTCCCATTCCTCAGCTCCTCTTGTGATCACAGCTCATGCTCACAGCTGACCCCCAGTTTCTCTGTCCTGTACCTTCAATGTATAATTCTTGTTCTGATGAGAGCTACAGAATAACACTCTAACTCCAAACATCAAGTTTAACATTTGATTTTATTTATTAAACCCTCATTTCCTTCCTCATTCTGTTTGTTCTGGAACTATTTGAATGTTTTTAAAATATCTTTTATTGTTTTATGTCCTACATATTTGTATGTTGCATTGTTGGAGGAGCCTTGGGCTTTTCATTGGCTTATCTACATCGCCATGTGCAATATGTGCAATATGTGCAATATGTGCAATATGTGCAATATGTGCCTGGCTGCTAAATCCTCAGAACTGTTACAGGATTTGTATTTTGTAAATTGTGTAACTTTTTATTTTATTTTTTATTATATTATAACTTTTTTTTACTTGAATACTTCTGTATGCATGCTTCTTCGTAATATGAAGCTGTCTCTGGCTCTTTTCTGCTGTAACAGCGTGAATGTCCCCTCTGTGGGACTACTAAAGGTATTCTGACTCTGGTTCTGATTCACTGCAGCTACTGTGCATATGACAGTAAAGCCTCTGAATGTTTGAATGTGTCCTGTATGGACTCTGTCTCACAGCGTCTGTCCCTCAGTGGAAGTTCATCTGCTCCTTGTGTCTCTCTCCCCTGCAGCGGGCTCCATGCTCAGGCCCTCCGTCTCTCTGCTGGCCCCCTCCTCCTCTGAGCAGCTCTCTGGGGGCTCGCTCACGCTGGCCTGCCTGCTGACCGGCTACTCTTCTCAGGGAGCCGTGGTGAGCTGGGAGGTGGACGGCACACAGGTGACAGAGGGGGTCCTGAGCAGCTCGGAGGAGGAGAAGAGCGGACTCTACAGCAGCAGCAGCAGCCTGAGCCTGAGCCAGGAGCGCTGGATGTCAGGAGAGCTGTACTCCTGCAAGGTCCTCCATCATGCCCACAGCCAGACCCAGTCCCTCCACAGGAGCCAGTGTGAGGGCTAGAGGGGCCGCTGGAGCCCAGGAGAACACATGCTGCTCTGATCATCAGGAGCTTTAATGTTTGGAGAGGGAAGTGAAGCTTTGTGTGGCCGAGAACAACACTGCTGTAAAGTGTTGCACAGCAACAACTTAGAGAGTGATGTGTGAAGCTCAGCAGAGATGAGAGTGTGCTTAGTAACTGTCATGTTGATGATTCAGGATGTTCCTAATAAAGCTTTCTCTGATAAATAACATGATGAAGTGTTTGGTGTTTTATTTAAAGTAGTGAGACATTCAAAGGTTTTATAACATTCTGCACTTCTATCAGCAGATCAAGATAAAACTTTGAATTAGTTAGAACATTATTTAAGTTTCTAATCTATAAAATGTTCAATGAAAGTGACGAAAATGATATTAAACCGTTTTATCGTGATTAAGAATTTGATGCTAATGTGAACTTAATCTTTAGTGAGGCTGAGAGGATGGCTCAATTATAATATCAGGCATAGATTTTTCTCCAGGCTAAGAGTAGAGTCCTTTATTTCTAAGCATTGTTTAATTCAACATATTAGTGTGAATAGTTAGTGTTTGGTGAAGTTCCTCTCTACTCAGCGTTCAGTGGTCTGTGTCAGAGATTACTTTATGTTATGCAGGTGTTAGTAGAGATATGTTTACATTTAATTTGATATCAGTGCCGAACAATAATCTAACCATGCAGTTTAGTCATCAAGAACTGAAGAGAGTCAGCTTTATTTGGATTCATGGTGGTTTTGCTTGATGACTCTTGTGTTCACTGGACCAGTTCTCCTCCTCTCACTCTCTTCACCTCTGCAGCTGCAGCAGGACGCTTCACTTCAGACTGAAGGAGGTTTTTGTACGGCTCTAAATCACTGTGTGAACGTTGCATCACTATGGTAGCCCAGACAATAGTAATCTCCTGCATCAACATCCTTAACGTTACTGATGGTTAAAGTGTACTGAGTACCAGATTGAGTACCACTGAATCTAGGATCAGTTCCAGAGAACAGAGTTGATACTGAGTATATAAGAAGTTTAGGAGCCTGTCCAGGTTTCTGAAGATACCAACTGAGATAAGAACCATGAATAGAGCCCCCTGTAGCGCTGATGGTCACAGTCCCTCCAGGACTAACAGTCTTGGATTTGTCAGTCTGAGTCAGGAACTTGTTGGCAGAAGACTCTGAAATGAGAAGTGAAATGTTAGATAACCAACAACATGGAGCAGCAGTTTAAGTGATAACAGAAAGAGTTAAAGAAAAGGCACATTGGATGCAAACATGAAAAGAAAAGACAAACATTGAACCACACATACATTACTCCTATCATTTCAGATGATACATTTTCAAAGCCTCTCACCCTGACAAAGAAAGCCCAACATGACAAGCAGAGTTACTGACAACATGATCTCCAGTTTTCAGGATGAGTGCAGGAACACGGTTCAGACTCTACGTGACACAAGACCTTAAAGCTGTGAGGAGCAGTGAAGCTTTACAATCATGCAAATGACATTTCACACGTCACACAGACACCTGTCCTTGAGAAACAGAGAGAGAGAGGAGGTGGAGGAAGTAGAGGCTACATCTCCCTGTGGACTCATGGAGAACATGTAGAAACTTTCTGTTCCTCAACTCTCTGCTGTTTCTGTCTGTTCAGTTTACCAAAGGCCTCTGTGCTTAATAACATAAATATAAGAGATATACTTTATTGTCCCAGCAGGCTGCCCTCTGCTGGCTGTCCAGGTTCAGAACAACTTCATATTGATGTGAGATTGAATCTGTTCTCCACCTTTAGCTCTTTTCATGACCCCTTACTTGGTACAGGGACCTGGAGCTAAACGCTCTCAACCAGCCCCACCGGCCCCCCATCACTCTGAGGGACTCAGTCCGCGGCTCTTTTCCCATCTACAGCGGCTCCCTGGAGCTTTGACAATAAATAGGCTAACATGGAAATTAGTAGCAGTTAGTTATTTGATATGTGTTTGAGCAGGGGAAAAACATTCAAAGGGAGCATCTCGGTGATACTGTGACACTGAAAGTAAAAAAGAGTTTGAGTATCCGGCCGACGAGGAGTGAAATACACGTCACATCTGTCTCCAGAGCGGCTCAGTGAGCTAACCCTGGATTAATGTTTCTCTTTACTTACTAAGAATAAGAAAAGTCTCTGTAAAATAAGTTTGATACTTTTGTAAGTGATCAATTTCTATTGTATTAATATTTCACAAATATGCAGAAAGTTCTGGAAAGTGTATAATTTATTGCAAACTTTCTCTTCATAAGAGTTTGTTGATTTGATTTGTTTTAACGGGTAAACACACACATGTCAAGAGTTCTCTTTATAGTCGTTCTATAATTTTATAAATGCAACAAACTTTATTTTTTGTACATATAGTAAAAAGTATAGTGTAGTATAAATATGTTTTGCGGCTCCAGACAACATTTATTTGATGGAAGTGAGGGCAGATTGGCTCTTTAGATAGTAAAGGTTGCTGACCCCTACCCTAACCCTATCTCGGATCACACAGCAGTCCAATCCACAATTTATACTATATGTCACATGTAGGCCTTTTCAGGCTCACATCTAGATTAGCCTGTGCCAAAAGTGTTGCATCCTCGCCAAAAGTGGCACAGATATGTTTTAAGATAACTGGGCCACATTTGCTGCATCAGTTGTTGGCCACTTCAGGCTCATACAGTATCAATATTTGCCGTTACCAATTGTGCGGCATCCTTACCACAAGAGGCCCATGTCTGTTTTTTAATATTTGGGCCATATTTTTCATGTCAAATGTGGGCCACTTGAGGCTCACACTCTGATTAGCCAGTGCTGACTGTGCCTTACATTTGCCAAAAATTGTCCAAATTTGTTGTAAAGTATTTGGGCCATTTTTGCCATGTCATATGTAGGCCACTTTAGGTTCACATCCGGATTACTGTGCCGCATCTTTGCCTAAACCGGACCAGATATGTTAACTTTTAAGATAACTGGGCCACATTTGCTTCTTCATATATGGGCCACTTTTGGTTTACACTCAGATTAGCCTTTGTCCATTCTGCCACATCTTTGCCAAAGGTGGCCCACAGTTGTTTTGTGATATTTGGGCCATATGAACCATTTCCCATATGGGCCACTTTAGGGTGACATCCAGATTACACATTGCAGGAGCACCGCATCTTTGCCAAAAAAGGCCCAGATATGTTAACTTTTAAGATAACTGGGCCACATTTGCTTCATCATATATGGGCCACTTTTGGTTTACACTCAGATTAGCGATTTTCCGAATCAACTTTACGTTTCTTAGGCTTGGAGAGAGACATCTTGAAGCTGTTACTCACTGTTACTTGCTGGCCCGCGAACCTCATGTGTAACGTGAGTTTTGACTGAGTGATTTTTTTTTTTTTAATGAACAGAGCGTGGCAGGCTAAATAACGGATTCAAATGAATGGAAAAACCAGCGTTTTCGCCGCATCCTCGGATTTACTGTGATCAGACATAGTTTTATTTATGCTATTACATATATGCCATTTCGATTTGCAGGCAACCTCTTGTGGGTCAGAAAAAACTTCTGAAGGGCCTGATTCGGCCCGTGGTCCGCTAGTTGAATAGGCCTGCACTAGCACATCCCCCCACTCCTCCCGTTGATAATTTACTAGCGGTACCGAAGTGGGCCGGTCGAGAGTCCCGGGATGATTTTTAGTCCCAGTCCACCACTGGCTACATGACCGTATGATCGCCCATATTGACGCACCTAATTCCTAAACTTCTAACAGATACAAAATAAACCGATCCTTCAGCCTCATATGAGCTCTCAGAAACGTTCAAAATTAAACTGCCATCGCTGTCTGAGCTTGCTGCTGTGTGCCCCATCCTGCGTTTACATGCAGATGCTGGGATCCTGAACGGTGCAGCTGGAGTGCTGTGCCCGCAATGACGTCACACATAATTTGGCGGGATTTGAAGAATCCCCCCAAAAAATCCGGAATATGGTCAACATTGAAGGGCAGATTAATGGTTATCAAAGTACAAATATCCAAAATCAGTTCAGCAACGGTTTTCAAGGGGACAATATTTACTCAAATTGATGGGTTTGGATGATGGGGGAAACTCGTGTCACAGGCTCTTTAAGTAAATCTGTTTTAGGATGAAATGTGTATGCTTAATTTCTCTGCAGGTTAAAGAAGATACACTTTCTGCATCTTCAGTGTCACCTTTTTAGTCTCTCTGGTTCATTTGGTCCTCCTCCTGGGGACATGTGGACAAATGTCTCTGGGTTATTTTTGGCTGCGATAAAAGAAAGATTGTCTTGAAATGTACAAAAAACATTTGGGATCGGTCAATTGGTAGCCAGGATGCAAGAACAGTCAGTAGCTCGTCTGAATGGCTTGAGAGTTAAAAGCTCATTTGTTTTTGGCTCAGTAATGAGAGCAACACTGTGATTGGTTTTGGGGTAGGTGGTTTCAAAATAAAGAAATAAGTTTAAAAAACATGATTTTCTGAATTAGGAATTGCAACACTGATGGAGACAGAGGTCATATCACTCTGATCTGAGGTCAGGGAGATAATGGAGCCCCAACAGCTGAGAAAAACTAAAGCTGCCTTGCTCCTAAATGTAAATAGTTAAAATAATACTTTGGAGTGAGAAGCAGAGATCATAATATGGTTTGTGTGAAATGCTGTTTTTACATCAAATGTGTTTTTTAACTGGGTTTAATCTCAATGAGTTGTAAGATTATGTATATTTAGGAATAAGAAGTGAATAGTGCTGGGTGGGTTCCTGTCAGCTCTGAGTTCAGTGGGCTGTGTCAGTCTCTTCCTCTTCAGCAGCTGCAGGTGGTTCCTGCTGTAACAGCTCAGAGTCTCTGCAGTCTGACTGAGGGAGGTTTTTGTACGACGACAAATCACTGTGTGAACACGTCTGCACTGTTGATTTCATGGTAACTCTGACAGTAATAAACTGCTGCATCTTCAGCCTTCAGTCCAGTGATGGTCATAGAGAAGTCAGATCTGGTTCCACTGCCACTAAACCGAGGTTCTGTTCCTGATTCAAGTGTGCTCGCATAACTTATCAGGAGCTTTGGAGGCTGTCCAGATTTCTGTTGATACCAGAACATACAATCATGACTACTACTACAAGTGGGAACATCTGTGCTGGTTTTACAGGTGAGAGAGACGGTGGATCCTGGAGCAGACGTCTCGACTGCAGGCTGAGTCACAGTCACCTGACCGCTGCATCCTGCACACAAAAACAGATGATTGATTTCTCAGCAGAAAGAAAGGAGAGGAAAGGCAGCACATGATGTTTGAAATGTTGCTGAGTGAATGAACCTGTGAAACAGCAGCAGGCCAGCGTCCAGATGAGGATGGTGATGAGAGTCATGGTGCTTTCTGCTGACTGACAGATGTGAGTCCTGCAGTGTTGAACTCACAGGACTATAAACCTTCTCAGTTCACTGGAGGATCAGCTGACCATGCAAAGCCTCCTCTCTATGGAAATGATGTCTCTGCTCTCAGCACACTGAAGGCAACGTGGGACACGAAACCAGGAGGAACACTGTCTGGATTTACACCGTCTATCATCTGAATGGAAGAACAGATTTATATCAGGAGTGGAGATGAGGATTTGAGTTTGTGTCCACTGTGGTTGGTATGATATGTCTGTTTGTCTGACATTAACATACATACAGAGATTCACTGTAGATAAATAACATGTTTCAGTTCTGTTTCAAATACATTTGTTAATAACTATTATTTCAAAGCCTCATGTTCATTTAACCGTGTAGAAACTAATATAAAACTGACAAAGTTAGTTGTGTAGCAGACTGTAATGGTTTCTCTGCCAGGTGTAGAAAAGTGATGAGAAATGACATAAATCATCTTAATTCTTCCAGATATGTAATCCATATCTTTAGGAAAGCTTTGTTGATTTAAAAACTGCATATGTGTCTCTGTTATCAGTGAGATCAGGGAGCTCTCTCAGTGATACATGCTTGTTGACAGAGCAGGAGGTTTTTGTACGGCCACTCAATGAGTTTGTATCACTGTGGTACACTTTTGGTGGAGGAACCAAACTCATCGTTGACTGTAAGTACCAGAGATTTGTATTTTATTCAACTTTTAGCAAATATATAACTTTCATTATTTATTAAATGAGACTCAACTTCAATTTTTTTTGATTCAATTTAAAAAAAATGTTTATTAAGCTCCTCTTGTAATCTGAAAGGAACCTTTGCAGACTTCTATATTAATTGGTCGTTTCTTAAAAATACATTTTTAAAGCAAATAACTTGTTTATTTTCTATATTATATTTTATTTATTATCATAACAAGTTTATACTAAAAAAATGTATTTATTAAGATTTGTTAAAGCGTGACGTCTCTGCCACATTCAGTTTCACATTTGTAGTTCACAATATTATTTATTTACATTATTTATCTATTTTCTATTAAAATATCAACTATTTTGTTGAATTCAAGTTAAATATGGATTCATTTTAAACGTGTGATTGTATCAGTTAATGCAGCTTGTCGTCGTGTTCACGGTTCATTGATTTGACATGCAGTGAAAAGGAAGTGAAAGAGACAGATGATAAATGTTTGAACTGTTTTCACTTGAGACGTTCAGCTCTGTCAGTTTAAAGAACATCATCACACATGTGAAGAGATTCAATCATTATTATCAATGAATCTTTAGCTTGCACACTTTACACAAAGTCAGTCATTCACACTTGAATCATGTGGGGCTCTGATCCTGAGTGATTTATGAGAGTAACAGCAGCACAACTTATTCTGTTTCATTTGATCAAATATAAGGATTCAAGGATTCAAGGCTTTTCTTGTCATGTGTACATAGCTACAGTGCAGATACTTCAATGAGCATCTGAGGTCACAGGCTCCTCCAGCAGAGCAGCACAATAACACAGATACAATAGAGCAAGGAGAGTCTACATACAAGTCATTGGAATATGATATATTAGATAAATAATGTGTAAGTTGCAAACAGATGAATGTTATGGATGTTCTTTCAAAAGAAAACACAAGTTTGTTACTTTTCCTCATCATCATCATCATCATCATCATCATCATCATCATCATCATCATCATCAGCTTTATTGAAGAGACTCAAGGTCTATTTTTAAAAGACATACAACACTCAAATGTAAATTAAAAAAGGCAGTGATACCAATGTTTCCACAGAGGTGACTGGTATCGTAAAGTACTGACACAAGGATTTGACAGCAGCAAAATGACAACATCAAAAAAGGACCTTATAATCAAGTTTTCACTCTAATTTCTCCCTTTTCCTCCCCCCTCCCTCTCTGCTCCAGTGGGTGTGCAGCAGCCCATCCTGAGCGTCCTCCCCCCTTCCAGAGAGGAGCTGCAGCAGGGCAGTGCCACCGTGGTGTGTCTGGCCAGCGGGGGCTTCCCCTCCGCCTGGAGGCTGGGCTGGAAGCTGGGGGGCAGCAGCAGCTCCTCAGGGGCGTCCCACAGCCCGGAGGTCCTGGGGAGCGACGGCCGCTACAGCTGGAGCAGCACCCTGAGCCTCTCTGCAGAGCGCTGGAGGGGGGCGGGCTCAGTGAGCTGTGAGGCCAGTCTGAGTGGACAGAGCCCTGTCACTCAAAGCATGGACCCTGCCCGCTGCTCGGAGTAGAGCATCACTTCCTGTCTGGAGAGGAAGCAGCTTCTTTGCTAGAGATGTTCATGAAGACACACATCTCCTCTGCTCACATGTTGCTGCTGTCTCTGCTCAGTTTTTAGTGTTGCTCTCTAATCCTCACTTCCTGCATATTCTCCTGTTTGTTCATCAGCTCACAATTCAACTGGATTTCATTTGTTTCACTCCAACAGAAACTCATCATTCATCTCAAATGTGGCGTGAGCTTTAAACCATCATTAAATAAAAATGTTGATTAAAATGAGACACTGTCTTTGTATTTCTTTAATTCATATGTTCATTGTGAGAAAGATGTATTAATACCTTCAGTATTAAACCTAGTATTATATTAATATAATTTATGACTGTTGGACAGTTTCTTTTATTTATTTTTATTATTTTATTCTGCTAAATTCATACAAACACACAAAGATGAACACAATTAGTAGAAGCGGGAGGGCTGAAGCATAGCTGATGGGAAGTAGCCCTCCTGTGAATCATCCTAATATAACATTGGCATTATTGCGTCAAAAACGTATAGAAATGAAGGAGTACAAAGAAATAAAGAAAACTGGAGAAAAAAATAAATAAAAGTTAGGGTAAGAACAAAATTAATCATATATAGGTATATATAAGAAAAACTATAGGGTCATTTTCTGCACATGTCAATAGAAGTTTCAACTTCCATTTTTGAAAATGAAAATACTATATAAATATATACATATGTACACATGTACTTGGCAAATGAATAATGATAATAAGAATATATGCATATAAACATTATGAACACTTATTTTCAAGTGACTTTTTTTACATTCATATGTTCACACTTACACAAAATATACACATGTTCAAGTGTATAAGTACACACATGCACTCATATACACCAATACAAATATTGCAAGGCAATTTCCAGGGCTGAAATAATAACTCAACCCCATAACGATGAAAATAAATAAGAAGGACAAAATAAATGTAAAGTAATGTAGACCATATTAAATAGATAAACAAACTGAGAAGGTATTAGTTCTAAAAAAATAATAATAAAAAGAAAAAAAGGATTCCGGGAATACTCAATATTTGTTAGCTGGAGAAATCTGCAAATAGAATATTTTTTAATTACGTTTTGAATTGTTGATGACAAGTGATACTTGAAAGGTCTGGGTGAAGTCCATTGCACGTTCTAACTCCGTTTATTGATCAGCTGTGATTTGATGGTTGTTCTACAGGGCTTGCTACACAACCAGTCAGGATGCCTAGCTGGGTATTTCCTGACTGTGGTTTGGAACTGCTTTTGAATGTTAGTATGCATTTGGTTATGGAAAATGTTGTGCATAATCAGTACTGTTTTAAGCTTTACTATGTCAACACATTTTAATAGATTGAGTTTTTTAAATACTCAATCTATTAAAATACACAGTGGAGTGTAAACAACAACATTGTGTGTTTACAGTACTTCAAATGATTTAAATTGTGTCGCGTATGTTTGGACTGTGGTAATATCATTAATTGTTTTGTACAGCAATTCATAAAGTTACTGTTAAATATATGTTGATATCAGTGGCTATAGTTCAACAAGAATCTAACTTTCCCAGCTCACTCATAAAGAGACTGAATTGAATGACATTAATATAGTTTAATATAGTTTAAACAGGGTGTTGAAGAGTGTCTGTGAGTGTGTTTCAGCTTTATCTGGATTCATGGTGGTTCTGCTTGATGACTCTTGTGTTCACTGGACCAGTTCTCCTCCTCTCAGTCTCTTCACCTCTGCAGCTGCAGCAGGACGCTTTACTTCAGACTGAAGGAGGTTTTTGTACGGCTCTAAATCACTGTGTGAACACGCCACCAACATGAACACCAAAACAATAGTAATCTTTCGCATCAACATCCTTAACGTTACTGATGGTTAAAGTGTACTGAGTACCAGATCTAGTACCACTGAATCTAGGCTCAGTTCCAGAAAACAGAGTTGATGATGAGTATATAAGAAGTTTAGGAGCCTGTCCAGGTTTCTGAAGATACCAACTGAGATCATCTTCAATATCTGAGCTCCCTGTAGCGCTGATGGTCACAGTCCCTCCAGAACTAACAGTCTTGGATGTGTCAGTCTGAGTCAGGAACTTGTTGGCAGAAGACTCTGAAATGAGAAGTGAAATGTTAGATAACCAACAAGATGGAGCAGCAGTTTAAACTAGAGAATGCAATTCCTGAAGAAATTGCTAGTGGGAATGCTTTATGCTGAAATATAATGTGTAAGAAGAAAGTGAATAATCAGGAATATTTGGATGACTGAATGGTTTCCATATGAATGAATATTAAGTTAAAAAGTAGCATGAAACTCCAAATGTATAAATAATGTTAAAGATGTAAGGCTTTGAATGTAGAATGTTATTCGTAGGAAAAGTTGAAAATGCAAAAATAACTGGTGAAATAGTAACATTTGGCAAATTTTATTTTCAAAAACCAGAACATGGGGGAAAAAACTATATAAAACATTTCAGATCAATAACTAACAAATTATATTCAGTAAAAATCTGTCAAACAATACATGAAAAAAAACTATATAAAACTGTTTGAATCAATTACTAACAAATATATTCTGTAAAACCAAAAAGTGAAAAGGTGAACAAAAATAAAGTAATTTTTGTGAAAGAACAAGTGACAAAACAACTATATACAGAAACTATTGTTCATTTGACACTTTAAAGTTCAACTGTTTAGGGAGAGATTAAGTTAGCTAGCAGCCTGCGCTAACGGGCTAACGCAACGCTGCTAGCCCGTTAGTGCAATGCTAACGGGCTAAAACTGGATAGGCTGCTAAGAAGCTGTTTCCTTTAATGTGTAAATTAATATCAGTTGTCACGCAAGTAAACAGTCTATGAACAAACTCAAACGGTGTGTTATACTTTGAACAAGAGTTAATTTGACACTTTAAAGTTCAACTGTTTAGGGAGAGATTCATTTAGCTAGAAGCCTAGCAGCGTTAGTGCAATGCTAACGGGCTAACGCAAAACTGCTAGCTGTTAGCCCTTTAGCGCAATGCTAACGGGCTAAGACTGGATACGCTGCTAAGAAGCCGTTTCCTTTAATGTGTAAATTAATAGAGGTTCTCACGCCAATAAACAGTCTATGAACAAACTCAAACGGTGTGTTATACTTTTAAAAAGAGTTCATTTGACACTTTAAATTTCAGGTGTTTATGGATACATGAACTTACCTAGCATTAGTCAGAGCAGAATAAATCTCCTGGGCTTGGTGTGACGCATCTGCTAATATTGATGCGTTCAAGGACACTCAGAAATGCTATAGTTGATGATGAAAAGCGCTGGAAAGGGGAGACTAAATTAGAGTATTTTTTGTATTTATGTTATATATTTGTTTAATAATTTAATTTGTTCACAGTGTACAAATGTGAGTGGTCAGGATCCATTATCAAAAACACCGTCATGCATGAAGACTGACATGCAGAAAGAGCCTTGAACCATGTCAGTTGGAGTGATGACATCATCGTGTTCCATTACACAGGTGTTTGTATGTGAGCTAATGAGGCGTCCAGAGATCAAAGGTTTCCATTGTTCTGGATGAGAGATAAACCTCTTACATGTGAACGTTTTGTGGAAGAACCGTAACAGATATCTGTGAAATTTCAAAACGTGAAGCATGTCAAGGAAGTTGAGTATCTGAAGTGTAATTTTTGTGTACTTTCGGGTTAATAATGTGGCCTTTTTGGCAGTTTAACTAAAGGTGTGCGGCTGCTGCTGTGAGGAAATATCTGCCTTAAAATTACAATGGGCTTTAATGGAGACATGTTGAATGTTTTTGTCACTTCATGCCCTCAAGAGGCACTTTGTTTAATTATTTTTTGCTTAATTATTTGTCATTTTTCAAGCTACGGGATGTTTTCCTACGTTTGTCATGAAAGATTATGTCTCAGGAATGTAGGGTTTGGGAATTATGGCAGTTTTAAAAAAAGATATGAAGGCAAATTTCAAACTGTCCTCCACTCTAACTCTGACATCACGCACTCTGCCTTAACGAGCTGCACAATGTTAAAGTTCAAATGTTAAAAATGTGATGAATTATGGGATGTATCTCTGGAATTATGAAAGTTATGAATGAGAAAAGTAATAGCCATCGATTCCCGACCGAGCTAAACGTTTTCATGTTTGAACGGAGTTTCTGCGATGTTCAATGCGGGAGAAGAAGCGCGGCAAAATAAGTCGGCGGAATAATAAATGTTTCGTCCGTAGAAGAACAGTTAGTTGGAATGCTGTTAACAGCATTCCCACTAAATTATAACAGAAAAAGTTAAAGACAAAGCACATTGGATGCAAACATGAAAAGAAAAGACAAACATTGAACCACACATACATTACTCCTATCATTTCAGATGATACATTTTCAAAGTCTCTCACCCTGACACAGAAAGCCCAACATGACAAGCAGAGTTACTGACAACATGATCTCCAGTTTTCAGGATGAGTGCAGGAACACGGTTCAGACTCTACGTGACACAAGACCTTAAAGCTGTGAGGAGCAGTGAAGCATTACAATCATGCAAAGGACATTTCACACGTCAAACAGACACCTGTCCTTGAGAAACAGAGAGAGAGAGGAGGTGGAGGAAGTAGAGGCTACATCTCCCTGTGGACTCATGGAGAACATGTAGAAACTTTCTGTTCCTCAACTCTCTGCTGTTTCTGTCTGTTCAGTTTACCAAAGGCCTCTGTGCTTAATAACATAAATATAAGAGATATACTTTATTGTCCCAGAAGGCTGCCCTCTGCTGGCTGTCCAGGTTCAGAACAACTTCATATTGATGTGAGATTGAATCTGTTCTCCACCTTTAGCTCTTTTCATGATCCCTTACTTGGTGCAGGGAAAACAACCTACAGACCCCCCTCAGCTGTCAAGGACTCCTTGTCTTCATTGGCAAATCTTTTATCTCAACTAGACTACAAGGAAATAGTGCTACTTGGAGATTTTAACTGGGACTGGTTAACTACAGTATCAGAGGATTTTAAAAACCTTTGTATCTCTTTGAATGTTACTCAGATTGTTGACGGTCCTACTCGCCCTAACATGAAGTTCCCAAATAAATCCTCCCTAATTGATCTCATCTTAACTAATGTTCCCCATAAATACTCATCTGTGGGAGTATTTGCAAATGATCTGAGTGATCACTGTGCTCTATCCACAATGAGGGACACTAAAGTCCAAAACGTTAAACCTCGCATTATTATTAAGAAAGCCACAAAACATTTTGTGGAGCAGGGTTTTCTCCACGATCTGTTTGGTTTTGAAATAATCGATCTGTGTGATGATGTAGAAACTGCATGGTCTTATTTGTATCTTGGTATTATGAATTATGGATGGACATGCACCCCTGCGTACATTTAGAGTGAAGGGACGAGACAATCCTTTGTTTTCTGCTGAACTGTCCAGTCTCCTGCATGAGAGAAACAAGGCCTGGGCAAAGGCTAGGAAATCAGGCTCAGAGGTAGAATGGCTGCGTTTTAGGCAGCTAAGGAACAGCTTCACATCACAAATCAAAAGTGCTAAGTCCAAGTATTATCTGTCAGTGCACAAAGAACCTGAATAATCCTGGAAAATGTTGGAAAGCCATAAAATCGATATCCACCGGTGAGATCCCTAATGAGCTACCTCCGTGCCTTACCACAGCATCTGGCTCTATATCGGACAGGGCCACTATGCTAAATTGTTTTTATGAGCATTTTGTGTCCCGTGGCTCTCTGTTTGATTCTGTTTCTAACTCTGCTTCTGTGAACACCCCAATCCGTGACTCTGAACAATGTGGTCTGGAAAGTCCTTTCAGTTTTACTCCTTTTTCTATTGAAGCCGTTCATGAAGCCTTATCCAAGTAAGATCCTAAGAAACTGGCTGGCCCGGACAACGTAGAACCTTTCTTTTTAAAGATAGCTGCAGATTTTATTGCTCCACCTCTCACTTCTCTTTTTAACCTCTCCCTCAACACGAACACAATTCCAAAAGTATGGAGCAGCTTATATCCTGCCTTTGCTAAAAGGAGGGGAGGCTACTTTATTAAATCATTATAGGCCCATCTCTAAATGATCAGTTCTGGCCAAGGATCTTGAACGCCTAGTGAGTGAAAAGGAAAAGGAGTTTTTAAGTAACAATGACATACTGTCTAAACATCAGTCAGGCCTCAGAAAGCAACATAGCACCATCACTGCCACAATGAAAGTGGTGAATGATATTGCTAATATCTTAGACAATAAGCAGAGTTGTGCAGCTCTGTTTATTGACCTGTCCAAAGCGTTTGACACCGTTGATCCTCGCATCTTGAAGCAGAGGCTACTCAGTATTGGCATATCCAACCATGCAGTGGGGTGGTTTGTGAACTACCTCTCTGAAAGATCCCAATGTGTTCATTTTGATGGGCTGTCTTCTGAGTGGTTAAACATTGCTAATGGTGTTCCTCAAGGTTCTGTTTTAGGTCCACTTTTATTCTCCATCTACATCAATAGTTTAGGTGAAAATGTCGATGAAGCCACTTTACATTTTTATGCGGATGATACCGTGATGTATTGTGCAGGTCCCTCCATTCAGGAGGCTGGTGTTGAATTGCAAGCATTAACATTATTCGGACTCAGCTCTCTGAACTAAAGCTTCTTTTAAATGTTGATAAAACCAAGGTTATGCTCTTTTCAAAAGCTAAAAAGACACCAGAGCCTGTTTTACATATTGTAACTACGCAAGGAATAAAACTTGAAGTGGTTACCTGTTACAAATACCTTGGTATCTGGCTTGATGATTGTCTCACTTTTAAACTTCATGTCAATAACCTTCTTAAAAAACTGAGGGTTAGGCTAGGTTTCTTCTACAGGAACAAGTCCTGTTTCTCATTTGAGGCCAGGAAAAGGCTAGTCACTGTGACCTGTTTACCTGTGCTGGACTATGGTGATCTGATCTATATGAATGCACCTGCCCACCTGATTAAGTTAGATGCTGCGTATCACAGTGCTCTGAGACTTGTGACAAACTGTAAAGCATTAACCCATCACTGTACCCTGTATGCAAGGGCAGGTTTGCCTTCACTAACTGTACGGAGGCTCAGTCACTGGTACATCTTTATATACAAAGCCATGTTAGGGAAACTTCCATCCTACATCTGCTCCCTGATCTCACGGCGAATTGTAAGTGGCTACTGCCTGAGATCGCATGCTGTGGTTTTATTAAATGTGCCAACTGCTAGGACTGTCTTAGGGAAGATGGCTTTTAGATGTGCAGCTCCACTGTCTTGGAATAGTCTGTAAATTAAATGGAAACTGAGCAATCTGATGCCACTAAATGTTTTTAAAGCTCGGTTGGATGCTACTCAATCGGAAGCTGTTGGTACCTGTTCATGTGGATAGTTATTTTAAATTGTAATCCCTGTAATGATGCTGTAAGATGTCCTTTTTCATGTTCTGTTTATGTTTCTATGTTTCATGTGGAACCTACTTGAGCAGGTCTCCCTTGAAAAAGAGATCAATGATCTCAAGGGGATACACCCGGGTAAATAAAGGCTTGACATGAAATGAAAACCTGGAGCTAAACGCTCTCAATCAGCCCCACCGGCCCCCATCACTCTGTGGGACTCCCCAGTCTCTGCTGTGGAGTCTTTCTGCTTCCTGGGCACCATCATCACCCAGGACTTCAAGTGGGAGCAGAACATCAGCTCCATAATCACAAAAGCCCAGCAGAGGATGTTCTTCCTGAGGCAGCTGAAGAGCTTCAACCTGCCTAAGACAATGATGGTGAGCTTCTACACCTCCATCATGGAGTCCATCCTCACCTCCTCCATCACCATCTGGTACGCTGCAGCTAGCCGAGGAGCAGGGCTGCAGCCGAGGAGCAGGGCTGCAGCTCATCATCTGCTCTGCAGAGAGGGGGGTCGGCAGCAATCTGCCCTCCCTCCTCTACCTGCAGGCCTCCAGGACCCTGAGGCGGGGAGATAGAGTCCGACTAATGCACTAATATTTTGCACATTCTATGGACAATGTTGCACTAATGTACATTCTCAAACATTGAAGTGACTGTTATTTTGTATATTGATTGTTGTGTTTTTATTTAGGTCTTAATGTGTGCACATGTAAAAATGTGTCTTTGATTCTGTATATATATATATATATAATATATTTGCATATATATATATATATATGAACACATATTTTAATATACATTTCTTTTATATTCGGGATTTTGGGAAATGTTATTTCGATCTCTCTGTCTGTACACACAAACTGGAAGATTGACAATACAGTTGGCTTTGACTTTGACCCCTACCACCCTGGACACAAACTGCTCCACCTTCCCATCTGGTAGAAGGCTCCATCAGGACCAGAACTCTCTCCATCAGCACCAGAGCCTCTCTCCATCAGGACCAGAACTCTCTCCATCAGGACCAGAACCTCTCTCCATCAGGACCAGAGCCTCTCTCCATCAGGACCAGAACTCTCTCCATCAGGACCAGAACCTCTCTCCATCAGGAACAGAACCTCTCTCCATCAGGACCAGAGCCTCTCTCCCCCTGAACAGCTTCTTCCCCTCCGCTACCGGCCTCATCATCTCCTAAAGCCTCTGCTTTGCACTGGTGGACTCAGGGGGGGTCAGGGGTCAAATCATGTTCAAACTAAACGTCAATCCACAGTTTAACATTTGAAAGACTTCATTCGATTGATCTTTGTCATTTTTAATCATGATCTTTATAATAATGATTAAATAATAACTCCAGAGAGGCCAGAGATGCTCCTGCTGTGAAGCACACCGAGTGGAGACATGTGGGGAAAAGCTAAAGAGCGTTTGTTGTTTTAATTCGGGGAAGCAGAGATCACAATAAGGTTTGTGTGTAATGCTGCTTTTACATAGAATGTGTTTTGGACTGGGTTTAATCTCATTAATCCATTAACATCTGTTTATTTAAGAATAAGAAGTGAATAGTGCTGGGTGGGTTCCTGTCAGCTCTGAGTTCAGTGGGCTGTGTCAGTCTCTTCCTCTTCAGCAGCTGCAGGTGGTTCCTGCTGTAACAGCTCAGAGTCTCTGCAGTCTGACTGAGGGAGGTTTTTGTACGACGACAAATCACTGTGTGAACAGACGAACACTGTTTATGTAGTGGAAACTCTGACAGGAATAAACTGCTGCATCTTCAGCCTTCAGTCCAGTGATGGTCATAGAGAAGTCAGAGCCGCTTCCACTGCCACTAAACCGAGGTTCTGTTCCTGATTCACGTGTGCTCGTATATTTTATCAGGAGCTTTGGAGGCTGTCCAGATTTCTGTTGATACCAGAACATATATTGACCATAAGTACTATCTGTGTAAACATCAGGGTTGGTTTTACAGGTGAGAGTGACGGTGGATCCTGGAGCAGACGTCTCGACTGCAGGCTGAGTCACAGTCACCTGACCGCTGCATCCTGCACACAAAAACAGATGATTGATTTCTCAGCAGAAAGAAAGGAGAGGAAAGGCAGCACATGATGTTTGAAATGTTGCTGAGTGAATGAACCTGTGAAACAGCAGCAGGCCAGCGTCCAGATGAGGATGGTGATGAGAGTCATGGTGCTTTCTGCTGACTGACAGATGTGAGTCCTGTAGTGTTGAACTCACAGGACTATAAACCTTCTCAGTTCACTGGAGGATCAGCTGACCATGCAAAGCCTCCTCTCTATGGAAATGATGTCTCTGCTCTCAGCACACTGAAGGCAACGTGGGACACGAAACCAGGAGGAGAACTGTCTGGATTTACACCGTCTATCATCTGAATGGAAGAACAGATTTATGTCAGGAGTGGAGATGAGGATTTGAGTTTGTGTCCACTGTGGTTGGTATGATATGTCTGTTTGTCTGACATTAACATACATGCAGAGATTCACTGTAGATAAATAACATGTTTCAGTTCTGTTTCAAATACATTTGTTCATAACTATTATTTCAAAGCCTCATGTTCATTTAACCGTGTAGAAACTAATATAAAACTGACAAAGTTAGTTGTGTAGCAGACTGTAATGGTTTCTCTGCCAGGTGTAGAAAAGAGATGAAAAATGACATAAATCATCTTAATTCTTCCAGATATGTAATCCATATCTTTAGAAAAGCTTTGTTGATTTAAAAACGGTATATGTGTCTCTGTTATCAGTGAGATCAGGGAGCTCTCTCAGTGATACATGCTTGTTGACAGTGCAGGAGGTTTTTGTACGGCCACTCAATGAGTTTGTATCACTGTGGTGCACTTTTGGTGGAGGAACCAAACTCATCGTTGACTGTAAGTACCAGAGATTTATATTTTATTCAACTTATAGCAAATATATAACTTTCATTAATTATTAAATGAGACTCAACTTCAATTTTTTTTTATTCAATTTAAAATAAATGTTTATTAAGCTCCTCTTGTAATCTGAAAGGAACCTTTGCAGACTTCTATATTAATTGTTCGTTTCTTACAAATACATTTTTAAAGCAAATAACTTGTTTATTTTCTATATTATATTTTATTTATTATCATAACAACTTTATACTAAAAAAATGTATTTATTAAGATTTGTTAACGCGTGACGTCTCTGCCACATTCAGTTTTACATTTGTAGTTCACAATATTGTATTTATTTACATTATTTATCTATTTTCTATTAAAATATCAACTATTTTGTTGAATTCAAGTTAAATATGGATTCATTTGAAACGTGTGATTGTATCAGTTAATGCAGCTTGTCGTCGTGTTCACGGTTCATTGATTTGACATGCAGTGAAAAGGAAGTGAAAGAGACAGATGATAAATGTTTGAACTGTTTTCACTTGAGACGTTCAGCTCTGTCAGTTTAAAGAACATCATCACACATGTGAAGAGATTCAATCATTATTATCAATGAATCTTTAGCTTGCACACTTTACACAAAGTCAGTCATTCACACTTGAATCATGTGGGGGTCTGATCCTGAGTGATTTATGAGAGTAACAGCAGCACAACTTATTATGTTTTATTTGATCAAATATAAGGATTCAAGGATTCAAGGCTTTCCTTGTCATGTGTACATAGCTACAGTGCAGATACTTCAATGAGCATCTGAGGTCACAGGCTCCTCCAGCAGAGCAGCACAAGAACACAGATACAATAGAGCAAGGAGAGTCTAGATACAAGTCATTGGAATATGATATATTAGATAAATAATGTGTAAGTTGCAAACAGATGAATGTTATGGATGTTCTTTTAAAAGAAAACACAAGTTTGTTACTTTTCCTTATCATCATCATCATCATCGGCTTTATTGAAGAGACTCAAGGTCCATTTTTAAAAGACATACAACACTCAAATGTAAATGAAAAAAGGCAGTGATACCAATGTTTCCACAGAGGTGACTGGTATCGTAAAGTACTGACACAAGGATTTGACAGCAGCAAAATGACAACATCAAAAAAGGACCTTATAATCAAGTTTTCTCTCTAATTTCTCCCTTTTCCTCCCCCCTCCCTCTCTGCTCCAGTGGGTGTGCAGCAGCCCACCCTGAGCGTCCTCCCCCCCTCCAGAGAGGAGCTGCAGCAGGGCAGTGCCACCGTGGTGTGTCTGGCCAGCGGGGGCTTCCCCTCCGCCTGGAGGCTGGGCTGGAAGCTGGGGGGCAGCAGCAGCTCCTCAGGGGCGTCCCACAGCCCGGAGGTCCTGGGGAGCGACGGCCGCTACAGCTGGAGCAGCACCCTGAGCCTCTCTGCAGATCGCTGGAGGGGGGCGGGCTCAGTGAGCTGTGAGGCCAGTCTGAGTGGACAGAGCCCTGTCACTCAAAGCCTGGACCCTGCCCGCTGCTCGGAGTAGAGCATCACTTCCTGTCTGGAGAGGAAGCAGTTTCTTTGCTAGAGATCTTCATGAAGACACACATCTCCTCTGCTCACATGTTGCTGCTGTCTCTGCTCAGTTTTTAGTGTTGCTCTCTAATCCTCACTTCCTGCATATTCTCCTGTTTGTTCATCAGCTCACAATTCAACTGGATTTCATTTGTTTCACTCCAACAGAAACTCATCATTCATCTCAAATGTGGCGTGAGCTTTAAACCATCATTAAATAAAAATGTTGATTAAAATGAGACTGTGTCTTTGTATTTCTTTAATTCATATGTTCATTGTGAGAAAGATGTATTAATACCTTCAGTATTAAACCTTGTATAATATTAATATAATTTATGACTGTTGGACAGTTTCTTTTATTTATTTTTATTATTTTATTCTGCTAAATTCATACAAACACACAAAGATTAACACAATTAGCAGAAGCGGGAGGGCCGAAGCATAGCTGATGGGAAGTAGCCCTCCTGTGAATCATCCTAATATAACATTGGCATTATTGCGTCAAAAACGTATAGAAATGAAGGAGTACAAAGAAATAAAGAAAACTGGAGAAAAAAATAAATAAAAGTTAGGGTAAGAACAAAATTAATCATATGGATATATAAGAAAAACTATAGGGTCATTTTCTGCACATGTCAATAGAAGTTTCAACTTCCATTTTTTAAAATGAAAATACTATATAAATATATACATATGTACACATGTACTTGGTAAATGAATAATGACAATAATAATATATGCATATAAACATTATGAACACTTATTTTCAAGTGATTTTTTTACATTCATATGTTCACACTTACACAAAATATACACATGTTCAAGTGTATAAGTACACACATGCACTCATATACACCAATACAAATATGGCAAGGCAATTTCCAGGGCTGAAATAATAACTCAACCCCATAACGATGAAAAGAAATAAGAAGGCCAAAATAAATGTAAAGTAATGTAGACCATATTAAATAAATACACAAACTGAGAAGGTATTAGTTCTAAAAATAATAATAATAATAAAAAGAAAAAAAAGTATTCCGGGAATACCCAATATTTGTTAGCTGGAGAAATCTGCAAATAGAATATTTTTTTATTTAGATTTTGAATTGTTGATGAAAAGTGATACTTGAAAGGTCTGGGTGAAGTCCATTGCACGTTCTAACTCCGTTTATGGATCAGCTGTGATTTGATGGTTGTTCTACAGGGCTTGCTACACAACCAGTCAGGATGCCTAGCTGGGTATTTCCTGACTGTGGTTTGGAACTGCTTTTGAATGTTAGTAGGCATTTTGTTATGGAAAATGTTGTGCATAATCAGTACTGTTTTAAGCTTTACTAAGTCAACACATTTTAATAGATTGAGTTTTTTAAATACTCAATCTATTGAAATACACAGTGGAGTGTAAACAACAACATTGTGTGTTTACAGTACTTCAAATGATTTAAATTGTGTCGCGTATGTTTGGACTGCGGTAATATCATTAATTGTTTTGTACAACCATTCATAAAGTTACTGTTAAATATATGTTGATATCAGTGGCTATAGTTCAACAAGAATCTAACTTTCCCAGCTCACTCATAAAGAGACTGAATTGAATGACATCAATATAGTTTAAACAGGGTGTTGAAGAGTGTGTGAGTGTGTTTCAGCTTTATCTGGATTCATGGTGGTTCTGCTTGATGACTCTTGTGTTCACTGGACCAGTTCTCCTCCTCTCAGTCTCTTCACCTCTGCAGCTGCAGCAGGACGCTTCACTTCAGACTGAAGGAGGTTTTTGTACGGCTCTAAATCACTGTGTGAACACGCCACCACCATGAGAACCCAGACAATAGTAATCTCCTGCATCAACATCCTTAATGTTACTGATGGTTAAAGTGTACTGAGTACCAGATCTAGTACCACTGAATCTAGGCTCAGTTCCAGAGAACAGAGTTGATGATGAGTATATAAGAGGTTTAGGAGCCTGTCCAGGTTTCTGAAGATACCAACTGAGACGACTACCAATATTAGAGCTCCCTGTAGCGCTGATGGTCACAGTCCCTCCAGGACTAACAGTCTTGGATGTGTCAGTCTGAGTCAGGAAATTGTTGGCAGAAGACTCTGAAATGAGAAGTGAAATGTTAGATAACCAACAACATGGAGCAGCAGTTTAAATGATAACAGAAAGAGTTAAAGACAAAGCACATTGGATGCAAACATGAAAAGAAAAGACAAACATTGAACCACACATACATTACTCCTATCATTTCAGATGATACATTTTCAAAGTCTCTCACCCTGACACAGAAAGCCCAACATGACAAGCAGAGTTACTGACAACATGATCTCCAGTTTTCAGGATGAGTGCAGGAACACGGTTCAGACTCTACGTGACACAAGACCTTAAAGCTGTGAGGAGCAGTGAAGCATTACAATCATGCAAATGACATTTCACACGTCACACAGACACCTGTCCTTGAGAAACAGAGAGAGAGAGGAGGTGGAGGAAGTAGAGGCTACATCTCCCTGCGGACTCATGGAGAACATGTAGAAACGTTCTGTTCCTCAACTCTCTGCTGTTTCTGTCTGTTCAGTTTACCAAAGGCCTCTGTGCTTAATAACATAAATATAAGAGATATACTTTATTGTCCCAGCAGGCTGCCCTCTGCTGGCTGTCCAGTTTCAGAACAACTTCATATTGATGTGAGATTGAATCTGTTCTCCACCTTTAGCTCTTTTCATGACCCCTTACTTGGTGCAGGGACCTGGAGCTAAACGCTCTCAATCAGCCCCACCGGCCCCCCATCACTCTGAGGGACTCCCTAGTTCATTGCTTCCCAACCTTTTTCAGTCAGGCCCCCAGTGGGTCATTGGAAATATTTTCCAGACCCCCCTAACCCGGTTCCCACCGAGATTGGTAGAATTAATTGTATATAGTTGTACAAACATTACATTTTCTCTGCTAATAATAACAAGACAAAAAGATCCAACTAATTGTATATTTTATTATGGATTGAACATGAACAAAGTGCTTGTATTGGCAGATGATCCTGTGCCAGTGTGAAATAATGAGGCCTAATGAAACAATTACAAATACTGCTTATCGATACGGTTCTTTAACAGTATTATTATAGAAACAGAATTAACATTGATTTATTTTATGTATAGTGTGGACTATGGGCTGCTAGCACACATAATATACCTTCAGTGGTGGTAGTAACTAAGTAGATTTACTATACTGTACTTATATTGAGGTACTTATGTATTCACTTTTGCTTCTTTGTACTTCTGCTCCTCTACAGTCCAGAGGTAAATGGTGTACTTTTACTCCACTACATTTATTTAACACCTTAAGTTACTTTACAGATCTGGATTAATGATGTGAAATATAATCAACTCTTAAATCAGACTTTAGTAACACCTGTAGTAAATTCAATCACAAGCTACCTAACGGCTGCAGTATACAACTTTTACTTGATCTGAGTACTTCTCCCACTTTACACGTAATCGGGGCAACAGAACTGGAAACACAAGCAATCTGTCAATCAGCCAATCAAAAGGCATCATATTCATATGGAGAAATGCACCGTTTTCAACTTCCTTAACTCGGGCTGGAAGTTACAAACGGTGCATTTCTCAATATGAATATGATGCCTTTTGACCAGCTGATGGACAGATTGCTTGTGTTTCCGCGTTTCCGCGAAAATACTTAAGGCAAACGAGCATTGTACATATCGATCCTTGTAGATTGTCACTTTTGAACGCTCTGTTGTCCTGGCAGATCTCTGTGCACGGTGCTGCATCGTGTATGTGAGGCCCCGCCCCCCCCCAAAAAAACACAGAGTGGGAGATCCCCCCACCGACCACGTTAGATGTCAAATCATTAATAAGTCGAGAGAATGTGTTTTTTTAAAAACGTTAAAAAGGTACCAAAACAATATTGACGTTTTGCCAGGATCCAACATTATACAATTAAACAAATAAATAAAAACAAGGATAGTTGTGGCTTATTGTTGACTAAATAGCAGTGTGTGGTTTAGAATAGAATAACAAAGGATAATAAAATACAGATTTCAGTATTCTGAGCCCCGACTCTCTTCCTCACTGACGGTAAAAAGACGGACATAAAATAATTACAAATAAAGAAGTAAAATCAATAATTGTGGCTTGATATTGAGTCAGAAACAAGTTGAGAAACGCTGTGACACTTGGCAGAGAGCATTTCTCCACGATCTCAAGTCGTCTATTACCAACGTTTTGGGAGCTCTATACAAGTCAATGGGACTCCCTGATAGTTGAAAGTCGACGCTAAAGGGCTTCCCAGAGCGTTTGAAAAGTGACGCCAAGGGATCCTGACATATAGGACGAGCTGGGAGTGAAACTGTGTTGACCTAAACGAACCGTTTCCAGACGCTCAAAGCCTTTAGCGTTATGATTATTTCATGCTTGCCATTTTCCAGAGTAAGGGATCGACAGGACTTTTTCAAGCTATTAAATGAGCACCTAATCGGAGAGCAGATCGTCCTTCATGCAAAAGTAAAGGAGGATATATTATTGAACTTTCAACGTTTAAACTTCTAACGCTGAATTTTTAAATGTCACTTTAACTATCTGCTGGTACACACAGAGTTTTTTGTTTTTTTAAGTCCATAAAGTGAATTAAGCAAAAGACCAAAAAAAAGACTTCAGTGGATAACCCATTGCATGTTCTTAATAAATATTTTTTTTACATTGTGTTGTTTTCACATTTACTAAAATTCATATCCTTACATTGGCTCCCAACTCGTTTTAGAATTTATTTTAAGGTTCATTTTTCATTTCATTTAATCGTTTATTTGAACCGGGACAGTGCACATTGATGAACACTTTAAAACAAAAACAATGCTTACAAGTGTAAATGAGCCGGATTTTAGCTTTGAGCTAATATCCATCCGTAGTCCCGTCACATACAACATATAAGAACATGACATTTATATATATAGCAAAAATAAATACATGATATGCAGGAAGAGCATGAGCAGCATACAAGCATTTACCACATGGCAGTACAATGTAGCAGCTATGATATATAAAGTGCAAGATAAGATCCAAGTGCTACCTAAAGTGCAAGAGGAGATACCCCTGTGTTAAAGTGCGTTTAGCGGTGATTACACGTCTGTTTGTTGCTCAACCATTCTTTGAGTTGACCTTTAAAACTATTGAGAGTGGGACAATCCCGTATCTGAGTTGGGAGGCTATTCCACAACGAGCTGCCTTTAATGGAGAGGACATTTTGTCCAAAAGTTATCCGTCTACGATGGACTTTACAGTCTCCTCTGGTTATTAAGATAAGATAAGAGAGAACTTCATTGATCCCAGTTTGAGAAATGTTTGTGTTGCAGCAGCAGAAAAAGACATGGCATTGAACAATACAAATTTAAAGAAATAAACAAGAAAGTAGAAAATATACATGTTGAATTTACAAATTAACAATAACAAGATATAATGCAAGGTATTATATATAAGTATGTGACAGATGGAATATTAAATATTCAACTGAATATATAAATGTAAAATGTGTGAGGAATAAAAACTGTTTGCTGATTTTCAGAGTTCAAATTGTGTTAGACGTCTCTTAGATGCTCCCGTTGCAGAAAAACATGATTGAGTTCATTTTTCACAATAAAAACAACTACTATGAAACAGTCTGCTGTGGGTTGACTGAAGGGAAACACACAGTCCAGGTGGGATTTGAACCCAGTCTTAAGTAAATCTGTTTTAGGACGAAATGTTTATGCTTAATTTCTCTGCAGGTTAAAGAAGATACACTTTCTGCATCTTCAGTGTCACCTTTTTAGTCTCTCTGGTTCATTTGGTCCTCCTCCTGGGGACGTGGACAAATGTCTCTGGGTTATTTTTGGCTGCCATAAAAGAGAGATTGTCTTGAAATGTACAAAAAACATTTGGGATCGGTCAATTGGTAGCAAGGATGCAAGAACAGTCAGTAGCTTGTCTGAATAGCTTGAGAGTTAAAAGCTCATTTGTTTTTGGCTCAGTAATGAGAGCAACACTGTGATTGGTTTTGGGGTAGGTGGTTTCAAAATAAAGAAAGAAGTTAAAAAAAAATGATTTTCTGAATTATGGAATTGCAACACTGATGGAGACAGAGGTCATATCACTCTGATCTGAGGTCAGGGAGATAATGGAGCCCCAACAGCTGAGAAAAACTAAAGCTGACTGGCTCCTAAATGGAAATAGTTAAAATAATACTTTGGAGTGAGAAGCAGAGATCATAATATGGTTTGTGTGAAATGCTGTTTGTGTTCAAATGTGTTTTTTAACTGGGTTTAATCTCAATGAGTAGTAAGATTATGTATATTTAAGAATAAGAAGTGAATAGTGCTGGGTGGGTTCCTGTCAGCTCTGAGTTCAGTGGGCTGTGTCAGTCTCTTCCTCTTCAGCAGCTGCAGGTGGTTCCTGCTGTAACAGCTCAGAGTCTCTGCAGTCTGACTGAGGGAGGTTTTTGTACGACGACAAATCACTGTGTGAACACCCAAGCACTGTTTATGAGGTGGTAACTCTGACAGTAATAAACTGCTGCATCTTCAGCCTTCAGTCCAGTGATGGTCATAGAGAAGTCAGAGCCGCTTCCACTGCCACTAAACCGAGGTTCTGTTCCTGATAACAGTTGGCTCGCATATCTTATCAGGAGCTTTGGAGGCTGTCCAGATTTCTGTTGATACCAGAACATACCCTTATCACCATCGCTATATATGTAAACATCAGGGCTGGTTTTACAGGTGAGAGTGACGGTGGATCCTGGAGCAGACGTCTCGACTGCAGGCTGAGTCACAGTCACCTGACCGCTGCATCCTGCACACAAAAACAGATGATTGATTTCTCAGCAGAAAGAAAGGAGAGGAAAGGCAGCACATGATATTTGAAATGTTGCTGAGTGAATGAACCTGTGAAACAGCAGCAGGCCAGCGTCCAGATGAGGATGGTGATGAGAGTCATGGTGCTTTCTGCTGACTGACAGATGTGAGTCCTGCAGTGTTGAACTCACAGGACTATAAACCTTCTCAGTTCACTGGAGGATCAGCTGACCATGCAAAGCCTCCTCTCTATGGAAATGATGTCTCTGCTCTCAGCACACTGAAGGCAACGTGGGACACGAAACCAGGAGGAACACTGTCTGGATGTACACCGTCTATCATCTGAATGGAAGAACATATTTATATCAGGAGTGGAGATGAGGATTTGAGTTTGTGTCCACTGTGGTTGGTATGATATGTCTGTTTGTCTGACATTAACATACATACAGAGATTCACTGTAGATAAATAACATGTTTCAGTTCTGTTTCACATACATTTGTTCATAACTATTATTTCAAAGCCTCATGTTCATTTAACCGTGTAGAAACTAATATAAAACTGACAAAGTTAGTTGTGTAGCAGACTGTAATGGTTTCTCTGCCAGGTGTAGAAAAGTGATGAGAAATGACATAAATCATTTTAATTCTTCCAGATATGTAATCCATATCTTTAGAAAAGCTTTGTTGATTTAAAAACTGTATATGTGTCTCTGTTATCAGTGAGATCAGGGAGCTCTCTCAGTGATACATGCTTGTTGACAGTGCAGGAGGTTTTTGTACGGCCACTCAATGAGTTTGTATCACTGTGGTGGACCTTTGGTGGAGGAACCAAACTCATCGTTCACTGTAAGTACCAGAGATTTGAATTTTATAACACAAAACATTACATTTACTTTTGAATCAGAATATGATAAATCAAGACATTATTTTTGGATAATTTACATTATGTTGATATTTTTTTACATCTATAAAGCTTGTCTGAAGAATTTAAACACATTAAGGAAAGTTAGTTTTATTTAATATTGAAGATGATGTTACGGTGAATTATATGTACGTTTTACTTTTCTTTTTTAATAAGATATAAACACATTTTTAGCTCACAATTGACCAAAGAACAGCTGCTATGTCATAACATCTAATTGTGATTTGCTTTTTAATATTTATATATTTTAACATTTAACAAGTGTTTGATATCAAATCTGCTGAGGATCCGTTAAAACAAATGAAAGTGTGTTTTTGTACATTCAGAGTCGCTGCAGGGTGCGTTCACAGTCCGTTAGTTTCAAAGAGTTCAAAGGAAGTGAAACAAACAGATGACAAAGTCTTCAACTGTAGAAGATGTTACTTTTTGTTTTTCTTAACAGTAAATGATTGCAGAGATTAGTTATTCATTCTGAAACATTGCAAAGCAGAGATAAAGCTTTTCATATAATGATCATTACATGAACACCTTCATTACGTTCCATACTTTCATGTAACTCTTCAGGAGTTTGGATGAGTGCCAAAGAAGAAGATTCATTATTTTAAATGGCAGAATGATATAAAGTATCACCGTTTGATTTGATGAATGAAACCCTCGTGTTCTCCCATGCCTCAGCTCCTCTTGTGATCACAGCTCATGCTCACAGCTGACCCCCACTTTCTCTGTCCTGTACCTTCAATGTATAATTCTTGTTCTGATGAGAGCTACAGAATAACACTCTAACTCCAAACATCAAGTTTAACATTTGATTTTATTTATTAAACCCTCATTTCCTTCCTCATTCTGTTTGTTCTGGAACTATTTGAATGTTTTTAAAATATGTTTTATTGTTTTATGTCCTACATATTTGTATGTTGCATTGTTGGAGGAGCCTTGGGCTTTTCATTGGCTTATCTACATCGCCATGTGCAATATGTGCAATATGTGCAATATGTGCAATATGTGCAATATGCACCTGGCTGCTAAATCCTCAGAACTGTTACAGGATGTGTATTTTGTAAATTGTGTAATTTTTTTTTTATTTTTTTATTATATTATAACTTTTTTTTACTTGAATACTTTTGTATGCATGCTTCTTCGTAACATGAAGCTGTCTCTGGCTCTTTTCTGCTGTCACAGCGTGAATGTCCCCTCTGTGGGACTACTAAAGGTATTCTGACTCTGGTTCTGATTCACTGCAGCTACTGTGCATATGACAGTAAAGCCTCTGAATGTTTGAATGTGTCCTGTATGGACTCTGTCTCACAGCGTCTGTCCCTCAGTGGAAGTTCATCTGCTCCTTGTGTCTCTCTCCCCTGCAGCGGGCTCCATGCTCAGGCCCTCCGTCTCTCTGCTGGCCCCTTCCTCCTCTGAGCAGCTCTCTGGGGGCTCGCTCACGCTGGCCTGCCTGCTGACCGGCTACTCTCCTCAGGGAGCCGTGGTGAGCTGGGAGGTGGACGGCACACAGGTGACAGAGGGGGTCCTGAGCAGCTCGGAGGAGGAGAAGAGCGGACTCTACAGCAGCAGCAGCAGCCTGAGCCTGAGCCAGGAGTGCTGGATGTCAGGAGAGCTGTACTCCTGCAAGGTCCTCCATCATGCCCACAGCCAGACCCAGTCCCTCCACAGGAGCCAGTGTGAGGGCTAGAGGGGCCGCTGGAGCCCAGGAGAACACATGCTGCTCTGATCATCAGGAGCTTTAATGTTTGGAGAGGAAAGTGAAGCTTTGTGTGGCCGAGAACAACACTGCTGTAAAGTGTTGGACAGCAACAACTTAGAGAGTGATGTGTGAAGCTCAGCAGAGATGAGAGTGTGCTTAGTAACTGTCATGTTGATGATTCAGGATGTTCCTAATAAAGCTTTCTCTGATAAATAACATGATGAAGTGTTTGGTGTTTTATTTAAAGTAGTGAGACATTAAAAGGTTTTATAACATTCTGCACTTCTATCAGCAGAACAAGATAAAGCTTTGGATATTTATCTTTTAATTGGTAATGAAATTGACGTGGTGGTGAAGGAAAGTTACTACACTGTTTTATCGTGATTAAGAATTTGATCCTGATGTGAACTTGATTTTTAGTGAGGCAGAAAGTTTATGGCTCATAAATAAGATCAGCCTTTAATCTGAGCTGAGAGTAGATGTTTAGATTTTTAAGTATTTGTTTTTTCAACATAGTGTGAATATGGAGTTAGTGTTTGGTGAAGTTCCTGTCTGCTCAGTGTTCAGGGTGACATCAATATAGTTTAAACAGGGTGTTGAAGAGTGTCTGTGAGTGTGTTTCAGCTTTATCTGGATTCATGGTGTTTCTGCTTGATGACTCTTGTTTTCACTGGACCAGTTCTCCTCCTCTCAGTCTCTTCACCTCTGCAGCTGCAGCAGGACTCTTCACTTCAGACTGAAGGAGGTTTTTGTACGGCTCTAAATCACTGTGTGAACGTGTTACCATCATGGTAACCCAGACAATAGTAATCTCCTGCATCAACCTCCTTAACGTTACTGATGGTTAAAGTGTACTGAGTACCAGATCTAGTACCACTGAATCTAGGCTCAGTTCCAGAGAACAGAGTTGATGATGAGTATATAAGAAGTTTAGGAGCCTGTCCAGGTTTCTGAAGATACCAACTGAGATCAGCACCAATATCTGAGCTCCCTGTAGCGCTGATGGTCACAGTCCCTCCAGGACTAACAGTCTTGGATGTGTCAGTCTGAGTCAGGAACTTGTTGGCAGAAGACTCTGAAATGAGAAGTGAAATGTTAGATAACCAACAACATGGAGCAGCAGTTTAAATGATAACAGAAAGAGTTAAAGACAAAGCACATTGGATGCAAACATGAAAAGAAAAGACAAACATTGAACCACACATACATTACTCCTATCTTTTCAGATGATACATTTTCAAAGTCTCTCACCCTGACACAGAAAGCCCAACATGACAAGCAGAGTTACTGACAACATGATCTCCAGTTTTCAGGATGAGTGCAGGAACACGGTTCAGACTCTACGTGACACAAGATCTTAAAACTGTGAGGAGCAGTGAAGCATTACAATCATGCAAATGACATTTCACACATCACACAGACACCTGTCCTTGAGAAACAGAGAGAGAGAGGAGGTGGAGGAAGTAGAGGCTACATCTCCCTGTGGACTCATGGAGAACATGTAGAAACTTTCTGTTCCTCAACTCTCTGCTGTTTCTGTCTGTTCAGTTTACCAAAGGCCTCTGTGCTTAATAACATAAATATAAGAGATATACTTTATTGTCCCAGCAGGCTGCCCTCTGCTGGCTGTCCAGGTTCAGAACAACTTCATATTGATGTGAGATTGAATCTGTTCTCCACCTTTAGCTCTTTTCATGACCCCTTACTTGGTGCAGGGACCTGGAGCTAAACGCTCTCAATCAGCCCCACCGGCCCCCATCACTCTGAGGGACTCCCCAGTCTCTGCTATGGAATCTTTCTGCTTCCTGGGCACCATCATCACCCAGGACCTCAAGTGGGAGCAGAACATCATGGCCTCCGCTTTCATTCATACGCTGATGACCCACAGCTCTATCTCTGCACCAAACCGTCCACTCAGCTCCGCCCTCAATCCGTTGTCAACTGCCTACAGGACATCAAAATCTGGACTTCATTAACCCTTGAACTGCCAGACCAAGAAAAAAGATATGGAAAAATAATTTATTTGCATTTTTTTATCAAATAACCACAAACAATTTTTTTTGACTGACCACACAGTTTTGCTTTTATGAGCCTCTACCAACTGGTCAAGCTGGCCTTCTATGGTAAAAGTGCATTTTCAACAATCATCATAATGTATACAGTACAGTATTTGTCAAACTCAAATAAAACACAAACTGAAATACATTTGTTTCTTTTATGGAAAATTAGAAATATATACAACCAGATATATTCATAAAAGATAATAAATGATAATTGTGAGATGAAAAAAAAAGATGGAAAAAATTAATGTAAAGTGTTTTTCATAATAAAAAAAATACTTGCTCATCTTACTGTATATGCTGAATTGGCCTAACAGGAAACCACTGGTCTAACGGCAAATGTCTATATCCTGTGTTGCTCTAACTTGCTCATCTGTGTGCAACTTTGGGCTGAATGGCAAGCATGAAAGGTGCTATATAAATGATTATCACTCTTTCACTCTGAGACTCATAAGGCAGTACTAGATTTAGTAATATTACCATGAATCTAGATATTTATTTAGTATATTTTATTAGAAAACATCTCTGAAACTCTGAAAAAGTCTTATTGCTAGTTTACCATAAAAGGCCAATTCGACCGGTTGGTTGAGCATATTTTCAAAAAAATAATTACACCCTTGTTAAAACTTTTTTTGTGCATCAAGTTATCTAAGTATGTTCAGTCAGTACTCTGACAATAAAATATGTCAAAAAGGATATGGTTACCTTCCAAAAGTTGACCAAAAAGAGAGATTTCTTCAGCAGTGATTTTTAGCATGCCAACTTTCTCAAAATAAGTTAGCTAAATGGCTTTCTGTTCAAACCACAGTGACACCTAGAGGTTGTTTTGTGCATAACATGTCAACCAAAGGGTAGTGCTGGCTGAATCAGATGGAGTTAAACTTTTTTATTTTTTTCCCAACAAGATATCAAGACACAAAATGTGCTCCACCAAATGGTGCTGCTGGCAGTTAAAGGGTTAAACCTGCTCAAACTAAACAGCAATAAAACAGAGCTTGTGATTGTTGCTCCCAAGGAGTAGCTCCGGATGGTTGGAGACCTGCTCCTCTCCATTGACGGCTGCTCCATCTCTCCGTCCACTGAAGTCCGCAACCTGAGTCATCCTGGACCTGGACACCACCCTCTCCTTCCAGGCGCATCAAATCTGTCACCAAATCGGCTTTCTACCACCTCAGAAACATTTCCAGACTCCGGCCTTCACTCTCTGACTCTGTGGCAGAAACATTAATACACGCTTTCATCACCTCCCGCCTCGACTACTGCAATGGAGTCCTGTCCGGGGTTCCCCGCAGAGCCCTGGCAACACATCACCCCCACCCTCATCCACCTTCAACATCACCCCCACCCTCATCCACCTTCAACATCACCCTCATCCATCTTCCACATCACCCCCACCCTCATCCATCTTCCACATCACCCCCACCCTCATCCATCTTCAACATCACCCCCACCCTCATCCATCTTCAACATCACCCCCACCCTCATCCACCTTCAACATCACCCCCACCCTCATCCATCTTCAACATCACCCTCACTCTCATCCACCTTCAACATCACCCTCACTCTCATCCACCTTCAACATCACCCCCACCCTCATCCATCTTCAACATCACCCTCACTCTCATCCACCTTCAACATCACCCCCACCCTCATCCATCTTCAACATCACCCCCACCCTAATCCATCTTCAACATCACCCCCACCCTCATCCATCTTCAACATCACCCTCACTCTCATCCACCTTCAACATCACCCCCACCCTCATCCACCTTCAACATCACCCCCACCCTCATCCATCTTCCACATCACCCCCACCCTAATCCATCTTCAACATCACCCCCACCCTCATCCATCTTCAACATCACCCCCACCCTCATCCACCTTCAACATCACCCCCACCCTCATCCATCTTCAACATCACCCCCACCCTCATCCACCTTCAACATCACCCCCACCCTCATCCATCTTCAACATCACCCCCACCCTCATCCACCTTCAACATCACCCCCACCCTAATCCATCTTCAAGCCTGACTATTTGTGTTGGGGGGGGGTCCCGACTTTTTTTTTTCTCCAAAGGGGGGGCCTGACAGAAAAAGTTTGAGAACCACTGCTTTAATCCCACTCTTCGTTAGAGCTCATTATTTCCCATGTCATGGTGTGTTGAGCCTTTGATATTTTTGTGGCAATACTTTTTTTGAAAATAAATTGTATTTTGAATCTACTCTTCAAACACCTTAAATTAAGAAGTACTCCTTGATTGACTTGTACAAATATGTATTTTAGCCAGAAGAATAGTTGTTTATTAACTGTGTGCGGTCTTCATCTAAAAGCCCAAATAAAATATTAAAGGGTGGAAATGTAAATTCAATATTTGCCATCAAATAATTTGCAAAACATTTTGATTTGTGTAGAAACATCGATTTTTTTTTTGTTTAATCTCTTTTCCTTTCTCTTTCTTGATCCTCCATAGCAACGGTCATTACAGTCCTTGACAGCGGTCTGTTCTACTGGATTTACAACGTGTCACATGCTCTGAAATCAGAACTTTATTTAGCCTCCGTATTGTTTATGGTTGAATGTGGGCCGCAAAACATTTTGGGATTCTTAAGTGGGCCCTGAGCTGAAAAAGGTTGGGAACCGCTGATCTAGGGGAATAAACAATATGTGCACAGTTGAAATACTTTAAAACACTTGAACTTATATAAGCAGGGATTTCTCATTGCAAGGAAAAAAGGGTAATTGTATTCAGATAGTACAACAGAAACAGAGAGGTCTTATTATCCTCAGGATAGAAAATCTGCTCTGCCGGAGATGAAAAACCGTCTCAGATAAGATGGAAAGACCCAACACCGGTGTGGACAAAATTATAGTGGGGGTCCCAAATCCGGCAGCACCAACACCTGGTCTGCCACATGTGGAAGCCCCTCTTTAGTTTCTCACCTGCTGAGCCCAGATTAAAATACTTTTGTGTGCACAAACTAGAGGAGGACAGCAAACACCAGTGTGACTTTGGTGGGAGTACGACCACCATTGACAAAGTTATAGTGGGGGTGGCAAACCAGGCAGCTGCACCACCCTCTACACTCTAAAACTTAGAGTGTAGAGGGTGGTGCACTTAGAGTCTAAGTGATGATGTCACGCTCTCTAGCCCTGAAGAGTCCATCCCATAGACAACCATTATATAATCTACAACGGCCTGAACATTTACCAAAACTTAAACGTTGATGAGTGAGAAACTCTAAAGGCCGCTACACATCAACCTGAGACCAAAGAACGCGTACCGAAGGCGTCCCAACTTTTACGTCCGCTACGCCGCCCACCTACGAACACACCGCAAAGAGTTCAGTCGACGAGTGGCAATAACTGTCCTTACCAGCAGGGAGCGGTAGTGTATATTCACCATTCAAAAGAGGCAACAGCCAATCAGAGTGATTTCTTTGGCCGACTTTCTTTGGTCGATTCAACCACGGATGTATAATGGATTCAACATGTTGAATCGGCCGCAGGAGGTGTGAAAATGTGCCGTAAAGCAACGACGGTGCGGGAAACACCAACCTGAGTAGGGCGCCGCGAACTGCCTCTGAATCCCAAAATCGAGTAGGTGTGTCAGGGCCTTAAAATATATCAAAAAGCTGAAAACAAATGTAATAGCTGAACGTTTTGTGACCGTTTCAAAGTAGGAATGAAGTCTGTAGCTGAAAGTATTCTGAAGGAGCAGCATTTTAAACACGGTGTAGGTAAAAGAGGATTTGAAGGATACTCCCATTGGGTTACATCGTAAAAATAAAAGTTTAAAAAGCGGTATATTTGTAAAAAGTATAAATGTCAAAAACGAGTGAAGTCATAGCACACATGTCCTGAAGGAGCTGAACATTTTAATATTTGAATGGTCTCTAGAGCCATGTTCATGCTCAACTCTGACCGCATTTTACACATGTCTGCACAGCCCTCCACTTGAAATATAATTCACTGTAGTTTGCCATATATTGTCATATATTCATTGTCCTAAGTGTTTTAGTTGTTTCACTTGTAAGGTCTTTTAAATAAAAATGTGTCGTAAATACTTATTTATATTATCTTTATATTTTGTACCTACGATGGCAACTTATTTTCTTACATTGTTTATGTTCGTACCACCAGACACCAAAGCTAATTCCTTGTATGTGTCAAAGTATCTGGTAATAAACTTGATTCTGATTCTGATGTACGTCTGCTAGTCCTAGAGCCTCTGCTTTGCACTGGTGGTCTCAGGGGGGGTCAGGGGTCAAATCATGTTCAAACTCAACGTCTCTTGGATGTTCCTGCTGTTTTTGGTTTCAATAATGGAACAAAAAAACATTTCAGGAAACTTCAATGAAACTGGTTGTTAGAAAACCTGAAGTTTTGAACTAAGATGTGAATTTGAGGTTAACTAATGGATCAGTTCATTGATTGATGTGAATAAGAGGGTTTTAATCAGCCACAGTTTAACATTTTAAAGACTTCATTAGATTGATCTGTGTCATTTTGAATCAGGATCTTTATAATAATGATTAAATAATAACTCCAGAGAGGCCAGAGATGCTCCTGCTGTGAAGCACACCGAGTGGAGACATGTGGGGAAAAGCTAAAGAGCGTTTGTTGTTTTAATTCGGGGAAGCAGAGATCATAATAAGGTTTGTGTATAATGCTGCTTTTACATAGAATGTGTTTTGGACTGGGTTTAATCTCATTAATCCATTAACATCTGTATATTTAAGAATAAGAAGTGAATAGTGCTGGGTGGGTTCCTGTCAGCTCTGAGTTCAGTGGGCTGTGTCAGTCTCTTCCTCTTCAGCAGCTGCAGGTGGTTCCTGCTGTAACAGCTCAGAGTCTCTGCAGTCTGACTGAGGGAGGTTTTTGTACGACGACAAATCACTGTGTGAACAGATTAACACTGTTTATGTAGTGGAAACTCTGACAGTAATAAACTGCTGCATCTTCAGCCTTCAGTCCAGTGATGGTCATAGAGAAGTCAGAGCCGCTTCCACTGCCACTAAACCGAGGTTCTGTTCCTGATTCACGTGTGCTCACATATCTTATCAGGAGCTTTGGAGGCTGTCCAGATTTCTGTTGATACCAGGACATACCCTGATCACCATCGCCATCTGTGTAAACATCAGGGTTGGTTTTACAGGTGAGAGTGACGGTGGACCCTGGAGCAGACGTCTCGACTGCAGGCTGAGTCACAGTCACCTGACCGCTGCATCCTGCACACAAAAACAGATGATTGATTTCTCAGCAGAAAGAAAGGAGAGGAAAGGCAGCACATGATGTTTGAAATGTTGCTGAGTGAATGAACCTGTGAAACAGCAGCAGGCCAGCGTCCAGATGAGGATGGTGATGAGAGTCATGGTGCTTTCTGCTGACTGACAGATGTGAGTCCTGCAGTGTTGAACTCACAGGACTATAAACCTTCTCAGTTCACTGGAGGATCAGCTGACCATGCAAAGCCTCCTCTCTATGGAAATGATGTCTCTGCTCTCAGCACACTGAAGGCAACGTGGGACACGAAACCAGGAGGAGAACTGTCTGGATTTACACCGTCTATCATCTGAATGGAAGAACATATTTATATCAGGAGTGGAGATGAGGATTTGAGTTTGTGTCCACTGTGGTTGGTATGATATGTCTGTTTGTCTGACATTAACATACATACAGAGATTCACTGTAGATAAATAACATGTTTCAGTTCTGTTTCAAATACATATGTTCATAACTATTATTTCAAAGCCTCATGTTCATTTAACCGTGTAGAAACTAATATAAAACTGACAAAGTTAGTTGTGTAGCAGACTGTAATGGTTTCTCTGCCAGGTGTAGAAAAGAGATGAGAAATGAGATAAATCATTTTAATTCTTCCAGATATGTAATCCATATCTTTAGAAAAGCTTTGTTGATTTAAAAACTGTATATGTGTCTCTGTTATCAATGAGATCAGGGAGCTCTCTCAGTGATACATGCTTGTTGACAGAGCAGGAGGTTTTTGTACGGCCACTCAATGAGTTTGTATCACTGTGGTTGACTTTTGGTGGAGGAACCAAACTCATCGTTCACTGTAAGTACCAGAGATTAGAATTTTCTAACAAAAAACATTACATTTCCTTTTGAATCAGAATATGATGAATCAAGACATTATTTTCGATATTATACATTATGTTGATATTTTTTTTAATCTATAAAGCTTGTCTTAAGAATTTAAAAATATTAAGGAAAGTTAGTTTTATTTAATATTGAAGAAGATGTTACGGTGAATTATATGTGCGTTTTACTTTTATTTTTTAATGAGATATAAACACATGTTTAGCTCACAATTGACCAAAGAACAGCTGCTATGTCATAACATCTAATTGTGATTTTCATTTTTATATTTATATATTTTAACATTCAACAAGTGTTTCATATAAAATCTGCTGAGGATCCGTTAAAACAAATGAAAGTGTGTTTTTGTACATTCAGAGTCGCTGCAGGGTGCGTTCACAGTCCGTTAGTTTCAAAGAGTTCAAAGGAAGTGAAACAAACAGATGACAAAGTCTTCAACTGTAGAAGATGTTACTTTTTGTTTTTCTTAACAGTAAATGATTGCAGAGATTAGTTATTCATTCTGAAACATTGTAAAGCAGAGATAAAGCTTTTCATATAATGATCATTACATGAACACCTTCATTACGTTGCATACTTTCATGTAACTCTTCAGGAGTTTGGATGAGTGCCAAAGAAGAAGATTCATTATTTTAAATGGCAGAATGATATAAAGTATCACCGTTTGATTTGATGAATGAAACCCTCGTGTTCTCCCATGCCTCAGCTCCTCTTGTGATCACAGCTCATGCTCACAGCTGACCCCCACTTTCTCTGTCCTGTACCTTCAATGTATAATTCTTGTTCTGATGAGAGCTACAGAATAACACTCTAACTCCAAACATCAAGTTTAACATTTGATTTTATTTATTAAACCCTCATTTCCTTCCTCATTCTGTTTGTTCTGGAACTATTTGAATGTTTTTAAAATATCTTTTATTGTTTTATGTCCTATATATTTGTATGTTGCATTGTTGGAGGAGCCTTGGGCTTTTCATTGGCTTATCTACATCGCCATGTGCAATATGTGCAATATGTGCAATATGCGCAATATGTGCAATATGTGCAATATGTGCAATATGTGCAATATGTGCAATATGTGCAAAATATACCTGGCTGCTAAATCCTCAGAACTGTTACAGGATGTGTATTTTGTAAATTGTGTAACTTTTTATTTTATTTTTTTATTATATTATAACTTTTTTTTACTTGAATACTTTTGTATGCATGCTTCTTCGTAACATGAAGCTGTCTCTGGCTCTTTTCTGCTGTCACAGCGTGAATGTCCCCTCTGTGGGACTACTAAAGGTATTCTGACTCTGGTTCTGATTCACTGCAGCTACTGTGCATATGACAGTAAAGCCTCTGAATGTTTGAATGTGTCCTGTATGGACTCTGTCTCACAGCGTCTGTCCCTCAGAGGAAGTTCATCTGCTCCTTGTGTCTCTCTCCCCTGCAGCGGGCTCCATGCTCAGGCCCTCCGTCTCTCTGCTGGCCCCCTCCTCCTCTGAGCAGCTCTCTGGGGGCTCGCTCACGCTGGCCTGCCTGCTGACCGGCTACTCTCCTCAGGGAGCCGTGGTGAGCTGGGAGGTGGACGGCACACAGGTGACAGAGGGGGTCCTGAGCAGCTCGGAGGAGGAGAAGAGCGGACTCTACAGCAGCAGCAGCAGCCTGAGCCTGAGCCAGGAGCGCTGGATGTCAGGAGAGCTGTACTCCTGCAAGGTCCTCCATCATGCCCACAGCCAGACCCAGTCCCTCCACAGGAGCCAGTGTGAGGCCTAGAGGGGCCGCTGGAGCCCAGGAGAACACATGCTGCTCTGATCATCAGGAGCTTTAATGTTTGGAGAGGGAAGTGAAGCTTTGTGTGGCCGAGAACAACACTGCTGTAAAGTGTTGGACAGCAACAACTTAGAGAGTGATGTGTGAAGCTCAGCAGAGATGAGAGTGTGCTTAGTAACTGTCATGTTGATGATTCAGGATGTTCCAAATAAAGCTTTCTCTGATAAATAACATGATGAAGTGTTTGGTGTTTTATTTAAAGTAGTGAGACATTAAAAGGTTTTATAACATTCTGCACTTCTATCAGCAGAACAAGATAAAACTTTGGATATTTATTTTTTAATTGGTAATGAAATTGACGTGGTGGTGAAGGAAAGTTACTACACTGTTTTATCGTGATTAAGAATTTTATCCTAATGTGAACTTGATTTTTAGTGAGGCAGAGAGGATGGCTCAAATATAATATCAAGCATAGATTTTTCTCCAGGCTAAGAGTGGAGCCTTTATTTCTAAGCATTGTTTAATTCAACATATTAGTTTGAATAGTTAGTGTTTGGTGAAGTTCCTCTCTACTCAGCGTTCAGGGGTCTGTGTCAGAGATTACTTTATGTTATGCAGGTGTTAGTAGAGGTACTTTCTTTTCTTTGCAAACATCTTTCCTTGTTTCCACTTCTCTCTTAAGTCTCTCATGAACAGTTTAACAGTTCCCCTGCTGGCAAATCGATCTACATTGAACTCAATATCCACTGAGTGTTTGATTCTCTAGGATGTCCCTTCTTGTTATCAAATCCACTGAATAGAGACACAGCATGCCATGCAACAGAGAGACATCTAATATCTAACAGGTCTGTCCAGACTGGATGATTTTAACTCAATGAGGGGGCCACATAGAGAAACACATATGAAGGGCTGGGCCACTCACTAGAGGTGAGGTATTTTGTCTCATAAATGAAGTTATAAGTTAAATCAATCAAATGTAGGTAAATCATGCTTGTTACCAGAATATGATTTAAGAAGAAAAGCTCACAGCTCTCCATAGGGTTTCATTTATTTTGTTATAAAAAGTGTTGGCAGCTCATTCCTTAAACAGAAGCCTCAGATTGCTTAAGATAAGGGGAAATATGAAGTATATATTTCAAGCTTGTTATGCAAATAAGTTATTGGGCTTTTTTTTATCAACTAAGATTTGTTAGAAATAGTTTTCAACTTAAATGTGTTTGAAAAGTGTGCTTATTACCTCATGAATACTACTGTGTAATATATGTCAACATATATATTTAAGAAGTATAATATAAGACAAGCTCAAGTTTCAGGTGTGGGCCATATTCCATTATACTTTTAGAATTTGATGAGGGCCAATACAAATGTACGAGACACCCCTGATCTATGCATTGTATTGTATTGCCTGGTTAATAAATGTGCAACACAGCACTAGTCACATAGTGTCACACTGTAGACCCTGTTTTACATTAATCTCTCATCAGAGATGGCCTTTTTCTCTTAGTGACTATGTATATAATTGAACATCTGGATTAGGAAAGGGGAACATTTGAGTTCCACTTCCCCTCTGACTGGGCCTCATGTAGTTTCTGTACGTTTGTGCCGGTGGTGCGTATCAGAACCTCAGGTCAGGTCACAGCTCAGCACTCTGTACGCTGTTTCATACCAGGGAGTTTCTTGTATGACTACATGAGCCCCACATTAGCTCCCATACAGCAGTCACTTCATGCATCTTCAGCTCTTGGTGGTGGGAGTGACTTTCATTTCAAATCCACTACAGCTCCGAGACAGAGAAATAAAACATAGCTACTGAATGTAAACTATTTGATTTAAAGAACAGTTTGAACATTAAACTAAACTAACCCTATTTCTGTAAAGGCTGGTTAATGGACTCTCTGTAGACTCAAATCAGTATCTCACCCTGGATGTAGACTACCAGTACCAGCAGTAAAACCAGCAATAACCTTATTTAAAAACTGGATAATTGTGCATCAAGGCCAACAAATCTCCTCTGAGAGTTGTCTGTGTTACATCTGCATGAAAAACAACAATGCTGCCCTCTTGAGTCGAAACAGGAGTATGTAGAGACATTTGAATCTTTCACATCATGCACTGAATCTGAGATACAGTGACATAAAAGTCCCTTCTTTATCGGAGCAAAGTTCTCTTGTGAGTCTTTATCGCTTTGCAGTCGCCCTGTATAACAATCTAGAGTCTGTCTGGGTCTCTTTGTAGTTGTTTTGCCTCTTTATGAAGTCATTTAGCACTTCTTTGTGGCGTCATGCCTCTTTCTCATCATTTAGCATTTCTTTCTGGACTTGTTGGGTCTATTTTCTCCTCTCTCTTTGATCGTTTTGTCTCTAAGTTGCATCGTGCATCTCTTTCCATGGTTTTATACAAAAAACTGTTTTAATGTATTTAACCTTTAATTAACCAGATGAAAACATTGAGACAAAATCTCATTTACAAAGCTGACCTGGCCAAGAAGGCAGCAACGTTACACGTTCTTACACATAACACAGACATATAAAATACAGAGAACACAACTAAGTAAAGAAAAGACGAACAGCAGTCACTACATTGTGCACATTAGGGACAGTAAGAAAGGTACACTACTTATTACTGCAAGAGCAGCTGGTGGTAAGGACCTCAGACAAATTCAATTTAAAACAGGCTATAGGGACAAGTGCCATCAGTTTGAGGCTTGATTGAAGGTCGTTCCAAGACCAAGGACCAGAATTAAAAAGACTCCTTTTTCCAGCCTCAGTCCACACGGCAGGAACCTGGAACCGTATCCAGGCACTGGTTCTGAGGTTGTAAGAGTCACAAACTGGAGCAAATCTGGCACATATGTACAGTGGAAGCTTTCCTAAAATGGCTTTATACAATAATAAAAACCAATGCTGTATCCTACGCATACTAAGTGAGGACCATCCAGTTAGGCTATACAGTGTGCAATGATGAGTCCTATAGGGTGCATTTGATATGTATCGCAGTGCAGCATGGTAGAGTGGGTCAAGTTTGGCCAAAACAGTGGGACAGGCAAATCTATAGATTGTATCACCGTAGTCAAGCTGGGACAGGAATAAGCCAGAAACCAACCTTTTACGGGAAGAAGTTGAAAAACAACATTTAAGTCTGTAAAGGAAGCCAAGAGTGAATTTCAATTTCTTAGTTAGAACTTCAATGTGGTTTTTAAAGTTTAGATTTATGTCCAACCAAAAGCCCAGATATTTTTATGTATTCACAAACTTAACAGAGACGCCAGTAAGGGTGTCAATGGAGAGGCAAGAGGACGCTGACTTGGGAGCAAAAAGCATTGCTTTGGTTTTCTTACCGTTCAATAGCAGTTTAGAATCAAGAAGCGCATGCTGCAGGGTGATAAAATCTGATTTTAAATTGGAAACGGCCATATCCAGAGAAGGAGCACATGAGTATAAAATAGTGTCAACAGAATACATATGATAGGTAGAAAATTGCATCTGATTACAAATATTGTTTACATATAATAAAAAGAGCAAGGGCCCCAAAATAGAACCCTGTGGAACTCCCTTCTCCAAGGCGACAGGCTCAGAGACAGTACTACCCAACCTGACGCATTGAGTACGGTCGGTTAGATCAGTGTTTTTCAAAGTGGGGGCCCCGACCCCCCGGGGGGGCGCCAGGGGGGTCACTCAAAGTTTGAGGGAAACAGGATTTCTTTTTTTTTAAGTTTGATTATTATTTATTTTTTTAGATGTTATTAATAACTACATATCTATCAATCTATGTGTCCTTTGATGCCAATCTTTTCATATTTTTTGTTTTTGAATCGCACGACCTCCTTTCAAGCCAATCAGAATTGAGATGCCACTACTGAGAGTGAACATCTGCTCAGCTTTTGGAGAAAGTGAGAGCTAGTGAATGTTTCGCTCTGCGGCTGGATGAGAGCATGGATGTAGCAAATGTCGCAGAATTGCCTTGCATACATCAGATTTATTTCAGAAGACAACTTTGTTGAGGAAATATTATTTTGCAAAGCACTGGAAGGTAGGACCACAGGAAGAGACATTTTCCAAGTTTTAGGTGAGTACATCATCTCAAACGGACTTGACTGGTCTCGTTGTGTGGGTGTGTGTTCAGATGGGGCAGTGGGGCTATGACGGGCAAAGAAAGCGGAGTGACAGCTTCGATCAGGCAGAAGGCCCCAAATGTAGTGGCAACGCATTGCATGTTCAATCGGGAGGCACTTGTACACATCATTAAAAAAAAAATTGCAACAGGGGGGTCCCCGCCAGAGGATAATGCTATATGGGGGTCTTTGCATGGCAATGTTTGGGAACCGCTGGGTTAGATAACTCTGAAACCAGCTAATGGCGTTATGACCGAAATGAGACACCAACATAACATTAGACAGAAGATGAAAATCCTTCTCAGATAAGATGGAAAGAACCAACACCGGTGTGATTTTGGTGACAGTACAACTATCTTGGACAAAGTTTTAGTGGGGGTGGCGTGCCAAATCAAACCAACACCTGGTCTTCCACATGTGGAAGCCCCTCTTTAGTTTCTCACCTGCTGAGCCCAGAGTAAAATGTTTTAGTGTGCAGAAGCTAGAGGGGGACAGCAAACACCAGTGTGATTTTGGTGGGAGTACAACCACCCTTGACAAAGTTATAGTGGGGGTGCCAAACCAGGCAGCTGCACCACCCTCTACACTCTAAGTGATGATGTCACGCTCTCTAGCCCTGAAGAGTCCATCCCATAGACAATCATTATATAATCTACAACGTCCTGCACATTTACCAAAATGTAAACGTTGATGAGTGAGAAACTCTAAAAGATATCAAAAAGCTGAATACAAATGTAATAGCTGAATGTTTTGTGACCGTTTCAAAGTTGGAATGAAGTCTGTAGCTGAAAGTATTCTGAAGGAGCAGCATTTTAAACACAGTGTAGGTAAAAGAGGATTTGAAGGATACTCCCATTGGGTTACATTGTACAAATAAAAGTTTAAAAAGCGGTATATTTTTTAAAAGTATAAATGTCAAAAACAAGAAAAGTCATAGCACACATGTCCTGAAGGAGCTGAACTCCCTCCTGGCTGGTCTACCTGCATGTGCCATCCGACCTCTGCAGCTCATCCAGAATGCAGCGGCTCGTCTGGTCTTCAACCTTCCCAAATTCTCCCACACCACACCGCTCCTCCGCTCCCTTCACTGGCTTCCAGTAACTGCTAGAATCCACTTCAAGACACTGGTACTTGCGTACCATGCTGTGAATGGATCTGGCCCTTCCTACATCCAGGACATGGTTAAACCGTACACCCCAGCACGTGCACTCCGCTCTGCATCAGCCAAACAGCTCGCTGCACCCGCACTGCGAGGGGGACCCAAGTTCCCGTCAGCAAAAACACGTGGGTTTGCTATCCTGGCTCCAAAATGGTGGAATGAGCTCCCCATTGAAATCAGGACAGCAGATAGCTTACACATCTTCCGACGCAAACTGAAAACTCATCTCTTTAGACTCCACTTCGAGCGATAGAATTACTAACAAAGCACTTATATACTAATAAAGGGCTGGCTTTCTAAATGCCAGTTGAGTAGCACTTGAAATGTTTGGCTCTATGAAACCTGATGTACTTATATGATTCTGTTTTCTTAAAGGTTGTATCTTCCTGGTCGAACGCACTTATTGTAAGTCGCTTTGGATAAAAGCGTCAGCTAAATGCAATGTAATGTAATGTAACATTTTAGTATTTGAATGGTCTCTGTAGCTGAAAGTATGCTGAAGTAGTTAGACGGCGAAATCTGGTTGAAATAATCAATCAATCAACAACTTTATTAATCCTGCAAGGGGCAATTGGTCGTGAGCAGTTTATGTCATGTACACAGGCAGGAACATACAGGAAGAAAGCACAATAATAAGATGCGGAAGAATAAAGATTTGAAGAACAATAGTTGAACAGCATTCACACTAATAAGTATGTTGAATAGTAGACTGAGTGTGGCTTCACCAGTCACACAGAGTTACATTATTGCACATCATGTGAACAACATCTTGTTCTTTTTCCTTTCTTAATTCTGAGAGCCATGTTCATGCTCAACTCTGACTGCATTTTACACATGTCTTCACAGCCCTCCACTTTAAATATAATTCACTGTAGTTTGCCACATATTAATTGTCCTAGTGTTTTAGTGTTTTAGCTTTTAAGGTCTTTTACATTTAAATGTGTCGTAAATACTTATTTAAATTTTCTTTATATTTTGTACCTACTATGGCAACTTATTTTCTTAGATTGTTTATGTTCGTACCACCAGACACCAAAGCTAATTCCTTGTATGTGTCAAAGTATCTGGTAATAAACTTGATTCTGATTCTGATGCACGTCTGCTTGTCCTAAAGCCTCTGCTTTGCACTGGTGGTCTCGGGGGGGGGGTCAGGGGTCAAATCATGTTCAAACTAAACGTCTCTTGGATGTTCCTGCTGTTTTTGGTTTCAATAAAGGAACAAAAAAACATTTCAGGAAACTTCAATGAAACTGGTTGTTAGAAAACCTGAAGTTTTGAACTAAGATGTGAATTTGAGGTTAACTAATGGATCAGTTCATTGATTGATGTGAATAAGAGGGTTTTAATCAGCCACCGTTTAACATTTGAAAGACTTCATTAGATTGATCTTTGTCATTTTGAATCAGGATCTTTATAATAATGATTAAATAATAACTCCAGAGAGGCCAGAGATGCTCCTGCTGTGAAGCACACCGAGTGGAGACATGTGGGGAAAAGCTAAAGAGCGTTTGTTGTTTTAATTCGGGGAAGCAGAGATCACAATAAGGTTTGTGTGTAATGCTGCTTTTACATAGAATGTGTTTTGGACTGGGTTTAATCTCATTAATCCATTAACATCTGTATATTTAAGAATAAGAAGTGAATAGTGCTGGGTGGGTTCCTGTCAGCTCTGAGTTCAATGGGCTGTGTCAGTCTCTTCCTCTTCAGCAGCTGCAGGTGGTTCCTGCTGTAACAGCTCAGAGTCTCTGCAGTCTGACTGAGGGAGGTTTTTGTACGACGACAAATCACTGTGTGAACACCCAAGCACTGTTTATGTAGTGGTAACTCTGACAGTAATAAACTGCTGCATCTTCAGCCTTCAGTCCAGTGATGGTCATAGAGAAGTCAGAGCCGCTTCCACTGCCACTAAACCGAGGTTCTGTTCCTGATTCACGTGTACTCGCATATCTTATCAGGAGCTTTGGAGGCTGTCCAGATTTCTGTTGATACCAGGACAAACAATGAAAATTGCCATATATGTAAACATCAGGGCTGGTTTTACAGGTGAGAGTGACGGTGGATCCTGGAGCAGACGTCTCGACTGCAGGCTGAGTCACAGTCACCTGACCGCTGCATCCTGCACACAAAAACAGATGATTGATTTCTCAGCAGAAAGAAAGGAGAGGAAAGGCAGCACATGATGTTTGAAATGTTGCTGAGTGAATGAACCTGTGAAACAGCAGCAGGCCAGCGTCCAGATGAGGATGGTGATGAGAGTCATGGTGCTTTCTGCTGACTGACAGATGTGAGTCCTGCAGTGTTGAACTCACAGGACTATAAACCTTCTCAGTTCACTGGAGGATCAGCTGACCATGCAAAGCCTCCTCTCTATGGAAATGATGTCTCTGCTCTCAGCACACTGAAGGCAACGTGGGACACGAAACCAGGAGGAACACTGTCTGGATTTACACCATCTATCATCTGAATGGAAGAACAGATTTATATCAGGAGTGGAGATGAGGATTTGAGTTTGTCTCCACTGTGGTTGGTATGATATGTCTGTTTGTCTGACATTAACATACATGCAGAGATTCACTGTAGATAAATAACATGTTTCAGTTCTGTTTCAAATACATTTGTTCATAACTATTATTTCAAAGCCTCATGTTCATTTAACCGTGTAGAAACTAATATAAAACTGACAAAGTTAGTTGTGTAGCAGACTGTAATGGTTTCTCTGCCAGGTGTAGAAAAGTGATGAAAAATGACATAAATCATCTTAATTCTTCCAGATATGTAATCCATATCTTTAGAAAAGCTTTGTTGATTTAAAAACTGTATATGTGTCTCTGTTATCAGTGAGATCAGGGAGCTCTCTCAGGTATACATGCTTGTTGACAGTGCAGGAGGTTTTTGTACGGCCACTCAATGAGTTTGTATCACTGTGGTACACTTTTGGTGGAGGAACCAAACTCATCGTTAACTGTAAGTACCACAGATTTGAATTTTCTAACAAAAAACATTACATTTCCTTTTGCATCAGAATATGATAAATCAAGACATTATTTTTGGATAATTTACATTATGTTGATATTTTTTAAATCTATAAAGCTTGTCTGAAGAATTTAAAAACATTAAACAAAGTTAGTTTTATTTAAAATTGAAGAAGATGTTACGGTGAATTATATGTACGTTTTACTTTTCTTTTTTAATAAGATATAAACACATTTTTAGCTCACAATTGACCAAAGAACAGCTGCTATGTCATAACATCTAATTGTGATTTTCATTTTTATATTTATATATTTTAACATTCAACAAGTGTTTCATATCAAATCTGCTGAGGATCCGTTAAAACAAATGAAAGTGTGTTTTTGTACATTCAGAGTCGCTGCAGGGTGCGTTCACAGTCCGTTAGTTTCAAAGAGTTCAAAGGAAGTGAAACAAACAGATGACAAAGTCTTCAACTGTAGAAGATGTTACTTTTTGTTTTTCTTAACAGTAAATGATTGCAGAGATTAGTTATTCATTCTGAAACATTGTAAAGCAGAGATAAAGCTTTTCATATAATGATCATTACATGAACACCTTCATTACGTTGCATACTTTCATGTAACTCTTCAGGAGTTTGGATGAGTGCCAAAGAAGAAGATTGATTATTTTAAATGGCAGAATGATATAAAGTATCACCGTTTGATTTGATGAATGAAACCCTCGTGTTCTCCCATGCCTCAGCTCCTCTTGTGATCACAGCTCATGCTCACAGCTGACCCCCACTTTCTCTGTCCTGTACCTTCAATGTATAATTCTTGTTCTGATGAGAGCTACAGAATAACACTCTAACTCCAAACATCAAGTTTAACATTTTATTTTATTTATCAAACCCTCATTTCCTTCCTCATTCTGTTTGTTCTGGAACTATTTGAATGTTTTTAAAATATGTTTTATTGTTTTATGTCCTACATATTTGTATGTTGCATTGTTGGAGGAGCCTTGGGCTTTTCATTGGCTTATCTACATCGCCATGTGCAATATGTGCAATATGTGCAATATGTGCAATATGTGCAATATATACCTGGCTGCTAAATCCTCAGAACTGTTACAGGATGTGTATTTTGCAAATTGTGTAACTTTTTATTTCATTTTTTATTATATTATAACTTTTTTTTACTTGAATACTTTTGTATGCATGCTTCTTCGTAACATGAAGCTGTCTCTGGCTCTTTTCTGCTGTCACAGCGTGAACGTCCCCTCTGTGGGACTACTAAAGGTATTCTGACTCTGGTTCTGATTCACTGCAGCTACTGTGCATATGACAGTAAAGCCTCTGAATGTTTGAATGTGTCCTGTATGGACTCTGTCTCACAGCGTCTGTCCCTCAGTGGAAGTTCATCTGCTCCTTGTGTCTCTCTCCCCTGCAGCGGGCTCCATGCTCAGGCCCTCCGTCTCTCTGCTGGCCCCCTCCTCCTCTGAGCAGCTCTCTGGGGGCTCGCTCACGCTGGCCTGCCTGCTGACCGGCTACTCTCCTCAGGGAGCCGTGGTGAGCTGGGAGGTGGACGGCACACAGGTGACAGAGGGGGTCCTGAGCAGCTCGGAGGAGGAGAAGAGCGGACTCTACAGCAGCAGCAGCAGCCTGAGCCTGAGCCAGGAGCGCTGGATGTCAGGAGAGCTGTACTCCTGCAAGGTCCTCCATCATGCCCACAGCCAGACCCAGTCCCTCCACAGGAGCCAGTGTGAGGGCTAGAGGGGCCGCTGGAGCCCAGGAGAACACATGCTGCTCTGATCATCAGGAGCTTTAATGTTTGGAGAGGGAAGTGAAGCTTTGTGTGGCCGAGAACAACACTGCTGTAAAGTGTTGGACAGCAACAACTTAGAGAGTGATGTGTGAAGCTCAGCAGAGATGAGAGTGTGCTTAGTAACTGTCATGTTGATGATTCAGGATGTTCCTAATAAAGCTTTCTCTGATAAATAACATGATGAAGTGTTTGGTGTTTTATTTAAAGTAGTGAGACATTCAAAGGTTTTATAACATTCTGCACTTCTATCAGCAGAACAAGATAAAGCTTTGGATATTTATTTTTTAAGTGGCAATGAAATTGATGTGGTGGTGAAGGAAAGTTACTACACTGTTTTATCGTGATTAAGAATTTGATCCTGATGTGAACTTGATTTTTAGTGAGGCAGAAAGTTTATGGCTCATAAATAAGATCAGCCTTTAATCTGAGCTGAGAGTAGATGTTTAGATTTTCAAGTATTTATTTTTTCAACATAGTGTGAATATGGAGTTAGTGTTTGGTGAAGTTCCTGTCAGCTCAGTGTTCAGGGTGACATTAATATAGTTTAAACAGGGTGTTGAAGAGTGTCTGTGAGTGTGTTTCAGCTTTATCTGGATTCATGGTGGTTCTGCTTGATGACTCTTGTGTTCACTGGACCAGTTCTCCTCCTCTCAGTCTCTTCACCTCTGCAGCTGCAGCACGACGCTTCACTTCAGACTGAAGGAGGTTTTTGTACGGCTCTAAATCACTGTGTGAACGTGCCATCACTATGGTAGCCCAGACAATAGTAATCTCCTGCATCAACATCCTTAACGTTACTGATGGTTAAAGTGTACTGAGTACCAGATCTAGTACCACTGAATCTAGGCTCAGTTCCAGAGAACAGAGTTGATGATGAGTGTATAAGAAGTTTAGGAGCCTGTCCAGGTTTCTGAAGATACCAACTGAGACGACCACCAATATTAGAGCTCCCTGTAGCGCTGATGGTCACAGTCCCTCCAGGACTAACAGTCTTGGATGTGTCAGTCTGAGTCAGGAAATTGTTGGCAGAAGACTCTGAAATGAGAAGTGAAATGTTAGATAACCAACAACATGGAGCAGCAGTTTAAATGATAACAGAAAGAGTTAAAGACAAAGCACATTGGATGCAAACATGAAAAGAAAAGACAAACATTGAACCACACATACATTACTCCTATCATTTCAGATGATACATTTTCAAAGTCTCTCACCCTGACACAGAAAGCCCAACATGACAAGCAGAGTTACTGACAACATGATCTCCAGTTTTCAGGATGAGTGCAGGAACACGGTTCAGACTCTACGTGACACAAGACCTTAAAGCTGTGAGGAGCAGTGAAGCATTACAATCATGCAAATGACATTTCACACGTCACACAGACACCTGTCCTTGAGAAACCAAAATGCAGTTGAGGTGAGTTTTAGTTACGGTTTAACATCTCTTGAACATCATTTGGTCATTCAGAGTCACTCTTAAATGTGAGGGTAATGCTCTTCTATGTACGTTCTTTTCTTTGCAAACATCTTTCCTTGTTTCCACTTCTTTCTTAAGTCTCTCATGAACAGTTTAACAGTTCCCCTGCTGGTAAATCGATCTACATTGAACTCAATATCCACTGAGTGTTTGATTCTCTAGGATGTCCCTTCTTGTTATCAAATCCACTGAATAGAGACACAGCATGCCATGCAACAGAGAGACATCTAATATCTAACAGGTCTGTCCAGACTGGATGATTTTAACTCAATGAGGGGGCCACATAGAGAAACACATACAAAGGGCTGGGCCACTCACTAGAGGTGAGGTATTTTGCCTCATAAATTAAGTTATGAGTTAAATCAATCAAATGTAGGTAAATCATGCTTGTTACTTGAATATGATTTAAGAAGAAAAGCTCACAGCTCTCCATAGAGTTTCATTTATTTTGTTATAAAAAGTGTTGGCAGCTAATTCCTTAAACAGAAGCCTCAGATTGCTTAAGATAAGGGGAAATATGAAGTATATATTTCAAGCTTGTTATGCAAATAAGTTATTGAGCTTTTTTTATCAACTAAGATTTGTTAGAAATAGTTTTCAACTTAAATGTATTTGAAAAGTGGGCTTATTACCTCATGAATACTACTATGTAATATATGTCAACATATATATTTAAGAAGTATAATATAAGACAAGCTCAAGTTTCAGGTGTGGGCCATATTCCATTATACTTTTAGAATTTAATGAGGGCCAATACAAATGTACGAGACACCCCTGATCTATGCATTGTATTGTATTGCCTGGTTAATAAATGTGCAACACAGTACTAGTCACATAGTGTCACACTGTAGACCCTGTTTTACATTAATCTCTCATCAGAGATGACCTTTTTCTCTTAGTGACTATGTATATAATTGAACATCTGGATTAGGAAAGGGGAACATTTGAGTTCCACTTCCCCTCTGACTGGGGCTCATGTAGTTTCTGTACGTTTGTGCCGGCGGTGCGTATCAGAACCTCAGGTCAGGTCACAGCTCAGCACTCTGTACGCTGTTTCATACCAGGGAGTTTCTTGAATGACTACATGAGGCCCACATTAGCTCCCATACAGCAGTCACTTCATGCATCTTCACCTCTTGGTGGTGGGAGTGACTTTCATTTCAAATCCACTACAGCTCCGAGACAGAGAAATAAAACATAGCTACTGAATGTAAACTATTTGATATGAAGAAGAGTTTGAACATTAAACTAAACTAACCCTATTTCTGTAAAGGCTGGCTAATGCACTCTCTGTAGACTCAAATCAGTATCTCACCCTGGATGTAGACTACCAGTACCAGCAGTAAAACCAGCAATAACCTTATTTAAAAACTGGATAATTGTGCATCAAGCCCAACAAATCTTCTCTGAGAGTTGTCTGTGTTACATCTGCATGAAAAACAACAATGCTGCCCTCTTGAGTCCAAACAGGAGTATGTAGAGACATTTGAATCTTTCACATCATGCACTGAATCTGAGATACAGTGACATAAAAGTCCCTTCTTTATCGGAGCAAAGTTCTCTTGTGAGTCTTTATCGCTTTGCAGTCGCCCTGTATAACAATCTAGAGTCTGTCTGGGTCTCTTTGTAGTTGTTTTGCCTCTTTATGAAGTCATTTAGCACTTCTTTGTGGCGTCATGCCTCTTTCTCATCATTTTGCATTTCTTTTTGGACTTGTTGGGTCTATTTTCTCCTCTCTCTCTTTGCTCATTTTGTCTCTAAGTTGCATCGTGCATCTCTTTCCATGGCTTTATAAGAAATGTATTTAACCTTTATTTAACCAGATGAAAACATTGAGACAAAATCTCATTTACAATGCTGACCTGGCCAAGAAGGCAGCAACGCTACACGTTCTTACACATAACACAGACATTTAAAATACAGAGAACACAACTAAGTAAAGAAAAGACGAACAGCAGTCCCTACATTGAGCACATTAGGGACAGTAAGAAAGGTACACTACTTATTACTGCAAGAGCAGCTGGTGGTAAGGACCTCAGACAACTTCAATTTAAAACAGGCTATAGGGACAAGAGCCATCAGTTTGAGACTTGATTGAAGGTCATTCCAAGACCAAGGACCAGAATAAAAAAGACTCCTTTTCCCAGCCTCAGTCCACTCAGCAGGAACCTTGAACCGTGTCCAGGCACTGGGTCTGAGGTTGTTAGAGTCACAAACTGGAGCAAATCTGGCACATATGTACAGTGGAAGCTTTCCTAAAATGGCTTTATACAATAATAAAAACCAATGCTGCATCCTACGCATACTAAGTGAGGACCATCCAGTTAGGCTATACAGTTTGCAATGATGAGACCTAGAGGTGCATTTGATATATAACGCAGTGCAGCATGGTAGAGAGGGTCAAGTTTGGCCAAAACAGTGGGACAGGCAAATCTATAGATTGTATCACCGTAGTCAAGCTGGGACAGGAATAAGCCAGAGACCAACCTTTTACGGGAAGAAGTTGAAAAACAATGTTTAAGTCTGTAAAGGAAGCCAAGAGTGAATTTCAATTTCTTAGTTAGAACTTCAATGTGGTGTTTAAAGTTTTAGATTTCTGTCCAACCAAAAGCCCAGATATTTGTATGTATCGACAAACTCAACGCCAGTAAGGGTGTCAATGGAGAGGCAAGAGGACGCTGACTTGGGAGCAAAAAGCATTGCTTTGGTTTTCTTACCGTTCAATAGCAGTTTAGAATCAAGAAGCGTATGCTGCAGGTTGATAAAATCAGATTTTAAATTGGAAACGGCCATATCCAGAGAAGGAGCACATGAGTATAAAATAGTGTCATCAGAATACATATGATAAGTTGAGAATTGCATCTGATTACAAATATTGTTTACATATAATAAAAAGAGCAAGGGCCCCAAAATAGAGCCCTGTGGAACTCCCTTCTCCAGGGTGACAGGCTCAGAGACAGTACTACCCAACCTGACGCATTGAGTATGGTCGGTTAGATCAGTGTTTTTCAAAGTGGGGGCCCCGACCCCCCGGGGGGGACGCCAGGGGGGTCACAAAAAGTTTGAGGGAAACAGGATTTTTTTTTTTTAAGTTTGATTATTATTTATTCTTTTAGATGTTATTAATAACTACATATCTATCAATCTATGTGTCCTTTGATGCCAATCTTTTCATATTTTTTGTTTTTGAATCGCACGTCCTCCCTTCAAGCCAATCAGAATCGAGATGCCACTACTGAGAGTGAAAATCTGCTCAGCTTTTGGAGCAAGTGAGAGCTAGTGAATGTTTCGCTCGGGAGCTGGATGAGAGCACAGATGTAGCAAATGTCGCAGAATTGCCTTGCATACATCAGATTTATTTCAGAAGACAACTTTGTTGAGGAAATATTATTTTGCAAAGCAATGGAAGGTAGGACCACTGGAAGAGACATTTTCCAAGTTTTAGATGAGTACATCATCTCAAACGGACTTGACTGGTCTCGTTGTGTGGGTGTGTGTTCAGATGGGGAAGTGGGGCTATGACAGGCAAAGAAAGCGGAGGGACAGCTTCGATCAGGCAGAAGGCCCCAAATGTAGTGGCAACGCACTGCATGTTCAATCGGGAGGCACTTGTACACATCATTTAAAAAAAAAATTGCAACAGGGGGGTCCCCGCCAGAGTATAATGCTATATGGGGGTCTTTGCATGGCAAAGTTTGGGAACCGCTGGGTTAGATAAATCTGAAACCAGCAAATGGCGTTATGACCGAAACGAGACACCAACATAACATTAGACAGAAGATGAAAATCCTTCTCAGATAAGATGGAAAGAACCAACACCGGTGTGATTTTGGTGACAGTACAACTATCTTGGACAAAGTTTTAGTGGGGGTGGCGTGCCAAATCAAACCAACACCTGGTCTGCCACATATGGAAGCCCCTCTTTAGTTTCTCACCTGCTGAGCCCAGAGTCAAATATTTTAGTGTGCAGAAGCTAGAGGGGGACAGCAAACACCAGTGTGATTTTGGTGACAGTACGACCACCCTTGAGAAAGTTATAGTGGGGGTGCCAAACCAGGCAGATGCACCACCCTCTACACTCTAAGTGATGATGTCACGCTCTCTAGCCCTGAAGAGTACATCCCATAGACAACCATTATATAATCTACAACGTCCTGCACATTTACCAAAATGTAAACGTTGATGAGTGAGAAACTCTAAAAGATATAAAAAAGCTGAATACAAATGTAATAGCTGAATGTTGTGTGACCGTTTCAAAGTTGGAATGAAGTCTGTAGCTGAAAGTATTCTGAAGGAGCAGCATTTTAAACACGATGTCGGTAAAAGAGGATTTGAAGGATACTCCCATGGGGATACATTGTACAAATAAAAGTTTAAAAAGCGGTATATTTTTAAAAAGTATAAATGTCAAAACAAGAAAAGTCATAGCAGACATGTCCTGAAAGAGCTGAAGATTGTAATATTTGAATGGTCTTTCTAGCTGAAAGTATGCTGAAGTAGTTAGACGGCGAAATCTGGTGGAAATAATCAATCAATCAACAACTTTATTAATCCTGCAAGGGGCAATTGGTTGTGAGCAGTTTATGTCATGTACACAGGCAGGAACATACAGGAAGAAAGCACAATAATAAGATGTGGAAGAATAAAGATTTGTAGAACAATAGTTGAACAGCATTCACACTAATAAGTATGTAGAATAGTAGACTGAGTGTGGCTTCACCAGTCACACAGAATTACATTATTGCACCTTAAGTGAACAACACCTTGTTCTTTTTCCTTTCTTAATTCTGAGAGCCATGTTCATGCTCAACTCTGACCGCATTTTACACATGTCTGCACAGCCCTCCACTTTAAAATATAATTCACTGTCGTTTGCCATATATTAATAGTCCTAAGTATTTTAGTTTTTTAGCTTTTAAGGTCTTTGTATATTTATATTTGGTGTAAATACTTATTTATATTATCTTTATATTTTGTACCCACGATGGCAACTTATTTTCTTAGATTGTTTATGTTCGTACCACCAGACACCAAAGCTAATTCCTTGTATGTGTCAAAGTATCTGGTAATAAACTTGATTCTGATTCTGATGTACGTCTGCTAGTCCTAAAGCCTCTGTTTTGCACTGGTGGTCTCAGGGGGGGTCAGGGGTCAAATCATGTTCAAACTCAACGTCTCTTGGATGTTCCTGCTGTTTTTGGTTTCAATAATGGAACAAAACAACATTTCAGGAAACTTCAATGAAACTGGTTGTTAGAAAACCTGAAGTTTTGAACCAAGATGTGAATTTGAGGTTAACTAATGGATCAGTTCATTGATTGATGTAAATAAGAGGGTTTTAATCAGCCACAGTTTAACATTTGAAAGACTTCATTAGATTGATCTTTGTCATTTTTAATCAGGATCTTTATAATAATGATTAAATAATAACTCCAGAGAGGCCAGAGATGCTCCTGCTGTGAAGCACACCGAGTGGAGACATGTGGGGAAAAGCTAAAGAGCGTTTGATGTTTTAATTCGGGGAAGCAGAGATCACAATAAGGTTTGTGTATAATGCTGCTTTTACATAGAATGTGTTTTGGACTGGGTTTAATCTCATTAATCCATTAACATCTGTATATTTAAGAATAAGAAGTGAATAGTGCTGGGTGGGTTCCTGTCAGCTCTGAGTTCAGTGGGCTGTGTCAGTCTCTTCCTCTTCAGCAGCTGCAGGTGGTTCCTGCTGTAACAGCTCAGAGTCTCTGCAGTCTGACTGAGGGAGGTTTTTATACGACGACAAATCACTGTGTGAACACCCAAGCACTGTTTATGAGGTGGGAACTCTGACAGTAATAAACTGCTGCATCTTCAGCCTTCAGTCCAGTGATGGTCATAGAGAAGTCAGAGCCGCTTCCACTGCCACTAAACCGAGGTTCTGTTCCTGATACACGTGTGCTCACTGATCTTATTAAGAGCTTTGGAGGCTGTCCAGATTTCTGTTGATACCAGAACATACGTTGACCATTGCTATCTACGTAAACATCTCTGCTGGTTTTACAGGTGAGAGTGACGGTGGATCCTGGAGCAGACGTCTCGACTGCAGGCTGAGTCACAGTCACCTGACCGCTGCATCCTGCACACAAAAACAGATGATTGATTTCTCAGCAGAAAGAAAGGAGAGGAAAGGCAGCACATGATGTTTGAAATGTTGCTGAGTGAATGAACCTGTGAAACAGCAGCAGGCCAGCGTCCAGATGAGGATGGTGATGAGAGTCATGGTGCTTTCTGCTGACTGACAGATGTGAGTCCTGCAGTGTTGAACTCACAGGACTATAAACCTTCTCAGTTCACTGGAGGATCAGCTGACCGTGCAAAGCCTCCTCTCTATGGAAATGATGTCTCTGCTCTCAGCACACTGAAGGCAACGTGGGACACGAAACCAGGAGGAGAACTGTCTGGATTTACACCGTCTATCATCTGAATGGAAGAACATATTTATATCAGGAGTGGAGATGAGGATTTGAGTTTGTGTCCACTGTGGTTGGTATGATATGTCTGTTTGTCTGACATTAACATACATACAGAGATTCACTGTAGATAAATAACATGTTTCAGTTCTGTTTCAAATACATTTGTTAATAACTATTATTTCAAAGCCTCATGTTCATTTAACCGTGTAGAAACTAATATAAAACTGACAAAGTTAGTTGTGTAGCAGACTGTAATGGTTTCTCTGCCAGGTGTAGAAAAGTGATGAAAAATGACATAAATCATTTTAATTCTTCCAGATATGTAATCCATATCTTTAGAAAAGCTTTGTTGATTTAAAAACTGTATATGTGTCTCTGTTATCAGTGAGATCAGGGAGCTCTCTCAGTGATACATGCTTGTTGACAGAGCAGGAGGTTTTTGTACGGCCACTCAATGAGTTTGTATCACTGTGGTTGACTTTTGGTGGAGGAACCAAACTCATCGTTCACTGTAAGTACCAGAGATTTGAATTTTATAACATAAAACATTACATTTACTTTTGAATCAGAATATGATAAATCAAGACATTATTTTTGGATATTATACATTATGTTGATCTTTTTTTACATCTATAAAGCTTGTCTGAAGAATTTAAAAATATTAAGCGAAGTTAGTTTTATTTAATATTGAAGAAGATGTTACGGTGAATTATATGTACGTTTTACTTTTCTTTTTTAATAAGATATAAACACATTTTTAGCTCACAATTGACCAAAGAACAGCTGCTATGTCATAACATCTAATTGTGATTTGCATTTTAAGATTTATATATTTTAACATTCAACAAGTGTTTGATATAAAATCTGCTGAGGATCCGTTAAAACAAATGAAAGTGTGTTTTTGTACATTCAGAGTCGCTGCAGGGTGCGTTCACAGTCCGTTAGTTTCAAAGAGTTCAAAGGAAGTGAAACAAACAGATGACAAAGTCTTCAACTGTAGAAGATGTTACTTTTTGTTTTTCTTAACAGTAAATGATTGCAGAGATTAGTTATTCATTCTGAAACATTGTAAAGCAGAGATAAAGCTTTTCATATAATGATCATTACATGAACACCTTCATTACGTTGCATACTTTCATGTAACTCTTCAGGAGTTTGGATGAGTGCCAAAGAAGAAGATTCATTATTTTAAATGGCAGAATGATATAAAGTATCACCGTTTGATTTGATGAATGAAACCCTCGTGTTCTCCCATGCCTCAGCTCCTCTTGTGATCACAGCTCATGCTCACAGCTGACCCCCACTTTCTGAATGTATAATTCTTGTTCTGATGAGAGCTACAGAATAACACTCTAACTCCAAACATCAAGTTTAACATTTTATTTTATTTATTAAACCCTCATTTCCTTCCTCATTCTGTTTGTTCTGGCACTATTTGAATGTTTTTAAAATATCTTTTATTGTTTTATGTCCTACATATTTGTATGTTGCATTGTTGGAGGAGCCTTGGGCTTTTCATTGGCTTATCTACATCGCCATGTGCAATATGTGCAATATGTGCAATATGTGCAATATGTGCAATATATGCAATATGTGCAATATGTACAATATGTGCAATATGTGCAATATGTGCAATATGTGCAATATATACCTGGCTGCTAAATCCTCAGAACTGTTACAGGATGTGTATTTTGTAAATTGTGTAACTTTTTATTTTATTTTTTATTATATTATAACTTTTTTTTACTTGAATACTTTTGTATGCAAGCTTCTTCGTAACATGAAGCTGTCTCTGGCTCTTTTCTGCTGTAACAGCGTGAATGTCCCCTCTGTGGGACTACTAAAGGTATTCTGACTCTGGTTCTGATTCACTGCAGCTACTGTGCATATGACAGTAAAGCCTCTGAATGTTTGAATGTGTCCTGTATGGACTCTGTCTCACAGCGTCTGTCCCTCAGTGGAAGTTCATCTGCTCCTTGTGTCTCTCTCCCCTGCAGCGGGCTCCATGCTCAGGCCCTCCGTCTCTCTGCTGGCCCCCTCCTCCTCTGAGCAGCTCTCTGGGGGCTCGCTCACGCTGGCCTGCCTGCTGACCGGCTACTCTCCTCAGGGAGCCGTGGTGAGCTGGGAGGTGGACGGCACACAGGTGACAGAGGGGGTCCTGAGCAGCTCGGAGGAGGAGAAGAGCGGACTCTACAGCAGCAGCAGCAGCCTGAGCCTGAGCCAGGAGCGCTGGATGTCAGGAGAGCTGTACTCCTGCAAGGTCCTCCATCATGCCCACAGCCAGACCCAGTCCCTCCACAGGAGCCAGTGTGAGGGCTAGAGGGGCCGCTGGAGCCCAGGAGAACACATGCTGCTCTGATCATCAGGAGCTTTAATGTTTGGAGAGGGAAGTGAAGCTTTGTGTGGCCGAGAACAACACTGCTGTAAAGTGTTGGACAGCAACAACTTAGAGAGTGATGTGTGAAGCTCAGCAGAGATGAGAGTGTGCTTAGTAACTGTCATGTTGATGATTCAGGATGTTCCTAATAAAGCTTTCTCTGATAAATAACATGATGAAGTGTTTGGTGTTTTATTTAAAGTAGTGAGACATTCAAAGGTTTTATAACATTCTGCACTTCTATCAGCAGAACAAGATAAAGCTTTGGATATTTATTTTTTAATTGGTAACGAAATTGACGTGGTGGTGAAGGAAAGTTACTTCACTGTTTTATCGTGATTAAGAATTTGATCCAAATGTGAACTTGATTTTTAGTGAGGCAGAAAGTTTATGGCTCATAAATAAGATCAGCCTTTAATCTGAGCAGAGAGTAGATGTTTAGATTTTCAAGTATTTATTTTTTCAACATAGTGTGAATATGGAGTTAGTGTTTGGTGAAGTTCCTGTCAGCTCAGTGTTCAGGGTGACATTAATATAGTTTAAACAGGGTGTTGAAGAGTGTCTGTGAGTGTGTTTCAGCTTTATCTGGATTCATGGTGGTTCTGCTTGATGACTCTTGTGTTCACTGGATCAGTTCTCCTCCTCTCAGTCTCTTCACCTCTGCAGCTGCAGCAGGACGCTTCACTTCAGACTGAAGGAGGTTTTTGTACGGCTCTAAATCACTGTGTGAACGTGCCATCACCATGACCACCCAGACAATATTAATCTCCTGCATCAACATCCTTAAAGTTACTGATGGTTAAAGTGTACTGAGTACCAGATCTAGTACCACTGAATCTAGGCTCAGTTCCAGAGAACAGAGTTGATGATGAGTATATAAGAAGTTTAGGAGCCTGTCCAGGTTTCTGAAGATACCAACTGAGACGACCACCAATATTAGAGCTCCCTGTAGCGCTGATGGTCACAGTCCCTCCAGGACTAACAGTCTTGGATGTGTCAGTCTGAGTCAGGAACTTGTTGGCAGAAGACTCTGAAATGAGAAGTGAAATGTTAGATAACCAACAACATGGAGCAGCAGTTTAAATGATAACAGAAAGAGTTAAAGACAAAGCACATTGGATGCAAACATGAAAAGGAAAGACAAACATTGAACCACACATACATTACTCCTATCATTTCAGATGATACATTTTCAAAGTCTCTCACCCTGACACAGAAAGCCCAACATGACAAGCAGAGTTACTGACAACATGATCTCCAGTTTTCAGGATGAGTGCAGGAACACGGTTCAGACTCTACGTGACACAAGACCTTAAAGCTGTGAGGAGCAGTGAAGCATTACAATCATGCAAATGACATTTCACACATCACACAGACACCTGTCCTTGAGAAACAGAGAGAGAGAGGAGGTGGAGGAAGTAGAGGCTACATCTCCCTGTGGACTCATGGAGAACATGTAGAAACTTTCTGTTCCTCAACTCTCTGCTGTTTCTGTCTGTTCAGTTTACCAAAGGCCTCTGTGCTTAATAAACAAATATAAGAGATATACTTTATTGTCCCAGCAGGCTGCCCTCTGCTGGCTGTCCAGGTTCAGAACAACTTCATATTGATGTGAGATTGAATCTGTTCTCCCCCTTTAGCTCTTTTCCTGATCCCTTACTTGGTGCAGGGACAACAACCTACAGACCCCCCTCAGCTGTCAAGGACTCCTTGTCTTCGTTGGCAAATCTTTTATCTCAACTAGACTACAAGGAAATAGTGCTACTTGGAGATTTCAACTGGGACTGGTTAACTACAGTATCAGAGGATTTTAAAAACCTTTGTATCTCTTTGAATGTTACTCAGATTGTTGACGGTCCTACTCGCCCTAACATTAAGTTCCCAAATAAATCCTCCCTAATTGATCTCATCTTAACTAATGTTCCCCATAAATACTCATCTGTGGGAGTATTTGCAAATGATCTGAGTGATCACTGTGCTGTATCCACAATGAGGGACACTAAAGTTCAAAAGGTTAAACCTCGCATTATTATTAAGAGAGACATAAAACATTTTGTGGAGCAGGGTTTTCTCCACGGTCTGTTTGGTTTTCATTGGGAAAGAATCGATCTGTGTGATGATGTAGAAACTGCATGGTCTTATTTTTATCTTGGTATTATGAATTATGGATGGAAATGCACGCCTGCGTACATTTAGAGTGAAGGGACGAGACAATCCTTTGTTTTCTGCTGAACTGTCCAGTCTCCTGCATGAGAGAAACAAGGCCTGGGCAAAGGCTAGGAAATCAGGCTCAGAGGTAGAATGGCTGCGTTTTAGGCAGCTAAGGAACAGCTTCACATCACAAATCAAAAGTGCTAAGTCCAAGTATTATCTGTCAGTGCACAAAGAACCTGAATAATCCTGGAAAATGTTGGAAAGCCATAAAATCGATGAAATCCGTAATGAGCTCCGTGCCTTACAACAGCATCTGGCTCTATATCGGACAGGGCCACTATGCTAAATTGTTTTTATGAGCATTTTGTGTCCTGTGGCTCTCTGTTTGATTCTGTTTCTAACTCTGCTTCTGTGAACACCCCAATCCGTGACTCTGAACAATGTGGTCTGGAAAGTCCTTTCACTTTTACTCCTTTTTCTATTGAAGCCGTTCATGAAGCCTTATCCAAGTAAGATCCTAAGAAACCGGCTGGCCCGGACAACGTAGAACATTTCTTTTTAAAGATAGCTGCAGATTTTATTGCTCCACCTCTTACTTCTCTTTTTAACCTCTCCCTCAACACGAACACAATTCCAAAAGTATGGAGCAGCTTATATCCTGCCTTTGCTAAAAGGAGGGGAGGCTACTTTATTAAATCATTATAGGCCCATCTCTAAATTGTCAGTTCTGGCGAAGGTGCTCGAACGCCTAGTGAGTGAAAAGGAAAAGGAGTTTTTATGTAAAAATGACATCCTGTCTAAACATCAGTCAGGCCTCAGAAAGCAACATAGCACCATCACTGCCACAATGAAAGTGGTGAATGATGTGGCGAGTATTTTAGATAAAAAGCAGAGTTGTGCAGCTCTGTTTATTGACCTGTCCAAAGCGTTTGATACCGTCGATCATCGCATCTTGAAGCAGAGGCTACTCAGTATTGGCATATCCAGCCATGCAGTGGGGTGGTTTGTGAACTACCTCTCTGAAAGGTCCCAATGTGTTCACTTTGATGGGCTGTCTTCTGAGTGGTTAAACATTACTAATGGTGTTCCTCAAGGTTCTGTTTTAGGTCCACTTTTATTCTCCATCTACATCAGAAGTTTAGGTGAAAATGTAGATGGAGCCACTTTACATTTTTATGTGGATGATACCGTGATGTATTGTGCAGGTCCCTCCATTCAGGAGGCTGGTGTTAAATTGCAAGCAGTTTTTAACATTATTCAGACTCAGCTCTCTGAGCTAAAGCTTCTTTTAAATGTCGATAAAACCAAGGTAATGCTCTTTTCAAAAGCTAAAAAGACACCATAGCCTGTTTTACATATTGTAACTACGCAAGGAATAAAACTTGAAGTGGTTACCTGTTATAAATACCTTGGTATCTGGCTTGATGATTGTCTCACTTTTAAACTTCATGTCAATAACCTTCTTAAAAAACTGAGGGTTAGGCTAGGTTTCTTCTACAGGAACAAGTCCTGTTTCTCATTTGAGGCCAGGAAAAGGCTAGTCACTGTGACCTGTTTACCTGTGCTGGACTATGGTGATCTGATCTATATGAATGCACCTGCCCACCTGATCAAGTTAGATGCTGCCTATCACAGTGCTCTGAGACTTGTGACAAACTGTAAAGCATTAACCCATCACTGTACCCTGTATGCAAGGGCTGGTTTGCCTTCACTAACTGTACGGAGGCTCAGTCACTGGTACATTTTCATATACAAAGCCATGTTAGGGAAACTTCCATCCTACATCTGCTCCCTGATCTCACGGCGAATTGTAAGTGGCTACTGCCTGAGATCGCATGCTGTGGTTTTATTAAATGTGCCAACTGCTAGGACTGTCTTAGGGAAGATGGCTTTTAGATGTGCAGCTCCACTGTCTTGGAATAGTCTGCAAATTAAATGGAAACTGAGCGATCTGATGCCACTAAATGTTTTTAAAGCTCGGTTGGATGCTACTCAATCGGAAGCTGTTGGTACCTGTTCATGTGGATAGTTATTTTAAATTGTAATCCCTGTAATGATGCTGTGAGATGTCCTTTTTGATGTTCTGTTTATGTTTCTATGTTTCATGTGGAACCTACTTGAGCAGGTCTCCCTTGAAAGAGAGATCAATGATCTCAAGGGGATACACCCGGATAAATAAAGGCTTGAAATGAAATGAAAACCTGGAGCTAAACGCTCTCAATCAGCCCCACTGGCCCCCATCACTCTGTGGGACTCCCCAGTCTCTGCTGTGGAGTCTTTCTGCTTCCTGGGCACCATCATCACCCAGGACCTCAAGTGGGAGCAGCACATCAGCTCCATAATCACAAAAGCCCAGCAGAGGATGTTCTTCCTGAGGCAGCTGAAGAGCTTCAACCTGCCTAATACAATGATGGTGAACTTCTACACCTCCATCATGGAGTCCATCCTCACCTCCTCCATCACCATCTGGTACGCTGCAGCTAGCCGAGGAGCAGGGCTGCAGCCGAGGAGCAGGGCTCATCATCTGCTCTGCAGAGAGGGGGGTCGGCAGCAATCTGCCCTCCCTCCTTCACCTGCAGGCCTCCAGGACCCTGAGGCGGGGAGATAGAGTCCGACTAATGCACTAATATTTTGCACATTCTATGGACAATGTTGCACTAATGTACATTCTCAAACATTGAAGTGACTGTTATTTTGTATATTGATTGTTGTGTTTTTATTTAGGTCTTAATGTGTGCACATGTACAAATGTGTCTTTGATTCTGTATATATATATATAAAATATACACACATATTTTAATATACATTTCTTTTATATTCGGGATTTTGGGAAATGTTACTTCGATCTCTCTGTCTGTACACACAAACTGGAAGATTGACAATACAGTTGGCTTTGACTTTGACCCCTACCACCCTGGACACAAACTGCTCCACCTTCCCATCTGGTAGAAGGCTCCATCAGGACCAGAACTCTCTCCATCAGGACCAGAGCCTCTCTCCATCAGGACCAGAGCCTCTCTCCATCAGGACCAGAACCTCTCTCCATCAGGACCAGAGCCTCTCTCCATCAGGACCAGAACCTCTCTCCATCAGGACCAGAACCTCTCTCCATCAGGACCAGAACCTCTCTCCCCCTGAACAGCTTCTTCCCCTCCGCTACCGGCCTCATCATCTAGTCCTAAAGCCTCTGCTTTGCACTGGTGGACTCAGGGGGGGTCAGGGGTCAAATCATGTTCAAACTAAACGTCTAACCACAGTTTAACATTTGAAAGACTTCATTAGATTGATCTTTGTCATTTTGAATCAGGATCTTTATAATAATGATTAAATAATAACTCCAGAGAGGCCAGAGATGCTCCTGCTGTGAAGCACACCGAGTGGAGACATGTGGGGAAAAGCTAAAGAGCGTTTGTTGATTTAATTCGGGGAAGCAGAGATCACAATAAGGTTTGTGTATAATGCTGCTTTTACATAGAATGTGTTTTGGACTGGGTTTAATCTCATTAATCCATTAACATCTGTATATTTAAGAATAAGAAGTGAATAGTGCTGGGTGGGTTCCTGTCAGCTCTGAGTTCAGTGGGCTGTGTCAGTCTCTTCCTCTTCAGCAGCTGCAGGTGGTTCCTGCTGTAACAGCTCAGAGTCTCTGCAGTCTGACTGAGGGAGGTTTTTGTACGACGACAAATCACTGTGTGAACACATAAGCACTGTGGTAACTCTGGCAGTAATAAACTGCTGCATCTTCAGCCTTCAGTCCAGTGATGGTCAGAGAGAAGTCAGATCTGCTTCCACTGCCACTAAACCGAGGTTCTGTTCCTGATTCACGTGTGCTCGCAAGTTTTATCAGGAGCTTTGGAGGCTGTCCAGATTTCTGTTGATACCAGGACATACAATCATAACCATTACTAACACCGCAGCTGGAATAAACAGTTGAGCTGGTTTTACAGGTGAGAGTGAGGGTGGATCCTGGAGCAGACGTCTCGACTGCAGGCTGAGTCACAGTCACCTGACCGCTGCATCCTGCACACAAAAACAGATGATTGATTTCTCAGCAGAAAGAAAGGAGAGGAAAGGCAGCACATGATGTTTGAAATGTTGCTGAGTGAATGAACCTGTGAAACAGCAGCAGGCCAGCGTCCAGATGAGGATGGTGATGAGAGTCATGGTGCTTTCTGCTGACTGACAGATGTGAGTCCTGCAGTGTTGAACTCACAGGACTATAAACCTTCTCAGTTCACTGGAGGATCAGCTGACCATGCAAAGCCTCCTCTCTATGGAAATGATGTCTCTGCTCTCAGCACACTGAAGGCAACGTGGGACACGAAACCAGGAGGAACACTGTCTGGATTTACACCGTCTATCATCTGAATGGAAGAACAGATTTATATCAGGAGTGGAGATGAGGATTTGAGTTTGTCTCCACTGTGGTTGGTATGATATGTCTGTTTGTCTGACATTAACATACATACAGAGATTCACTGTAGATAAATAACATGTTTCAGTTCTGTTTCAAATACATTTGTTAATAACTATTATTTCAAAGCCTCATGTTCATTTAACCGTGTAGAAACTAATATAAAACTGACAAAGTTAGTTGTGTAGCAGACTGTAATGGTTTCTCTGCCAGGTGTAGAAAAGTGATGAAAAATGACATAAATCATTTTAATTCTTCCAGATATGTAATCCATATCTTTAGAAAAGCTTTGTTGATTTAAAAACTGTATATGTGTCTCTGTTATCAGTGAGATCAGGGAGCTCTCTCAGTGATACATGCTTGTTGACAGAGCAGGAGGTTTTTGTACGGCCACTCAATGAGTTTGTATCACTGTGGTGGACTTTTGGTGGAGGAACCAAACTCATCGTTCACTGTAAGTACCAGAGACTTGAATTTTCTAACACAAAACATTACATTTCCTTTTGAATCAGAATATGATAAATCAAGACATTATTTTTGGATATTATACATTATGTTGATATTTTTTTTAATCTATAAAGCTTGTCTGAAGAATTTAAAAATATTAAGCAAAGTTAGTTTTATTTAATATTGAAGAAGATGTTACGGTGAATTATATGTACGTTTTACTTTTCTTTTTTAATAAGATATAAACACATGTTTAGCTCACAATTGACCAAAGAACAGCTGCTATGTCATAACATCTAATTGTGATTTGAATTTGAATATTTATATATTTTAACATTCAACAAGTGTTTGATATAAAATCTGCTGAGGATCCGTTAAAACAAATGAAAGTGTGTTTTTGTACATTCAGAGTCGCTGCAGGGTGCGTTCACAGTCCGTTAGTTTCAAAGAGTTCAAAGGAAGTGAAACAAACAGATGACAAAGTCTTCAACTGTAGAAGATGTTACTTTTTGTTTTTCTTAACAGTAAATGATTGCAGAGATTAGTTATTCATTCTGAAACATTGTAAAGCAGAGATAAAGCTTTTCATATAATGATCATTACATGAACACCTTCATTACGTTGCATACTTTCATGTAACTCTTCAGGAGTTTGGATGAGTGCCAAAGAAGAAGATTCATTATTTTAAATGGCAGAATGATATAAAGTATCACCGTTTGATTTGATGAATGAAACCCTCGTGTTCTCCCATGCCTCAGCTCCTCTCGTGATCACAGCTCATGCTCACAGCTGACCCCCAGTTTCTCTGTCCTGTACCTTCAATGTATAATTCTTGTTCTGATGAGAGCTACAGAATAACACTCTAACTCCAAACATCAAGTTTAACATTTGATTTTATTTATCAAACCCTCATTTCCTTCCTCATTCTGTTTGTTCTGGAACTATTTGAATGTTTTTAAAATATGTTTTATTGTTTTATGTCCTACATATTTGTATGTTGCATTGTTGGAGGAGCCTTGGGCTTTTCATTGGCTTATCTACATCGCCATGTGCAATATGTGCAATATGTGCAATATGTGCAATATGTGCAATATGTGCAATATGTGCAATATATACCTGGCTGCTAAATCCTCAGAACTGTTACAGGATGTGTATTTTGTAAATCGTGTAACTTTTTATTTTATTTTTTATTATATTATAACTTTTTTTTACTTGAATACTTTTGTATGCATGCTTCTTCGTAACATGAAGCTGTCTCTGGCTCTTTTCTGCTGTCACAGCGTGAATGTCCCCTCTGTGGGACTACTAAAGGTATTCTGACTCTGGTTCTGATTCACTGCAGCTACTGTGCATATGACAGTAAAGCCTCTGAATGTTTGAATGTGTCCTGTATGGACTCTGTCTCACAGTGTCTGTCCCTCAGTGGAAGTTCATCTGCTCCTTGTGTCTCTCTCCCCTGCAGCGGGCTCCATGCTCAGGCCCTCCGTCTCTCTGCTGGCCCCCTCCTCCTCTGAGCAGCTCTCTGGGGGCTCGCTCACGCTGGCCTGCCTGCTGACCGGCTACTCTCCTCAGGGAGCCGTGGTGAGCTGGGAGGTGGACGGCACACAGGTGACAGAGGGGGTCCTGAGCAGCTCGGAGGAGGAGAAGAGCGGACTCTACAGCAGCAGCAGCAGCCTGAGCCTGAGCCAGGAGCGCTGGATGTCAGGAGAGCTGTACTCCTGCAAGGTCCTCCATCATGCCCACAGCCAGACCCAGTCCCTCCACAGGAGCCAGTGTGAGGGCTAGAGGGGCCGCTGGAGCCCAGGAGAACACATGCTGCTCTGATCATCAGGAGCTTTAATGTTTGGAGAGGAGAGTGAAGCTTTGTGTGGCCGAGAACAACACTGCTGTAAAGTGTTGGACAGCAACAACTTAGAGAGTGATGTGTGAAGCTCAGCAGAGATGAGAGTGTGCTTAGTAACTGTCATGTTGATGATTCAGGATGTTCCTAATAAAGCTTTCTCTGATAAATAACATGATGAAGTGTTTGGTGTTTTATTTAAAGTAGTGAGACATTAAAAGGTTTTATAACATTCTGCACTTCTATCAGCAGAACAAGATAAAGCTTTGGATATTTATTTTTTAATTGGCAATGAAATTGACGTGGTGGTGAAGGAAAGTTACTACACTGTTTTATCGTGATTAAGAATTTGATCCTGATGTGAACTTGATTTTTAGTGAGGCTGAGAGGATGGCTCAGATATAATATCAAGCATAGATTTTTCTCCAGGCTAAGAGTAGAGTCCTTTATTTCTAAGCATTGTTTGATTCAACATATTAGTGTGAATAGTTAGTGTTTGGTGAAGTTCCTCTCTACTCAGCGTTCAGGGGTCTGTGTCAGAGATTACTTTATGTTATGCAGGTGTTAGTAGAGGTACTTTCTTTTCTTTGCAAACATCTTTCCTTGTTTCCACTTCTCTCTTAAGTCTCTCATGAACAGTTTAACAGTTCCCCTGCTGGCAAATCGATCTACATTGAACTCAATATCCACTGAGTGTTTGATTCTCTAGGATGTCCCTTCTTGTTATCAAATCCACTGAATAGAGACACAGCATGCCATGCAACAGAGAGACATCTAATATCTAACAGGTCTGTCAAGACTGGATGATTTTAACTCAATGAGGGGGCCACATAGAGAAATACATACAAGGGGCTGGGCCACTCACTACAGGTGAGGTATTTTGCCTCATAAATTAAGTTATAAGTTAAATCAATCAAACGTAGGTAAATCATGCTTGTTACTTGAATATGATTTAAAAAGAAAAGCTCACAGCTCTCCATAGAGTTTCATTTATTTTGTTATAAAAAGTGTCTGCAGCTCATTCCTTAAACAGAAGCCTCAGATTGCTTAAGATAAGGGGAAATATGAAGTATATATTTCAAGCTTGTTATGCAAATAAGTTATTGGGCTTTTTCTTATCAAGTAAGATTTGTTAGAAATAGTTTTCAACTTAAATGTATTTGAAAAGTGGGCTTATTACCTCATGAATACTACTATGTAATATATGTCAACATATATATTTAAGAAGTATGATATAAGAAAAGCTCAAGTTTCAGGTGTGGGCCATATTCCATTATACTTTTAGAATTTGATGAGGGTCAATTAAAATGTACGAGACACCCTGATCTATGCATTGTATTGTATTGCCTGGTTAATAAATGTGCAACACAGCACTAGTCACATAGTGTCACACTGTAGATCCTGTTTTACATTAATCTCTCATCAGAGATGGCCTTTTTCTCTTAGTGACTATGTATATAATTGAACATCTGGATTAGGAAAGGGGAACATTTGAGTTCCACTTCCCCTCTGACTGGGGCTCATGTAGTTTCTGTACGTTTGTGCCGGTGGTGCGTATCAGAACCTCAGGTCAGGTCACAGCTCAGCACTCTGTACGCTGTTTCATACCAGGGAGTTTCTTGTATGACTACATGAGGCCCACATTAGCTCCCATACAGCAGTCACTTCATGCATCTTCAGCTCTTGGTGGTGGGAGTGACTTTCATTTCAAATCCACTACAGCTCAGAGACAGAGAAATAAAACATAGCTACTGAATGTAAACTATTTGATATGAAGAACAGTTTGAACATTAAACTAAACTAACCCTATTTCTGTAAAGACTGGTTAATGCACTCTCTGTAGACTCAAATCAGTATCTCAGCCTGGATGTAGACTACCAGTACCAGCAGTAAAACCAGCAATAACCTTATTTAAAAACTGGATAATTGTGCATCAAGCCCAACAAATCTCCTCTGAGAGTTGTCTATGTTACATCTGCATGAAAAACAACAATGCTGCCCTCTTGAGTCGAAACAGGAGTATGGAGAGACATTTGAATCTTTCACATCATGCACTGAATCTGAGATACAGTGACATAAAAGTCCCTTCTTTATCGGAGCAAAGTTCTCTTGTGAGTCTTTATCGCTTTGCAGTCGCCCTGTATAACAATCTAGAGTCTGTCTGGGTCTCTTTGTAGTTGTTTTGCCTCTTTATGAAGTCATTTAGCACTTCTTTGTGGCGTCATGCCTCTTTCTCATCATTTTGCATTTCTTTGTGGACTTGTTGGGTCTATTTTCTCCTCTCTCTTTGCTCATTTTGTCTCTAAGTTGCATCATGCATCTCTTTCCATGGTTTTATACAAAAAATAGTTTTAATGTATTGAACCTTTATTTAACTAGATGAAAACATTGAGACAAAATCTCATTTACAATGCTGACCTGGCCAAGAAGGCAGCAACGTTACACGTTCTTACACATAACACAGACATTTAAAATACAGAGAACACAACTAAGTAAAGAAAAGACGAACAGCAGTCACTACATTGAGCACATTTGGGACAGTAAGAAAGGTACACTACTTATTACTGCAAGAGCAGCTGGTGGTAAGGACCTCAGACAACTTCAATTTAAAACAGGCTATAGGGACAAGTGTCCTCAGTTTGAGGCTTGATTGAAGGTCGTTCCAAGACCAAGGACCAGAATAAAAAAGACTCATTTTTCCAGCCTCAGTCCACACGGCAGGAACCTGGAACCGTATCCAGGCACTGGATCTGAGGTTGTAAGAGTCACAAACTGGAGCAAATCTGGCACATATGTACAGTGGAAGCTTTCCTAAAATGGCTTTATACAATAATAAAAACCAATGCTGCATCCTACCCATACTAAGTGAGGACCATCCAGTTAGGCTATACAGTGTGCAATGATGAGTCCTATAGGGTGCATTTGATATGTATCGCAGTGCAGCATGCTAGAGTGGGTCAAGTTTGGCCAAAACAGTGGGACAGGCAAATCTATAGATTGTATCACCGTAGTCAAGCTGGGACAGGAATAAGCCAGAGACCAACCTTTTACGGGAAGAAGTTGAAAAACAACGTTTAAGTCTGTAAAGGAAGCCAAGAGTGAATTTCAATTTCTTAGTTAGAACTTCAATGTGGTTTTTAAAGTTTAGATTTCTGTCCAACCAAAAGCCCAGATATTTGTATGTATTCACAAACTCAACAGAGACGGCAGTAAGGGTGTCAATGGAGAGGCAAGAGGACGCTGACTTGGGAGCAAAAAGCATTGCTTTAGTTTTCTTACTGTTCAAAAGCAGTTTAGAATCAAGCAGCGCATGCTCCAGCGTGATATAATCAGATTTTAAATTGGAAACGGCCATATACAGAGAAGGAGCACATGAGTATAAAATAGTGTCATCAGCATACATATGATAGGTAGAAAATTGCATCTGATTACAAATATTGTTTACATATGATAAAAAGAGCAAGGGCCCCAAAATAGAGCCCTGTGGAACTCCCTTCTCCAAGGCGACAGATTCAGAGACAGTACTACCTGTAAGGGAAACTTCTGTAGTAATGGAGAGTCAGGACTCAGAGAGACACAAGGAGAGTTGGAGCTTTGATGTCAAACACTGGTGGTTTATTACAAGTATCGGCCGGAGAATTTCACATCACAAGTCACAGCAGCCAGAAGTTCTGACTGAACAGAGAGTTGCCACATCAATTCTCAAGAGCCTCTCTCTCGATAGGTCTTTTAACTAGTTTACTGAGAGTTAATCAACATATTGGGGGAGATAACGTAAACATCTGGAGACACTGCATCACTTGTCTGTGGTTCTTACGCTAGATCCAGCGTTCTCACAATCATAAATCATCTGTGACCGACAGTTGCCCGGTCATAAACTGGAAATATCAACATATGACTGCATTAACACATTCCTTAAGGCAGATAACAGCGTCAGGGACACGGTTGGTCATAAACGTCAACAGGCAAAAAGGTTAAATATCTTAGGAGTAAGACAGAATTATTTTCTAATAGTACCCAACCTGACGCATTGAGCACGGTCGGTTAGATAACTCTGAAACCAGCTAATGGCGTTATCGACGAAACGAGACACAAACATAACATTAGACAGAAGATGGAAAACCTTCTCAGATAAAATGGAAAGAACCAACACCGGTGGGATTTTGGTGACAGTACAACTGGACAAAGTTATAGTGGGGGTCGCCAACTCCGGCAGCACCAACACCTGGTCTGCCAAATGTGGAAGCCCCTCTTTAGTTTCTCACCTGCTGAGCCCAGAGTAAAATGCTTTTGTGTGCAGAAACTAGAGGGGGACAGCAAACACCAGTTTGATTTTGGTGACAGTATGACCACCCTTGAGAAAGTTATAGTGGGGGTGCCAGGCCAGGCAGCTGCACCACCCTCTACACTCTAAGTGATGATGTCACGCTCTCCAGCCCTGAAGAGTCCATCCCATAGACAACCATTATATAATCTACAACGGCCTGAACCTTTACCAAAACTTAAACGTTGATGAGTGAGAAACTCTAACAGATATCAAAAAGCTGAATACAAATGTAATAGCTGAATGTTTTGTGACCATTTCAAAGTTGGAATGAAGTCTGTAGCTGAAAGTATTCTGAAGGAGCAGCATTTTAAACACGATGTAGGTAAAAGAGGATTTGAAGGATACTCCCATGGGGATACATTGTACAAATACAAGTTTAAAATGTGGTATATTTTAAAAAGTATAAAGGTCAAAAACAAGAAAAGTCATAGCACACATGTCCTGACGGAGCTGAACATTTTAATATTTGAATGGTCTCTCTAGCTGAAAGTATTCTGAAGTAGTTAGACGGCGAAATCTGGTTGAAATAATCAATCAATCAACAACTTTATGAATCCTGCAAGGGGCAATTGGTTGTGAGCAGCTTATGTCATGTACACAGGCAGGAACATACAGGAAGAAAGCACAATAATAAGATGTGGAAGAATAAAGATTTGAAGAACAATAGTTGAACAGCATTCACACTAATAAGTATGTTGAATAGTAGACTGAGTGTGGCTTCACCAGTCACACAGAGTTACATTATTGCACATCATGTGAACAACACCTTGTTCTTTTTCCTTTCTTAATTCTGAGAGCCATGTTCATGCTCAACTCTGACTGCATTTTAGACATGTCTGCACAGCCCTCCACTTTAAATATAATTCACTGTAGTTTGCCATATATTCATTGTTCTAAGTGTTTTAGTGTTTTAGCTTTTAAGGTCTTTTACATTTATATTTGGTGTAAATACTTATTTATATTTTCTTTATATTTTTTACCTACTATGGCAACTTATTTTCTTAGATTGTTTATGTTCGTACCACCAGACTCCAAAGCTAATTCCTTGTATGTGTCAAAATATCTGGTAATAAACTTGATTCTGATTCTGATGTACGTCTGCTAATCCTAAAGCCTCTGCTTTGCACTGGTGGTCTCAGGGGGGGTCAGGGGTCAAATCATGTTCAAACTAAACGTCTCTTGGATGTTCCTGCTGTTTTTGGTTTCAATAATGGAACAAAAAAACATTTCAGGAAACTTCAATGAAACTGGTTGTTAGAAAACCTGAAGTTTTGAACTAAGATGTGAATTTGAGGTTAACTAATGGATCAGTTCATTGATTGATGTGAATAAGAGGGTTTTAATCAGCCACAGTTTAACATTTGAAAGACTTCATTAGATTGATCTTTGTCATTTTGAATCAGGATCTTTATAATAATGATTAAATAATAACTCCAGAGAGGCCAGAGATGCTCCTGCTGTGAAGCACACCGAGTGGAGACATGTGGGGAAAAGCTAAAGAGCGTTTGTTGTTTTAATTCGGGGAAGCAGAGATCACAATAAGGTTTGTGTATAATGCTGCTTTTACATAGAATGTGTTTTGGACTGGGTTTAATCTCATTAATCCATTAACATCTGTATATTTAAGAATAAGAAGTGAATAGTGCTGGGTGGGTTCCTGTCAGCTCTGAGTTCAGTGGGCTGTGTCAGTCTCTTCCTCTTCAGCAGCTGCAGGTGGTTCCTGCTGTAACAGCTCAGAGTCTCTGCAGTCTGACTGAGGGAGGTTTTTGTACGACGACAAATCACTGTGTGAACAGATAAGCACTGTTTATGACATGGTAACTCTGACAGTAATAAACTGCTGCATCGTCAGCCTTCAGTCCAGTGATGGTCATAGAGAAGTCAGAGCCGCTTCCACTGCCACTAAACCGAGGTTCTGTTCCTGATACACGTGTGCTCACATATTTTATCAGGAGCTTTGGAGGCTGTCCAGATTTTTGTTGATACCAGAACAAAAAATTACTACTCGATCCGTAAACATTTCTGCTGGTTTTACAGGTGAGAGTGACGGTGGATCCTGGAGCAGACGTCTCGACTGCAGGCTGAGTCACAGTCACCTGACCGCTGCATCCTGCACACAAAAACAGATGATTGATTTCTCAGCAGAAAGAAAGGAGAGGAAAGGCAGCACATGATGTTTGAAATGTTGCTGAGTGAATGAACCTGTGAAACAGCAGCAGGCCAGCGTCCAGATGAGGATGGTGATGAGAGTCATGGTGCTTTCTGCTTACTGACAGATGTGAGTCCTGCAGTGTTGAACTCACAGGACTATAAACCTTCTCAGTTCACTGGAGGATCAGCTGACCATGCAAAGCCTCCTCTCTATGGAAATGATGTCTCTGCTCTCAGCACACTGAAGGCAACGTGGGACACGAAACCAGGAGGAACACTGTCTGGATTTACACCGTCTATCATCTGAATGGAAGAACATATTTATATCAGGAGTGGAGATGAGGATTTGAGTTTGTCTCCACTGTGGTTGGTATGATATGTCTGTTTGTCTGACATTAACATACATACAGAGATTCACTGTAGATAAATAACATGTTTCAGTTCTGTTTCAAATACATTTGTTAATAACTATTATTTCAAAGCCTCATGTTCATTTAACCGTGTAGAAACTAATATAAAACTGACAAAGTTAGTTGTGTAGCAGACTGTAATGGTTTCTCTGCCAGGTGTAGAAAAGTGATGAAAAATGACATAAATCATCTTAATTCTTCCAGATATGTAATCCATATCTTTAGAAAAGCTTTGTTGATTTAAAAACTGTATGTGTCTCTGTTATCAGTGAGATCAGGGAGCTCTCTCAGTGATACATGCTTGTTGACAGAGCAGGAGGTTTTTGTACGGCCACTCAATGAGTTTGTATCACTGTGGTGGACTTTTGGTGGAGGGACCAAACTCATCGTTGACTGTAAGTACCAGAGATTTATATTTCATCCAACTTATAGCAAATATATAACTTTCATTTATTATTAAATGAGACTCACCTTCACATTTTTTTGATTCAATTTAAAAAAAATGTTTATTAAGCTCCTCTTGTAATCTGAAAGGAACCTTTGCAGACTTCTTTATCAATTGTTCGTTTCTTACAAAAACATTTTTAAAGCAAATAACTTGTTTATTTTCTATATTATATTTTATTATCAGAACAACTTTATACTAAAAAAATGTATTTATTAAGATTTGTTAAAGCGTGACGTCTCCGCCACATTCAGTTTTACATTTGTAGTTCACAATATTTTATTTATTTACATTATTTATCTATTTTCTATTAAAATATCAACTATTTTGTTGAATTCTAGTTAAATATGGATTCATTTGAAACGTGTGATTGTATCAGTTAATGCAGCTTGTCGTCGTGTTCACGGTTCATTGATTTGACATGCAGTGAAAAGGAAGTGAAAGAGACAGATGATAAATGTTTGAACTGTTTTCACTTGAGACGTTCAGCTCTGTCAGTTTAAAGAACATCATCACACATGTGAAGATATTCAATCATTATTATCAATGAATCTTTAGCTTGCACACTTTACACAAAGTCAGTCATTCACACTTGAATCATGTGGGGGTCTGATCCTGAGTGATTTATGAGAGTAACAGCAGCACAACTTATTCTGTTTTATTTGATCAAATATAAGGATTCAAGGATTCAAGGCTTTCCTTGTCATGTGTACATAGCTACAGTGCAGATACTTCAATGAGCATCTGAGGTCACAGGCTCCTCCAGCAGAGCAGCACAATAACACAGATACAATAGAGCAAGGAGAGTCTACATACAAGTCATTGGAATATGATATATTAGATAAATAATGTATAAGTTGCAAACAGATGAATGTTATGGATGTTCTTTTAAAAGAAAACACAAGTTTGTTACTTTTCCTCATCATCATCATCATCATCATCATCATCATCATCATCATCATCATCATCATCAGCTTTATTGAAGAGACTCAAGGTCCATTTTTAAAAAACATACAACACTCAAATGTAAATTAAAAAAGGCAGTGATACCAATGTTTCCACAGAGGTGACTGGTATCGTAAAGTACTGACACAAGGATTTGACAGCAGCAAAATGACAACATCAAAAAAGGACCTTATAATCAAGTTTTCTCTCTAATTTCTCCCTTTTCCTCCCCCCTCCCTCCCTGCTCCAGTGGGTGTGCAGCAGCCCACCCTGAGCGTCCTCCCCCCCTCCAGAGAGGAGCTGCAGCAGGGCAGTGCCACCGTGGTGTGTCTGGCCAGCGGGGGCTTCCCCTCCGCCTGGAGGCTGGGCTGGAAGCTGGGGGGCAGCAGCAGCTCCTCAGGGGCGTCCCACAGCCCGGAGGTCCTGGGGAGCGACGGCCGCTACAGCTGGAGCAGCACCCTGAGCCTCTCTGCAGAGCGCTGGAGGGGGGCGGGCTCAGTGAGCTGTGAGGCCAGTCTGAGTGGACAGAGCCCTGTCACTCAAAGCATGGACCCTGCCCGCTGCTCGGAGTAGAGCATCACTTCCTGTCTGGAGAGGAAGCAGCTTCTTTGGTGGAGATCTTCATGAAGACACACATCTCCTCTGCTCACATGTTGCTGCTGTCTCTGCTCAGTTTTTAGTGTTGCTCTCTAATCCTCACTTCCTGCATATTCTCCTGTTTGTTCATCAGCTCACAATTCAACTGGATTTCATTTGTTTCACTCCAACAGAAACTCATCATTCATCTCAAATGTGGCGTGAGCTTTAAACCATCATTAAATAAAAATGTTGATTAAAATGAGACACTGTCTTTGTATTTCTTTAATTCATATGTTCATTGTGAGAAAGATTTATTAATACATTCATTATGAATCCTAGTATTATATTAATGTAATTTATAATGACTGTGGGACAGTTTCTTTTATTTATTTGTATTATTTTATTCTACTAAATTCATTAAAAAAAAGAAGTATAATTCATACACACAAAGATTAACACAATTAGTAGAAGCGGGAGGGCTGAAGCATAGCTTATGGGAAGTAGCCCTCCTGTGATATCCTAATATAACATTGGCATTATTGCGTCAAAAACGTATAGAAATGAAGGAGTACAAAGAAATAAAGAAAACTAAAGAAAACTGGAGACAAAATAAATAAAAGTTAGGTTAAGAACAAAATTAATCATATATAGGTATATATAAGAAAAACTATAGGCTCATTTTCTGCACATGTCAATAGAAGTTTCAACTTCCATTTTTGAAAATGAAAATACTATATATAAATATATACATATGTACACATGTACTTGGCAAATGAATAATGATAATAATAATAATATATGCATATAAACATTATGAACACTTATTTTCAAGTGACTTTGTTTACATTCATATGTTCACACTTACACAAAACATACACATGTTCAAGTGTATAAGTACACACATGCACTCATATACACCAATACAAATATTGCAAGGCAACTTCCAGGGCTGAAATAATAATTCAGCCCTGTAACGATGAAAAGAAATAAGAAGGACAACATAAATGTAAAGTAATGTAGACCATATTAAATAAATAAACAAACTGAGAAGGTATTAGTTCTAAAAAAATAATAATAATAATAAAAAGAAAAAAAAGGATTCCGGGAATACCCAATATTTGTTATTTAGTTTTGAATTGTTGATGACAAGTGATACTTGAAAGGTCTGAGTGAAGTCCATTGCACGTTCTAACTCCGTTTGGAACTGCTTTTGAATGTTAGTAGGCATTTGTTTATGGAAAATGTTGTGCATAATCAGTACTGTTTTAAGCTTTACTAAGTCAATACATTTTAATAGATTGAGTCTTTTAAATATTCAATCTATTAAAATGCACACTGGAGTGTAAACAACAACATTGTGTGTTTACAGTACTTCAAATGATTTAAATTGTGTTGCGTATGTTTGGACTGCGGTAATATCATTAATTGTTTTGTACAGCCATTCATAAAGTTACTGTTAAATATATGTTGATATCAGTGGCTATAGTTCAACAAGAATCTAACTTTCCCAGCTCACTCATAAAGAGACTGAATTGAATGACATTAAGTAAGGGATAATGTGCAGCTCCTGATTTTAATATTTATATATTTTAACATTCAAAGGAAGTGAAACAAACAGATGACAAAGTCTTCAACTGTAGAAGATGTTACTTTTTGTTTTTCTTAACAGTAAATGATTGCAGAGATTAGTTATTCATTCTGAAACATTGTAAAGCAGAGATAAAGCTTTTCATATAATGATCATTACATGAACACCTTCATTACGTTGCATACTTTCATGTAACTCTTCAGGAGTTTGGATGAGTGCCAAAGAAGAAGATTCATTATTTTAAATGGCAGAATGATATAAAGTATCACCGTTTGATTTGATGAATAAAACCCTCGTGTTCTCCCATGCCTCAGCTCCTCTTGTGATCACAGCTCATGCTCACAGCTGACCCCCAGTTTCTCTGTCCTGTACCTTCAATGTATAATTCTTGTTCTGATGAGAGCTACAGAATAACACTCTAACTCCAAACATCAAGTTTAACATTTTATTTTATTTATCAAACCCTCATTTCCTTCCTCATTCTGTTTGTTCTGGAACTATTTGAATGTTTTTAAAATATCTTTTATTGTTTTATGTCCTACATATTTGTATGTTGCATTGTTGGAGGAGCCTTGGGCTTTTCATTGGCTTATCTACATCGCCATGTGCAATATGTGCAATATGTGCAATATGTGCAATATGTGCAATATGTGCAATATGTGCAATATATACCTGGCTGCTAAATCCTCAGAACTGTTACAGGATGTGTATTTTGTAAATTGTGTAACTTTTTATTTTATTTTTTATTATATTATAACTTTTTTTTACTTGAATACTTTTGTATGCAAGCTTCTTCGTAACATGAAGCTGTCTCTGGTTCTTTTCTGCTGTCACAGCGTGAATGTCCCCTCTGTGGGACTACTAAAGGTATTCTGACTCTGGTTCTGATTCACTGCAGCTACTGTGCATATGACAGTAAAGCCTCTGAATGTTTGAATGTGTCCTGTATGGACTCTGTCTCACAGCGTCTGTCCCTCAGTGGAAGTTCATCTGCTCCTTGTGTCTCTCTCCCCTGCAGCGGGCTCCATGCTCAGGCCCTCCGTCTCTCTGCTGGCCCCCTCCTCCTCTGAGCAGCTCTCTGGGGGCTCGCTCACGCTGGCCTGCCTGCTGACCGGCTACTCTCCTCAGGGAGCCGTGGTGAGCTGGGAGGTGGACGGCACACAGGTGACAGAGGGGGTCCTGAGCAGCTCGGAGGAGGAGAAGAGCGGACTCTACAGCAGCAGCAGCAGCCTGAGCCTGAGCCAGGAGCGCTGGATGTCAGGAGAGCTGTACTCCTGCAAGGTCCTCCATCATGCCCACAGCCAGACCCAGTCCCTCCACAGAAGCCAGTGTGAGGGCTAGAGGGGCCGCTGGAGCCCAGGAGAACACATGCTGCTCTGATCATCAGGAGCTTTAATGTTTGGAGAGGAAAGTGAAGCTTTGTGTGGCCGAGAACAACACTGCTGTAAAGTGTTGGACAGAAACAACTTAGAGAGTGATGTGTGAAGCTCAGCAGAGATGAGAGTGTGCTTAGTAACTGTCATGTTGATGATTCAGGATGTTCCTAATAAAGCTTTCTCTGATAAATAACATGATGAAGTGTTTGGTGTTTTATTTAAAGTAGTGAGACATTGAAAGGTTTTATAACATTCTGCACTTCTATCAGCAGATAAGATAAAACTTTGAATTAGTTAGAACATTATTTAAGTTTCTAATCTATAACATGTTCAATGAAAGTGACGAAAATGATATTAAACCGTTTTCTCGTGATTAAGAATTTGATCCTAATGTGAACTTGATTTTTAGTGAGGCTGAGAGGATGGCTCAATTATAATATCAGGAATAGATTTTTCTCCAGGCTAAGAGTAGAGTCCTTTATTTCTAAGCATTGTTTAATTCAACATATTAGTGTGAATAGTTAGTGTTTGGTGAAGTTCCTCTCTACTCAGCGTTCAGGGGTCTGTGTCAGAGATTACTTTATGTTATGCAGGTGTTAGTAGAGATATGTTTACATTTAATTTGATATCAGTGCCGAACAATAATCTAACCATCCCAGTTTAGTCATCAAGAACTGAAGAGAGTCAGCTTTATCTGGATTCATGGTGGTTCTGCTTGATGACTCTTGTGTTCACTGGACCAGTTCTCCTCCTCTCAGTCTCTTCACCTCTGCAGCTGCAGCAGGACGCTTCACTTCAGACTGAAGGAGGTTTTTGTACGGCTCTAAATCACTGTGTGAACGTGTTACCATCATGGTAACCCAGACAATAGTAATCTCCTGCATCAACCTCCTTAACGTTACTGATGGTTAAAGTGTACTGAGTACCAGATCTAGTACCACTTAATCTAGGCTCAGTCCCAGAGAACAGAGTTGATGCTTTGTATATAAGAAGTTTAGGAGCCTGTCCAGGTTTCTGAAGATACCAACTGAGATCATCTTCAATATCTGAGCTCCCTGTAGCGCTGATGGTCACAGTCCCTCCAGGACTAACAGTCTTGGATGTGTCAGTCTGAGTCAGGAATTTGTTGGCAGAAGACTCTGAAATGAGAAGTGAAATGTTAGATAACCAACAACATGGAGCAGCAGTTTAAATGATAACAGAAAGAGTTAAAGACAAAGCACATTGGATGCAAACATGAAAAGAAAAGACAAACATTGAACCACACATACATTACTCCTATCATTTCAGATGATACATTTTCAAAGTCTCTCACCCTGACACAGAAAGCCCAACATGACAAGCAGAGTTACTGACAACATGATCTCCAGTTTTCAGGATAAGTGCAGGAACACGGTTCAGACTCTACGTGACACAAGACCTTAAAACTGTGAGGAGCAGTGAAGCATTACAATCATGCAAATGACATTTCACACGTCACACAGACACCTGTCCTTGAGAAACAGAGAGAGAGAGGAGGTGGAGGAAGTAGAGGCTACATCTCCCTGTGGACTCATGGAGAACATGTAGAAACTTTCTGTTCCTCAACTCTCTGCTGTTTCTGTCTGTTCAGTTTACCAAAGGCCTCTGTGCTTAATAACATAAATATAAGAGATATACTTTATTGTCCCAGCAGGCTGCCCTCTGCTGGCTGTCCAGGATCAGAACAACTTCATATTGATGTGAGATTGAATCTGTTCTCCACCTTTAGCTCTTTTCATGACCCCTTACTTGGTACAGGGACCTGGAGCTAAACGCTCTCAACCAGCCCCACCGCCCCCCATCACTCTGAGGGACTCAGTCCGCGGCTCTTTTCCCATCTACAGCGGCTCCCTGGAGCTTTGACAATAAATAGGCTAACATGGAAATTAGTAGCAGTTAGTTATTTGATATGTGTTTGAGCAGGGGAAAAACATTCAAAGGGAGCATCTCGGTGATACTGTGACACTGAAAGTAAAAAAGAGTTTGAGTATCCGGCCGACGAGGAGTGAAATACACGTCACATCTGTCTCCAGAGCGGCTCAGTGAGCTAACCCTGGATTAATGTTTCTCTTTACTTACTAAGAATAAGAAAAGTCTCAGTAAAATAAGTTTGATACTTTTGTAAGTGATCAATTTCTATTGTATTAATATTTCACAAATATGCAGAAAGTTCTGGAAAGTGTATAATTTATTGCAAACTTTCTCTTCATAAGAGTTTGTTGATTTGATTTGTTTTAAGGGGTAAACACACACATGTCAAGAGTTCTCTTTATAGTCGTTCTATAATTTTATAAATGCAACAAACTTTATTTTTTGTACATATAGTAAAAAGTATAGTGTAGTATAAATATGTTTTGCGGCTCCAGACAACATTTATTTGATGGAAGTGAGGGCAGATTGGCTCTTAAGATAGTAAAGGTTGCTGACCCCTACCCTAACCCTATCTCGGATCACACAGCAGTCCAATCCACAATTTATACTATATGTCACATGTAGGCCTTTTCAGGCTCACATCTAGAATAGCCTGTGCCAAAAGTGTTGCATCCTCGCCAAAAGTGGCACAGATATGTTTTAAGATAACTGGGCCACATTTGCTGCATCAGTTGTTGGACACTTCAGGCTCATACAGTATCAAGATTTGCCGTTACCAATTGTGCGGCATCCTTACCACAAGTGGCCCATGTCTGTTTTTTAATATTTGGGCCATATTTTTCATGTCAAATGTGGGCCACTTGAGGCTCACACTCTGATTAGCCAGTGCTGACTGTGCCTTACATTTGCCAAAAAATTTCCAAATTTGTTGTAAAGTATTTGGGCCATTTTTGCCATGTCATATGTAGGCCACTTTAGGTTCACATCCGGATTACTGTGCCGCATCTTTGCCTAAACCGGCCCAGATATGTTAACTTTTAAGATAACTGGGCCACATTTGCTTCTTCATATATGGGCCACTTTTGGTTTACACTCAGATTAGCCTTTGTCCATTCTGCCACATCTTTGTCAAAGGTGGCCCACAGTTGTTTTGTGATATTTGGGCCATATTAACCATTTCCCATATGGGCCACTTTAGGGTGACATCCAGATTACACATTGCAGGAGCACCGCATCTTTGCCAAAAAAGGCCCACATTTGCTTTGGGATATGTGAGCCATATTTGCTATTTTACAAGTGGGCCACTTGACTTGATTTTTAGTGAGGCTGAGAGGATGGCTCAAATATAATATCAAGCATAGATTTTTCTCCAGGCTAAGAGTAGAGTCCTTTATTTCTAAGCATTGTTTAATTCAACATATTAGTGTGAATAGTTAGTGTTTGGTGAAGTTCCTCTCTACTCAGCGTTCAGGGGTCTGTGTCAGAGATTACTTTATGTTATGCAGGTGTTAGTAGAGGTACTTTCTTTTCTTTGCAAACATCTTTCCTTGTTTCCACTTCTCTCTTAAGTCTCTCATGAACAGTTTAACAGTTCCCCTGCTGGCAAATCGATCTACATTGAACTCAATATCCACTGAGTGTTTGATTCTCTAGGATGTCCCTTCTTGTTATCAAATCCACTGAATAGAGACACAGCATGCCATGCAACAGAGAGACATCTAATATCTAACAGGTCTGTCCAGACTGGATGATTTTAACTCAATGAGGGGGCCACATAGAGAAACACATACAAAGGGCTGGGCCACGCACTAGAGGTGAGGTATTTTGCCTCATAAATGAAGTTATAAGTTAAATCAATCAAATGTAGGTAAATCATGCTTGTTACCTGAATATGATTTAATAAGAAAAGCTCACAGCTCTCCATAGAGTTTCATTTATTTTGTTATAAAAAGTGTTGGCAGCTCATTCCTTAAACAGAAGCCTCAGATTGCTTAAGATAAGGGGAAATATGAAGAATACATTTCAAGCTTGTTATGCAAATAAGTTATTGGGCTTTTTTTCTTATCAAGTAAGATTTGTTAGAAATAGTTTTCAACTTAAATGTATTTGAGAAGTGTGCTTATTAATACATGAATACTACTATGTAATATATTTCAACATATATATTTAAGAAGTATAATATAAGACAAGCTGAAGTTTCAGGTGTGGGCCATATTCCATTATACTTTTAGAATTTGATGAGGGTCAATACAAATGTACGAGACACCCCTGATCTATGTATTGTATTGCCTGGTTAATAAATGTGCAACACAGTACTAGTCACATAGTGTCACACTGTAGACCCTGTTTTACATTAATCTCTCATCAGAGATGACCTTTTTCTCTTAGTGACTATGTATATCTGGATTAGGAAAGGGGAACATTTGAGTTCCACTCCCCCTCTGACTGGGGCTCATGTAGTTTCTGTACATTTGTGCCGGTGGTGCGTATCAGAACCTCAGGTCAGGTCACAGCTCAGCACTCTGTACGCTGTTTCATACCAGGGAGTTTCTTGTATGACTACATGAGGCCCACATTAGCTCCCATACAGCAGTCACTTCATGCATCTTCAGCTCTTGGTGGTGGGAGTGACTTTCATTTCAAATCCACTACAGCTCCGAGACAGAGAAATAAAACATAGCTACTGAATGTAAAATATTTTATTTAAAGAACAGTTTGAACATTAAACTAAACTAACCCTATTTCTGTAAAGGCTGGTTAATGGACTCTCTGTAGACTCAATTCAGTATCTCACCCTGGATGTAGACTACCAGTACCAGCAGTAAAACCAGCAATAACCTTATTTAAAAACTGGATAATTGTGCATCAAGCCCAACAAATCTCCTCTGAGAGTTGTCTGTGTTACATCTGCATGAAAAACAACAATGCTGCCCTCTTGAGTCGAAACAGGAGTATGTAGAGACATTTGAATCTTTCACATCATGCACTGAATCTGAGATACAGTGACATAAAAGTCCCTTCTTTATCGGAGCAAAGTTCTCTTGTGAGTCTTTATCGCTTTGCAGTCGCCCTGTATAACAATCTAGAGTCTGTCTGGGTCTCTTTGTAGTTGTTTTGCCTCTTTATGAAGTCATTTAGCACTTCTTTGTGGCGTCATGCCTCTTTCTCATCATTTTGCATTTCTTTGTGGACTTGTTGGGTCTATTTTCTCCTCTCTCTTTGCTCGTTTTGTCTCTCAGTTGCATCGTGCATCTCTTTCCATGGCTAATACATTTTTTTTAAATGTATTGAACCTTTATTTAACTAGATGAAAACATTGAGACAAAATCTCATTTACAATGCTGACCTGGCCAAGAAGGCAGCAACGTTACACGTTCTTACACATAACACAGACATATAAAATACAGAGAACACAACTAAGTAAAGAAAAGACGAACAGCAGTCCCTACATTGAGCACATTTGGGACAGTAAGAAAGGTACACTACTTATTACTGCAAGAGCAGCTGGTGGTAAGGACCTCAGACAACTTCAATTTAAAACAGGCTATAGGGACAAGTGCCCTCAGTTTGAGACTTGATTGAAGGTCGTTCCAACACCAAGGACCAGAATAAAAAAGACTCCTTTTTCCAGCCTCAGTCAACACGGCAGGAACCTGGAACCGTATCCAGGCACTGGGTCTGAGGTTGTTAGAGTCACAAACTGGAGCAAATCTGGCACATATGTACAGTGGAAGCTTTCCTAAAATGGCTTTATACAATAATAAAAAACAATGCTGCATCCTACGCATACTAAGTGAGGACCATCCAGTTAGGCTATACAGTTGCAATGATGAGTCCTATAGGGTGCATTTGATATGTATCGCAGTGCAGCATGGTAGAGTGGGTCAAGTTTGGCCAAAACAGAGGGACAGGCAAATCTATAGATTGTATCACCGTAGTCAAGCTGGGACAGGAATAAGCCAGAGAACAACTTTTACGGGAAGAAGATGAAAAACAACGTTTAAGTCTGTAAAGGAAGCCAAGAGTGAATTTCCATTTCTTAGTTAGAACTTCAATATGGTGTTTAACGTTTAGATTTCTGTCCAACCAAAAGCCCAGATATTTGTATGTATCTACAAACTCAACAGAGACGCAAGCAAGGGTGTCAATGGAGAGGCAAGAGGACGCTGACTTGGGAGAAAAAAGCATTGCTTTGGTTTTCTTACCGTTCAATAGCAGTTTAGAATCAAGAAGCGCATGCTGCAGGGTGATAAAATCAGATTTTAAATTGGAAACGGCCATATCCAGAGAAGGAGCACATTAATATCCAATCGTGTCATCAGCATACATATGATAGGCAGAAAATTGCATCTTATTACAAATATTGTTTACATATAATAAAAAGAGCAAGGGCCCCAAAATAGAGCCCTGTGGAACTCCCTTCTCCAAGGTGACAGGGTCAGAGACAGTACTACCTAACCTGACGCATTGAGTACGGTCGGTTAGATAACTCTGAAACCAGCAAATGGCGTTATGACCGAAACGAGACACCAACATAACATTAGACAGAAGATGGAAAACCTTCGGGTTCAGGTTCAGGTTCAGGTTCTTTATTTGTACCCGTAGGTAGATTTTGTTTGCAGAAAAAAGGACAAGGGATCCATCCTGACACACTCTCAAAACAAACACAAACAACAGACATATCTATAATAAAAGGATTAATAAAAAGTACACCCTGCTCCGTCAAATCTCAAAATATTTCAAAAACATTTAATAAGAAAAACTCTAGTACAAACATGGACATTCAAAATTCATAATTAAATACATAAATTGGCATCTGTGTGACACTCCTATGATGTATTCATCTGTGCAATAGCTGCCTGGATAAAACAGTTTTTATACCGCTTCGTTCTACTCTTTGGGACAATTAACCTCCGGCCCAAAGGAAGAAGCTTAAATTCTGAGTGCAGAGGGTGGGAGTCATCGTCTAACCTGGATAACCTCTGTAACTGCCTGAGGCACAGGGTCTCCAGGTTTAGCTGTGGCTCACCAATCAGTCTGCTGGACCACTTGATGATCTGACTCAGAGAGTTTCTGCTCTTTAAAGTCAGGTTACCAAACCATGACATTAATGAAAAAGACAGAATTGACTCGATAAAAGCACGATAAAACATGATCATCATGGTTTTGTCAATGTTAAATAGGACAGTTTCCTAAGACAGTACAAACGCTGGTGCCCCCTTTTTCACACAGCTTCACATTTTGGATCAGAGCTCAATTTTGAGTCAATAATCGTCCCCAGATATTTGTATGATTGCACTAATTCTACTTTCTGATTTGTGATCGTTAAGACTTCATGTGGGGATGTCTTCTCAAATCAATGATCATGTCCTTGGTTTTGCTTATGTTCAGTTATAGGTAGGACTCCTCACACCAGCTGACAAAGTCGTCAATGACAGGGCCGTGGCTGGTCTCATTGTCCTGGAGCCCACTAACAATTACAGAGTCACCTGTATACTTTAAAATAGTCCTATTTTCCCACCTACTTTGACACATATTAGCCTTAAGTATAAATAATAGTGGCGAAAGGATACATCCTTGTGGGGAGCCAGTGGAGGAGCTGACTTGATCAGATAAGGTCCCATTCACGCACACTCTTTGTGTCCTATTGGTTAAAAAATCAAGAATCCAGTCCATAAGATTATTGCTTATTTCAAATTGTTCTAGAAGTCTTCCAATTAAAATATGAGGTTTCCAAAGTATCCTTCTCCGATAAGATGGAAAAAACAAACACCAGTGTGATTTTGGTGATGGTACGACTGTCTTGGACATAGTTATAGTGGGGGGGGGACAAACCAGGCAGCTGCACCACCCTCTACTCTAAGTGATGATGTCACACACTCTACACTCTAAAAACAAATGCCTTGGCTCAACAAAGAAAATCAACGCAACAGTTTGATCGATGTTTATTGAGTTAAGACAACTTCTAATGAGATTGTCTTAAAGCAACAAAGTTATTTGAGTTAGGGGAGAAGGCTTTTCCTCTACAATCAGAGGCGTTTTTAATTACCACTTACTTTATAATAGGTAGCGTAAACACAAGTTTTGAAGTTGATTACTCAAAAGATTAAGTTGTTCCGACTAGTTTTACCACATGATTTAAAAGGAATTTTAAGTTGTATGTACTTAATATCCCTCATTCGGGACACACGTTTTTAAGTTGACAACCATTTATAAATTAAGTTTCTCCAAATATATTTTATTCAATCGTTTTTTTTCTTAGCTTTTTCATGTTTTTGCCTTTGAAGAAAGAAATTAATTGATTCCACAACAAAAATGTTAGGCAATTCACTTTTTATTTTGAACTACAGTTGTTTATGTCAACACATGATGTTTCGATCAGGAGAGAATTCATTTAGTTTGAACATTTATTGACACATGCCATATGATAAGGTGCAGGAACACCTGAAATCACAGCTGCCTGCAGGAGAGAGGAGAACCATTAAATAGTTTGGCTGCAGCACGCTGATTGGCTGCTGGAGAATGAGGTGAAATGTAATAGGTTAAAGAGAACGCCTGTGATGAGCTGATTACATGCAGCTGCGGAGTGAATGTATATACACCCAGTCTTCCTGAAAGAACTTGCGCTGAGCTTCATTTAAATCTTGAAAAAAAAGGTAAATAACACAAATTGAATTTGCCCCACGAATAATAAATAAACACATTAGCCATATTACCATGCTGGGGACACAGCAAATAAATGCTGCCATCACAACGAAGTTAGATGCCTTTGCATATTTAAAACCATTGCCAAAGTCAAATCTGTAAAGTTTTTGTAAAACTACAGAAACAAACTCTCAATGGAACCAATCTGCAGATCGCACACATCGATTTGACAAAAGATTAAACAAAGATGTTTACACTGCCGACAGTCATTATTTCAAACAGTATGAATACATTTAACGCAGAATGCTTGCTCATTAATTTGTTTCCCTCGACAACGATGGTTGCCATCGTATGGTCAGATCCTGAGGTGGACCGGTCACTGATGAAGGTGATATTCATGTCCTTTTGAAGCACATTAAATCATAGGTTAGCGCATAAGAGATAATGAATTAGGTAATAGCATACTTTTTAAACTGTCACTCTTAGCTAATTCAGAGCCATTATTACCAGCTGCTAAAGCAACGCTGGTATTGTTTTCACCTATTGAGTCTGCATGTGTGTGTCGTCATGGCAATGTGGTGCTGAAGACACACAGAGGTGGTTTTGAGTACTTTGCCTAGTGTTTAAATGCATGTGGACAGATTTGGTCAATCACAACCGTGCAAGATCTTCTCATCTTTTCTGCAGGTTCCATACAATATTTGAACTGGTTAAGTGAAGAGCAGAAGCCGCTTTTCAAATTGTACACAATCCTTTTCCCATGCCATTGCTGTCAACACCTATCCATGCTGAACGTTGCTAAGATATTATTGATTGGGGTGTGGCCAAAAGTGCAATATGCTTCAAAATGTAACCGACAGAGAGCAGCGCTTTTTTCCTTGGATTTTATTTTATTTCAAGATTTTTAATGACGTCGCTAAACTCCTTGAAAAGGTCCTCTTCCTTTTCTCCAAGGTACACGACAAGGCAGCGGATGGCTGTAGTTCTCTGTGTACATCAAGTGTATTGTGATATTTTTGAAAAAGGAAAAAAAGAGAAATGACCTAAATGAATATATTCTGAATGGGTGACTGCCAACAACTTGCATTTCAATGATAACTCTAAATAACGATCCTACCTCAAGAAGCATGTCCTTGATCTGCTTCACCGAGATTCATTAAAAAACAAAAGCGATATCACAATAGTGACCAAAGTATTTTTACTCTCACAGTAGCCTCTACTACTTTGTATCCTCTCACAGAACTACTCACAGTTCAAAGGCTGCTAATTTTGGTCAAACACTAATTTGCCTAGACAGTGCAACTACAAGGCTATCTGTATTTGAATGACCAAAGATGACACTCACCTTAAAATGTCCTTTGTATATTTCTATTTGTCTTAACTGCTGGAACTTGTCCAAACATGTTAAGTGGGAGTGGACTTGAAATCCTTAACTCTCAAGGTGTAGAACAATTAAGTTATCAAGCCAATTGCATTACTTAGTACAGCTTGAATTTAGTTTTAAGTCAATTAACGCAGAAATCAGAGTTCAAATTACACACAATATTAAGTTGATGTAATTACCAACATTATTACGTCAACACAACTTATAAATTAATGTTTGCAACTTAAAATGTTTATCTAAATCAATTAACTCACGTTTTTGTCTTGCAACCATGCATTTAATTAAGTGGAGGTGAAAGGTCGCCTGAATTCGTTTTTAGAGTGTAGCCCTGAAGAGTCCATCCCATAGACAACCATTATACAAAACTTAAACGTTGATGAGTTAGAAACTCTAAAAGATATCAAAAAGCTGAAAACAAATGTAATAGCTGAATGTTGTGTGACCGTTTCAAAGTTGGAATGAAGTCTGTAGCTGAAAGTATTCTGAAGGAGCAGCATTTTAAACACGGTGTAGGTAAAAGAGGATTTGAAGGATACTCACATTGGGTTACATCGTACAAATAAAAGTTTAAAAAGCGGTATATTTGTAAAAAGTATAAATGTCAAAAACGAGTGAAGTCATAGCACACATGTCCTGAAGGAGCTGAACATTTTAATATTTGAATGGTCTCTAGAGCCATGTTCATGCTCAACTCTGACCGCATTTCACACATGTCTGCACAGCCCTCCACTTGAAATATAATTCACTGTAGTTTGCCATATATTGTCACATATTAATTGTCCTAGTGTTTTAGTTGTTTCACTTGTAAGGTCTTTGAAATAAAAATGTGTCGTAAATACTTATTAATATTATCTTTATATTTTGTACCTACTATTGCAACTTATTTTCTTAGATTGTTTATGTTCGTACCACCAGACACCAAAGCTAATTCCTTGTATGTGTCAAAGTATCTGGTAATAAACTTGATTCTGATTCTGATGTACGTCTGCTAGTCCTAAAGCCTCTGCTTTGCACTGGTGGTCTCAGGGGGGGTCAGAGGTCAAATCATGTTCAAACTAAACGTCTCTTGGATGTTCCTGCTGTTTTTGGTTTCAATAATGGAACAAAAAAACATTTCAGGAAACTTCAATGAAACTGGTTGTTAGAAAACCTGAAGTTTTGAACTAAGATGTGAATTTGAGGTTAACTAATGGATCAGTTCATTGATTGATGTGAATAAGAGGGTTTTAATCAGCCACAGTTTAACATTTGAAAGACTTCATTAGATTGATCTTTGTCATTTTGAATCAGGATCTTTATAATAATGATTAAATAATAACTCCAGAGAGGCCAGAGATGCTCCTGCTGTGAAGCACACCGAGTGGAGACATGTGGGGAAAAGCTAAAGAGCGTTGGTTGTTTTAATTCGGGGAAGCAGAGATCACAATAAGGTTTGTGTATAATGCTGCTTTTACATAGAATGTGTTTTGGACTGGGTTTAATCTCATTAATCCATTAACATCTGTATATTTAAGAATAAGAAGTGAATAGTGCTGGGTGGGTTCCTGTCAGCTCTGAGTTCAGTGGGCTGTGTCAGTCTCTTCCTCTTCAGCAGCTGCAGGTGGTTCCTGCTGTAACAGCTCAGAGTCTCTGCAGTCTGACTGAGGGAGGTTTTTGTACGACGACAAATCACTGTGTGAACACATAACCACTGTGGAAACTCTGACAGTAATAAACTGCTGCATCTTCAGCCTTCAGTCCAGTGATGGTCATAGAGAAGTCAGATCTGCTTCCACTGCCACTAAACCGAGGTTCTGTTCCTGATTCACGTGTGCTCACAAGTTTTATCAGGAGCTTTGGAGGCTGTCCAGATTTCTGTTGATACCAGGACATACGTTGACCATAAGTACTATCTGAGTAAACATTTGTGCTGGTTTTACAGGTGAGAGTGACGGTGGATCCTGGAGCAGACGTCTCGACTGCAGGCTGAGTCACAGTCACCTGACCGCTGCATCCTGCACACAAAAACAGATGATTGATTTCTCAGCAGAAAGAAAGGAGAGGAAAGGCAGCACATGATGTTTGAAATGTTGCTGAGTGAATGAACCTGTGAAACAGCAGCAGGCCAGCGTCCAGATGAGGATGGTGATGAGAGTCATGGTGCTTTCTGCTGACTGACAGATGTGAGTCCTGCAGTGTTGAACTCACAGGACTATAAACCTTCTCAGTTCACTGGAGGATCAGCTGACCATGCAAAGCCTCCTCTCTATGGAAATGATGTCTCTGCTCTCAGCACACTGAAGGCAACGTGGGACACGAAACCAGGAGGAACACTGTCTGGATTTACACCATCTATCATCTGAATGGAAGAACATATTTATATCAGGAGTGGAGATGAGGATTTGAGTTTGTCTCCACTGTGGTTGGTATGATATGTCTGTTTGTCTGACATTAACATACATACAGAGATTCACTGTAGATAAATAACATGTTTCAGTTCTGTTTCAAATACATTTGTTAATAACTATTATTTCAAAGCCTCATGTTCATTTAACCGTGTAGAAACTAATATAAAACTGACAAAGTTAGTTGTGTAGCAGACTGTAATGGTTTCTCTGCCAGGTGTAGAAAAGTGATGAAAAATGACATAAATCTTCTTAATTCTTCCAGATATGTAATCCATATCTTTAGAAAAGCTTTGTTGATTTAAAAACTGTATATGTGTCTCGGTTATCAGTGAGATCAGGGAGCTCTCTCAGTGATACATGCTTGTTGACAGAGCAGGAGGTTTTTGTACGGCCACTCAATGAGTTTGTATCACTGTGGTACACTTTTGGTGGAGGAACCAAACTCATCGTTCACTGTAAGTACCAGAGATTTATATTTTCTAACAGAAAACATTACATTTACTTTTGAATCAGAATATGATAAATCAAGACATTATTTTGTATATTATACATTATGTTGATATTTTTTTACATCTATAAAGCTTGTCTGAAGAATTTAAAAACATTAAGCAAAGTTAGTTTTATTTAATATTGAAGAAGATGTTACGGTGAATTATATGTACGTTTTACTTTTCTTTTTTAATAAGATATAAACACATTTTCAGCTCACAATTGACCAAAGAACAGCTGCTATGTCATAACATCTAATTGTGATTTGCTTTTTAATATTTATATATTTTAACATTCAACAAGTGTTTGATATCAAATCTGCTGAGGATCCGTTAAAACAAATGAAAGTGTGTTTTTGTACATTCAGAGTCGCTGCAGGGTGCGTTCACAGTCCGTTAGTTTCAAAGAGTTCAAAGGAAGTGAAACAAACAGATGACAAAGTCTTCAACTGTAGAAGATGTTACTTTTTGTTTTTCTTAACAGTAAATGATTGCAGAGATTAGTTATTCATTCTGAAACATTGTAAAGCAGAGATAAAGCTTTTCATATAATGATCATTACATGAACACCTTCATTACGTTGCATACTTTCATGTAACTCTTCAGGAGTTTGGATGAGTGCCAAAGAAGAAGATTCATTATTTTAAATGGCAGAATGATATAAAGTATCACCGTTTGATTTGATGAATGAAACCCTCGTGTTCTCCCATGCCTCAGCTCCTCTTGTGATCACAGCTCATGCTCACAGCTGACCCCCAGTTTCTCTGTCCTGTACCTTCAATGTATAATTCTTGTTCTGATGAGAGCTACAGAATAACACTCTAACTCCAAACATCAAGTTTAACATTTGATTTTATTTATTAAACCCTCATTTCCTTCCTCATCCTTTTTGTTCTGGAACTATTTGAATGTTTTTAAAATATATTTTATTGTTTTATGTCCTACATATTTGTATGTTGCATTGTTGGAGGAGCCTTGGGCTTTTCATTGGCTTATCTACATCGCCATGTGCAATATGTGCAATATGTGCAATATGTGCAATATGTGCAATATGTGCAATATGTGCAATATATACCTGGCTGCTAAATCCTCAGAACTGTTACAGGATGTGTATTTTGTAAATTGTGTAACTTTTTATTTTATTTTTTATTATATTATAACTTTTTTTGACTTGAATACTTTTGTATGCATGCTTCTTCGTAACATGAAGCTGTCTCTGGCTCTTTTCTGCTGTCACAGCGTGAATGTCCCCTCTGTGGGACTACTAAAGGTATTCTGACTCTGGTTCTGATTCACTGCAGCTACTGTGCATATGACAGTAAAGCCTCTGAATGTTTGAATGTGTCCTGTATGGACTCTGTCTCACAGCGTCTGTCCCTCAGTGGAAGTTCATCTGCTCCTTGTGTCTCTCTCCCCTGCAGCGGGCTCCATGCTCAGGCCCTCCGTCTCTCTGCTGGCCCCCTCCTCCTCTGAGCAGCTCTCTGGGGGCTCGCTCACGCTGGCCTGCCTGCTGACCGGCTACTCTCCTCAGGGAGCCGTGGTGAGCTGGGAGGTGGACGGCACACAGGTGACAGAGGGGGTCCTGAGCAGCTCGGAGGAGGAGAAGAGCGGACTCTACAGCAGCAGCAGCAGCCTGAGCCTGAGCCAGGAGCGCTGGATGTCAGGAGAGCTGTACTCCTGCAAGGTCCTCCATCATGCCCACAGCCAGACCCAGTCCCTCCACAGGAGCCAGTGTGAGGGCTAGAGGGGCCGCTGGAGCCCAGGAGAACACATGCTGCTCTGATCATCAGGAGCTTTAATGTTTGGAGAGGAAAGTGAAGCTTTGTGTGGCCGAGAACAACACTGCTGTAAAGTGTTGGACAGCAACAACTTAGAGAGTGATGTGTGAAGCTCAGCAGAGATGAGAGTGTGCTTAGTAACTGTCATGTTGATGATTCAGGATGTTCCTAATAAAGCTTTCTCTGATAAATAACATGATGAAGTGTTTGGTGTTTTATTTAAAGTAGTGAGACATTCAAAGGTTTTATAACATTCTGCACTTCTATCAGCAGAACAAGATAAAGCTTTGGATATTTATCTTTTAATTGGTAATGAAATTGACGTGGTGGTGAAGGAAAGTTACTACACTGTTTTATTGTGATTAAGAATTTGATCCTGATGTGAACTTGATTTTTAGTGAGGCAGAAAGTTTATGGCTCATAAATAAGATCAGCCTTTAATCTGAGCTGAGAGTAGATGTTTAGATTTTTAAGTATTTGTTTTTTCAACATAGTGTGAATATGGAGTTAGTGTTTGGTGAAGTTCCTGTCAGCTCAGTGTTCAGGGTGACATCAATATAGTTTAAACAGGGTGTTGAAGAGTGTCTGTGAGTGTGTTTCAGATTTATCTGGATTCGTGGTGGTTCTGCTTGATGACTCTTGTGTTCACTGGACCAGTTCTCCTCCTCTCAGTCTCTTCACCTCTGCAGCTGCAGCAGGACGCTTCACTTCAGACTGAAGGAGGTTTTTGTACTGCTCTAAATCACTGTGTGAACGTGTCATCACCATGGTCGCCCAGACAATAGTAATCTCCTGCATCAACATCCTTAACGTTACTGATGGTTAAAGTGTACTGAGTACCAGATCTAGTACCACTGAATCTAGGCTCAGTCCCAGAGAACAGAGTTGATGATGAGTATATAAGAGGTTTAGGAGCCTGTCCAGGTTTCTGAAGATACCAACTGAGATCAGCACCAATATCTGAGCTCCCTGTAGCGCTGATGGTCACAGTCCCTCCAGGACTAACAGTCTTGGATGTGTCAGTCTGAGTCAGGAAATTGTTGGCAGAAGACTCTGAAATGAGAAGTGAAATGTTAGATAACCAACAACATGGAGCAGCAGTTTAAATGATAACAGAAAGAGTTAAAGACAAAGCACATTGGATGCAAACATGAAAAGAGAAGACAAACATTGAACCACACATACATTACTCCTATCATTTCAGATGATACATTTTCAAAGTCTCTCACCCTGACACAGAAAGCCCAACATGACAAGCAGAGTTACTGACAACATGATCTCCAGTTTTCAGGATGAGTGCAGGAACACGGTTCAGACTCTACGTGACACAAGACCTTAAAGCTGTGAGGAGCAGTGAAGCATTACAATCATGCAAATGACATTTCACACGTCACACAGACACCTGTCCTTGAGAAACAGAGAGAGAGAGGAGGTGGAGGAAGTAGAGGCTACATCTCCCTGTGGACTCATGGAGAACATGTAGAAACTTTCTGTTCCTCAACTCTCTGCTGTTTCTGTCTGTTCAGTTTACCAAAGGCCTCTGTGCTTAATAACATAAATATAAGAGATATACTTTATTGTCCCAGCAGGCTGCCCTCTGCTGGCTGTCCAGGTTCAGAACAACTTCATATTGATGTGAGATTGAATCTGTTCTCCACCTTTAGCTCTTGTTATAATCATGTAGTCAATATGTTACTCCTCATGAATCTGCTCTGACAGCACTGGACCCAGAGTTCAAATTGTGTCAGACGTCTCTTGGATGCTCCCGTTGCAGAAAAACATGATTGAGGTTCATTTTCACAATAAAAACAACTACTATGAAACAGTCTGCTGTGGGTTGACTGAAGGGAAACACACAGTCCAGGTGGGATTTGAACCCAGTCTTAAGTAAATCTGATTTAGGATGAAATGTTTATGCTTAATTTCTCTGCAGGTTAAAGAAGATACACTTTCTGCATCTTCAGTGTCACCTTTTTAGTCTCTCTGGTTCATTTGGTCTGGCGGGGAAGGACAAAGATTGAGTCTGAAGAAACAGGGTTTCAACCCCGCCTGAGGGAACAACAAAGGAGTTTGTGAGGCTTCATTCGTCGCCTCATAAAAAACATTACAATATCAAAAATGATTCAATATGATGTCTGTGGGGGAATATTTCTTTCTTTACTCCTAGATATTTAACCTTATTGCCTGTTGACGTTAATAACCAACCCTGACTCTGTTATCTCCTTTAAAGAATGTGCTGCTGCACTTATTCTCAGTTTTATGACCGGTCAACTCTCGGTCACAGAGCCTAAGAGTCAGGCAATTGATTCAGTATCTCCAGATGTTTGGGATATCTCCAGTGTCAGGCTTCAGAAAGCAACATAGCACCATCACTGCCACAATGAAAGTGGTGAATGATGTGGCGAGTATTTGAGATAATAAGCAGAGTTGTGCAGCTCTGTTTATTGACCTGTCCAAAGCGTTTGACACCGTTGATGATCGCATCTTGAAGCAGAGGCTACTCAGTATTGGCATATCCAGCCATGCAGTGGGGTGGTTTGTGAACTACCTCTCTGAAAGGTCCCAATGTGTTCATTTTGATGGGCTGTCTTCTGAGTGGTTAAACATTACTAATAGTGTTCCTCAAGGTTCTGTTTTAGGTCCACTTTTATTCTCCATCTACATCAATAGTTTAGGTGAAAATGTCGATGGAGCTACTTTACATTTTTATGCGGATGATACCGTGATGTATTGTGCAGGTCCCTCCATTAAGGAGGCTGGTGTTGAATTGCAAGCAGTTTTTAACATTATTCAGACTCAGCTCTCTGAACTAAAGCTTCTTTTAAATGTTGATAAAACCAAGGTAATGCTCTTTTCAAAAGCTAAAAAGACACCAGAGCCTGTTTTAGATATTGTAACTATGCAAGGAATAAAACTTGAAGTGGTTACCTGTTATAAATACCTTGGTATCTGGCTTGATGATTGTCTCACTTTTAAACTTCATGTCAATAACCTTCTTAAAAAACTGAGGGTTAGGCTAGGTTTCTTCTACAGGAACAAGTCCTGTTTCTCATTTGAGGCCAGGAAAAGGCTAGTCACTGTGACCTGTTTACCTGTGCTGGACTATGGTGATCTGATCTATATGAATGCACCTGCCCACCTGATCAAGTTAGATGCTGCGTATCACAGTGCTCTGAGACTTGTGACAAACTGTAAAGCATTAACCCATCACTGTACCCTGTATGCAAGGGCTGGTTTGCCTTCACTAATTGTACGGAGGCTCAGTCACTGGTACATTTTCATATACAAAGCCATGTTAGGGAAACTTCCATCCTACATCTGCTCCCTGATCTCACGGCGAATTGTAAGTGGCTACTGCCTGAGATCGCATGCTGTGGTTTTATTTAATGTGCCAACTGCTAGGACTGTCTTAGGGAAGATAGCATTTAGATGTGCAGCTCCTCTGTCTTGGAATAGTCTGCAATTGAAATGGAAACTGAGCGATCTGATGCCACTAAATGTTTTTAAAGCTCGGTTGGATGCTACTCAATTGGAAGCTGTTGGTACCTGTTCATGTGGATAGTTATGTAAATTGTAATCCCTGTAATGGTGCTGTAAGATGTCCTTTTGTTGTTCTGTTTATGTTTTTTTATGTTTCATGTGGAACCTACTTGAGCAGGTCTCCCTTGAAAAAGAGATCAATGATCTCAATGGGATACACCTGGATAAATAAAGGCTTGAAATGAAATGAAATGAGTGTTCCCAGGAGTTTACGCACCATCCCCCAATATGTGGATTATCTCTCTGTAATCTAGTTAAAAGGTCTATCAAGAGAGAGGCTGGGCAGAATTGATGTGGCAACTCTCCGGGCAGTCAGAACCTGCTGTGACTTGTGATGTGAAATTCTCCGGCCGATACTTGTAATAAACTACCAGTGTTTGACATCAAAGCTCCAACTCTCCTCGTGTCTCTCTGAGTCCTGACTCTCCATTGCTGCTGAAGTTTCCCTTACAATGTCAAATTGATTTCCTCTTGGGTATTTAATGATTGCTACCAACTAACGGAGGGAGGTCATTTGTATCCAGTGTGTTATATTCATGAGAGGAGAATAAGGACAGAGAGGTCAGAGATGGACCTGCTTTAAAGTCCTCCTCCTGGGGACATGTGGACAAATGTCTCTGGGTTATTTTTGGCTGCCATAAAAGAAAGATTGTCTTGAAATGTACAAAAAACATTTGGGATCGGTCAATTGGTAGCAAGGATGCTCGAACAGTCAGTAGCTCGTCTGAATGGCTTGAGAGTTAAAAGCTCATTTGTTTTTGGCTCAGTAATGAGAGCAACACTGTGATTGGTTTTGGGGTAGGTGGTTTCAAAATAAGAAAGAAGATAAAAACATGATTTTCTGAATTAGGAATTGCAACACTGATAGAGACAGAGATCATATCACTCTGATCTGAGGTCAGGGAGATGATGGAGCACCAACAGCTGAGAAAAACTAAAGCTGTCTTGCTCCAAAATGTAAATAGTTAAAATAATACTTTGGAGTGAGAAGCAGAGATCATAATATGGTTTGTGTGAAATGCTGTTTTTACATATAATGTGTTTTTTAACTGGGTCTAATCTCAATGAGTAGTAAGATTATGTATATTTAAGAATAAGAAGTGAATAGTGCTGGGTGGGTTCCTGTCAGTTCTGAGTTCAGTGGGCTGTGTCAGTCTCTTCCTCTTCAGCAGCTGCAGGTGGTTCCTGCTGTAACAGCTCAGAGTCTCTGCAGTCTGACTGAGGGAGGTTTTTGTACGACGACAAATCACTGTGTGAACACACCAGCACTGTTTATGTAGTGGGAACTCTGACAGGAATAAACTGCTGCATCTTCAGCCTTCAGTCCAGTGATGGTCATAGAGAAGTCAGAGCCGCTTCCACTGCCACTAAACCGAGGTTCTGTTCCTGATTCAAGTGTGCTCACATATCTTATCAGGAGCTTTGGAGGCTGTCCAGATTTCTGTTGATACCAGAACATACAATTATTACTACTAGTACAACCAGCAACATTGCTGCTGGTTTTACAGGTGAGAGTGACGGTGGATCCTGGAGCAGACGTCTCGACTGCAGGCTGAGTCACAGTCACCTGACCGCTGCATCCTGCACACAAAAACAGATGATTGATTTCTCAGCAGAAAGAAAGGAGAGGAAAGGCAGCACATGATGTTTGAAATGTTGCTGAGTGAATGAACCTGTGAAACAGCAGCAGGCCAGCGTCCAGATGAGGATGGTGATGAGAGTCATGGTGCTTTCTGCTGACTGACAGATGTGAGTCCTGCAGTGTTGAACTCACAGGACTATAAACCTTCTCAGTTCACTGGAGGATCAGCTGACCATGCAAAGCCTCCTCTCTATGGAAATGATGTCTCTGCTCTCAGCACACTGAAGGCAACGTGGGACACGAAACCAGGAGGAGAACTGTCTGGATTTACACCGTCTATCATCTGAATGGAAGAACATATTTATATCAGGAGTGGAGATGAGGATTTGAGTTTGTCTCCACTGTGGTTGGTATGATATGTCTGTTTGTCTGACATTAACATACATACAGAGATTCACTGTAGATAAATAACATGTTTCAGTTCTGTTTCAAATACATTTGTTAATAACTATTATTTCAAAGCCTCCTGTTCATTTAACCGTGTAGAAACTAATATAAAACTGACAAAGTTAGTTGTGTAGCAGACTGTAATGGTTTCTCTGCCAGGTGTAGAAAAGTGATGAGAAATGACATAAATCCTCTTAATTCTTCCAGATATGTAATCCATATCTTTAGAAAAGCTTTGTTGATTTAAAAACTGTATATGTGTCTCTGTTATCAGTGAGATCAGGGAGCTCTCTCAGTGATACATGCTTGTTGACAGTGCAGGAGGTTTTTGTACGGCCACTCAATGAGTTTGTATCACTGTGGTGGACTTTTGGTGGAGGAACCAAACTCATCGTTGACTGTAAGTACCAGAGATTTATATTTCATTCAACTTATAGCAAATATATAACTTTCAATAATTATTAAATGAGACTCAACTTCACATTTTTTTGATTCAATTTAAAAAAAATGTTTATTAAGCTCCTCTTGTAATCTGAAAGGAACCTTTGCAGACTTCTATATTAATTGTTCGTTTTGTACAAATACATTTTTTAAAGCAAATAACTTGTTTATTTTCTATATTATATTTTATTATCATCACAACTTTATACTAAATGTTTTTATTTTTTAAGATTTGTTAAAGCGTGACGTCTCCGCCACATTCAGTTTTACATTTGTAGTTCACAATATTGTATTTATTTTACATTATTTATCTATTGTTTATTAAAATATCAACTATTTTGTTGAATTCAAGTTAAATATGGATTCATTTGAAACGTGTGATTGTATCAGTTAATGCAGCTTGTCGTCGTGTTCACGGTTCATTGATTTGACATGCAGTGAAAAGGAAGTGAAAGAGACAGATGATAAATGTTTGAACTGTTTTCACTTGAGACGTTCAGCTCTGTCAGTTTAAAGAACATCATCACACATGTGAAGAGATTCAATCATTATTATCAATGAATCTTTAGCTTGCACACTTTACACAAAGTCAGTCATTCACACTTGAATCATGTGGGGGTCTGATCCTGAGTGATTTATGAGAGTAACAGCAGCACAACTTATTCTGTTTCATTTGATCAAATACAAGGATTCAAGGATTCAAGGCTTTCCTTGTCATGTGTACATAGCTACAGTGCAGATACTTCAATGAGCATCTGAGGTCACAGGCTGCTCCAGCAGAGCAGCACAATAACACAGATACAATAGAGCAAGGAGAGTCTAGATACAAGTCATTGGAATATGATATATTAGATAAATAATGTGTAAGTTGCAAACAGATGAATGTTATGGATGTTCTTTCAAAAGAAAACACAAGTTTGTTACTTTTCCTCATCATCATCATCCTCGTCATCATCAGCTTTATTGAAGAGACTCAAGGTCTATTTTTAAAAGACATACAACACTCAAATGTAAATTAAAAAAGGCAGTGATACCAATGTTTCCACAGAGGTGACTGGTATCGTAAAGTACTGACACAAGGATTTGACAGCAGCAAAATGACAACATCAAAAAAGGACCTTATAATCAAGTTTTCTCTCTAATTTCTCCCTTTTCCTCCCCCCTCCCTCCCTGCTCCAGTGGGTGTGCAGCAGCCCACCCTGAGCGTCCTCCCCCCCTCCAGAGAGGAGCTGCAGCAGGGCAGTGCCACCGTGGTGTGTCTGGCCAGTGGGGGCTTCCCCTCCGCCTGGAGGCTGGGCTGGAAGCTGGGGGGCAGCAGCAGCTCCTCAGGGGCGTCCCACAGCCCGGAGGTCCTGGGGAGCGACGGCCGCTACAGCTGGAGCAGCACCCTGAGCCTCTCTGCAGAGCGCTGGAGGGGGGCGGGCTCAGTGAGCTGTGAGGCCAGTCTGAGTGGACAGAGCCCTGTCACTCAAAGCCTGGACCCTTCCCGCTGCTCGGAGTAGAGCATCACTTCATGTCTGGAAAGGAAGCAGCTACTTTGCTAGAGATCTTCATGAAGACACACATCTCCTCTGCTCACATGTTGCTGCTGTCTCTGTTCAGTTTTTAGTGTTGCTCTCTAATCCTCACTTCCTGCATATTCTCCTGTTTGTTCATCAGCTCACAATTCAACTGGATTTCATTTGTTTCACTCCAACAGAAACTCATCATTCATCTCAAATGTGGCGTGAGCTTTAAACCATCATTAAATAAAAACGTTGATTAAAATGAGACACTGTCTTTGTATTTCTTTAATTCATATGTTCATTGTGAGAAAGATGTATTAATACCTTCAGTATTAAACCTTGTATTATATCAATATAATTTATGACTGTGGGACAGTTTTTATTTTTTATTATTTTATTCTGCCAAATTCATACAAACACACAAAGATGAACACAATTAGTAGAAGCGGGAGGGCTGAAGCATAGCTGATGGGAAGTAGCCCTCCTGTGATATCCTAATATAACATTGGCATTATTGCGTCAAAAACGTATAGAAATGAAGGAGTACAAAGAAATAAAGAAAACTGGAGAAAAAAATAAATAAAAGTTAGGGTAAGAACAAAATTAATCATATATAGGTATATATAAGAAAAACTATAGAGTCATTTTCTGCACATGTCAATAGCAGTTTCAACTTCCATTTTTGAAAATGAAAATACTATATAAATATATACATATTTACACATGTACTTGGCAAATGAATAATGATAATAATAATATATGCATATAAACATTATGAACACTTATTTTCAAGTGACTTTGTTTACATTCATATGTTCACACTTACACACAATATAGGCCTACACATGTTCAAGTGTATAAGTACACACATGTACTCATATACACCAATACAAATATTGCAAGGCAACTTCCAGGGCTGAAATAATAACTCAACCCCATAACGATGAAAAGAAATAAGAAGGACAAAATAAATGTAAAGTAATGTAGACCATATTAAATAAATAAACAATCTGAGAAGGTATTAGTTCTAAAAAAAAAAATAATAACAAAAAGAAAAAAAAGGATTCCGGGAATACCCAATATTTGTTATTTAGTTTTGAATTGTTGATGACAAGTGATACTTGAAAGGTCTGAGTGAAGTCAATTGCACATTCTAACTCCGTTTGGAACTGCTTTTGAATGTTAGTAGGCATTTGGTTATGGAAAATGTTGTGCATAATCAGAACTGTTTTCAACACATTTTAAGTCAACACATTTTAATAGATTGAGTTTTTTAAATACTCAATCTATTAAAATACACAGTGGTGTGTAAACAACAACATTCTGTGTTTACAGTACTTCAAATGATTTAAATTGTGTTGCGTATGTTTGGACTGCGGTAATATCATTAATTGTTTTGTACAGCCATTCATAAAGTTACTGTTAAATATATGTTGATATCAGTGGCTATAGTTCAACAAGAATCTAAATTTCCCAGCTCACTCATAAAGAGACTGAATTGAATGACATTAAGTAAGGGATAATGTGCTGCGACGCGGTCATTATGGGGAAAAGAACACCGACAGGCTGATCAGGAGCCCGACGCGAAGCGGAGGGATCTAGATCGGCATGAAGGTGTTCTTTTCCCCATAATGACCAAGTCGCTGCACATTATCCCGCTTATTACAGTACATGGCCACATTCTCAACAAAGTAACGTTATGACTCCCACTATAAATTTAAATGCTTTTATGGATTTAGAAAATGATTTTATTGATTTAAAAAATAGTATTGATTTAAATTGACATGCATCCGCTAAGAAAAATAGTCCGTTGTTACTGTTTGAACTAACGTAGTCGGCAGGAACTGCTTCGATAGCGTTTTTGAGGAGCTTTTTGATTACAGATTTGAAAACATCGCTGCTTGCTTTAAAAGTAGCACAATTCATTATGTCAAATCTTGGAAAGTATATAGATATCCCTGCCCTAATGCCAAAGTAACTGCACACTGAATATGTGTCACCGTTTGATATATTAATTTAATATAGTTTAATATAGTTTAAACAGGGTGTTGAAGAGTGTCTGTGAGTGTGTTTCCCCAGATAGCAAAATATGAGTGAATCAATGTTGAAATATGGTTCGGCAGAAATATTGAATCCATGTTGAAACCCGGACATTGAAATTAAACAGAAAGCGCAAATTGTTTTAATGTTGAATAAACATTGGACTTTCAACCATAACTGACACTATCAATGTTGATTCAACCATCATCTAAATAGGAATCCACATGCACATTTTTGGTTGATTTTACATTGAATCAATGTTTGGAATCAACATTGATTCAACCATCATCCAAATGGGAAACTACTTATACATTTTAGTTGATTTTATATTGAATCAGTGTTAGGAATCAATATTGATTCAACCATCATCTAAATGGGAATCTAAATGTTAAACTTACATTAAAATATTCAACTTTTCTAAGCATACTGTAACACATTAAAAAAGTGAATGTTTTTCACCAATGAGTTTTCTGCGTATAGGTCTACATCTTAACAGACCATTAACAAGTGCAACATCAATACTGTACTGAATGAAGTGGTCCAAACTTGTAAACACACACTGCAAAAACGAAGCCTCAAAAAACAAGAAAAATAAATAGTAAAATTAGTAATAGGCCTATATTACTTAAAATAAGAAAGATTATCTGCCAACAGAACAAGAAAAATTCACTTGCCAAGACCTTCTTAAAACAAGTAAATAAATCTAGCCTAAAAAGATCTACAGATATCTTAAAACAAGTGTTTTTAAAACAAAATTAAGTAAATTTGAATTGAAGCAAGGAATAAAAAATAAATTCATTTTGCTCTCCAAGTGCACCATGGTTGATGCATTTAACTTCAATATTTAAATAAAAAATCTTCCCGGGGGAGCATGCCTCCGGACCCCCCTAGAGGAGGTGAGGGACCCCCCCCCCCCCCCCCCCCCCCAGCATTTTGCCTCTGCTTACACCTATATGCCATTTTATATGCTGTGAGCTGATTATCGAGCCTTCATCGTAAGAGTCGCGGGTACACTGTGTATGTGCGTATTCCACTTAAGCGCCCGGTACATTAATGGGAAACCCTAGTTTGTGCGTGTTCAATACATTTGTAACACTGTACACATAAACGTTTCTTTTTTCGGTTCACCAAAAAAATAAATCTCACTCCAAGCTGAATTCAAATGTTGGCAGCCCTGGTTTTGTATGTCTAGGTTTGGGTGTATTTTGCTGTTCGGTTCTCCCTGTCATGTTTTCCTCCTTGAGTATTGTCTGGTCCCTCTCTCTGTTTTTCCTCCCTGTCGTTAGTTTGTAACGTTAGGGACCCAAAATGGTGTCACTACAAAGTACTACCAATCGAATCCAAATTGCCTGAAACGTGCTCCTAACTGTTTTTTGGGTGGTCAATTTTGGCCTCAACACTTAGTATTATATATATATATTTATATATATTTCTCCCCCCCCACACCCCCCACCACCATACAAAGACTACACCCCCCCCCCCTACAGAGTACCCCCCTCCCTCCCCCATCAAGAAAAAAAGAAAAGAAAAGGCAAACAGCATAGATTCAACATTGATTCAATGTTGGCATTTCAATCATTAAATTCGACCACAATACAAAGTTGATTCAATGACATCTTTTCAACATTTAAGGTTGATCCACCATCAATCTTCAACCTTAACCAAAAATCAACATTTTTGACCGTAATTCAACGTTGATTTAACATCTTTTGCAATCTGGGTCAGCTTTATTTGGATTCATGGTGGTTCTGCTTGATGACTCTTGTGTTCACTGGACCAGTTCTCCTCCTCTCAGTCTCTTCACCTCTGCAGCTGCAGCAGGACGCTTCACTTCAGACTGAAGGAGGTTTTTGTACGGCTCTAAATCACTGTGTGAATGCTCCACCATGAGCACCCAGACAATAGTAATCTCCTGCATCAACATCCTTAAAGTTACTGATGGTTAAAGTGTACTGAGTACCAGATCTAGTACCACTGAATCTAGGCTCAGTTCCAGAGAACAGAGTTGATGATGAGTATATAAGAAGTTTAGGAGCCTGTCCAGGTTTCTGAAGATACCAACTGAGATCAGGACCAATATTAGAGCTCCCTGTAGCGCTGATGGTCACAGTCCCTCCAGGACTAACAGTCTTGGATGTGTCAGTCTGAGTCAGGAAATTGTTGGCAGAAGACTCTGAAATGAGAAGTGAAATGTTAGATAACCAACAACATGGAGCAGCAGTTTAAATGATAACACAAAGAGTTAAAGACAAAGCACATTGGATGCAAACATGAAAAGAAAAGACAAACATTGAACCACACATACATTACTCCTATCATTTCAGATGATACATTTTCAAAGTCTCTCACCCTGACACAGAAAGCCCAACATGACAAGCAGAGTTACTGACAACATGATCTCCAGTTTTCAGGATGAGTGCAGGAACACGGTTCAGACTCTACGTGACACAAGACCTTAAAGCTGTGAGGAGCAGTGAAGCATTACAATCATGCAAATGACATTTCACACGTCACACAGACACCTGTCCTTGAGAAACAGAGAGAGAGAGAGGAGGTGGAGGAAGTAGAGGCTACATCTCCCTGTGGACTCATGGAGAACATGTAGAAACTTTCTGTTCCTCAACTCTCTGCTGTTTCTGTCTGTTCAGTTTACCAAAGGCCTCTGTGCTTAATAACATAAATATAAGAGATATACTTTATTGTCCCAGCAGGCTGCCCTCTGCTGGCTGTCCAGGTTCAGAACAACTTCATATTGATGTGAGATTGAATCTGTTCTCCCCCTTTGGCTCTTGTTATAATCATGTAGTCAATCTGTTATTCCTCATGAATCTGCTCTGACAGCACTGGACCCAGAGTTCAAATTGTGTCAGACGTCTCTTGGATGCTCCCGTTGCAGAAAAACAACCCCGCCTGAGGGAACAACAAAGGAGTTTGTGAGGCTTCATTCGTCGCCTCATAAAAAATATTACAATATCAAAAATGATTCAATATGATGTCTGTGAGGGAATATTTCTTTCTTTACTCCTAGATATTTAACCTTATTGCCTGTTGACGTTAATAACCAAGCCTGACTCTTTTATCTCCTTTAAAGAATGTGCTGCTGCACTTATTCTCAGTTTTATGACCGGTCAACTCTCGGTCACAGAGCCTAAGAGTCAGGCAATTGATTCAGTATCTCCAGATGTTTGGGATATCTCCAGTGTCAGGCTTCAGAAAGCAACATAGCACCATCACTGCCACAATGAAAGTGGTGAATGATGTGGCGAGTGTTTTAGATAATAAGCAGAGTTGTGCAGCTCTATTTATTGACCTGTCCAAAGCGTTTGATACCGTCGATGATCGCATCTTGAAGCAGAGGCTACTCAGTATTGGCATATCCAGCCATGCAGTGGGGTGGTTTGTGAACTACCTCTCTGAAAGATCCCAATGTGTTCATTTTGATGGGCTGTCTTCTGAGTGGTTAAACATTACTAATGGTGTTCCTCAAGGTTCTGTTTTAGGTCCACTTTTATTCTCCATCTACATCAATAGTTTAGGTGAAAATGTCGATGAAGCCACTTTACATTTTTATGCGGATGATACCGTGATGTATTGTGCAGGTCCCTCCATTCAGGAGGCTGGTGTTGAACTGCAAGCAGTTTTTAACATTATTCAGACTCAGCTCTCTGAACTAAAGCTTCTTTTAAATGTTGATAAAACCAAGGTAATGCTCTTTTCAAAAGCTAAAAAGACACCAGAGCCTGTTTTAGATATTGTAACTACGCAAGGAATAAAACTTGAAGTGGTTACCTGTTATAAATACCTTGGTATCTGGCTTGATGATTGTCTCACTTTTAAACTTCATGTCAATAACCTTCTTAAAAAACTGAGGGTTAGGCTAGGTTTCTTCTACAGGAACAAGTCCTGTTTCTCATTTGAGGCCAGGAAAAGGCTAGTCACTGTGACCTTTTTACCTGTGCTGGACTATGGTGATCTGATCTATATGAATGCACCTGCCCACCTGGTCAAGTTAGATGCTGCGTATCACAGTGCTCTGAGACTTGTGACAAACTGTAAAGCATTAACCCATCACTGTACCCTGTATGCAAGGGCAGGTTTGCCTTCACTAACTGTACGGAGGCTCAGTCACTGGTACATCTTTATATACAAAGCCATGTTAGGGAAACTTCCATCCTACATCTGCTCCCTGATCTCACGGCGAATCGTAAGTGGCTACTGCCTGAGATCGCATGCTGTGGTTTTATTAAATGTGCCAACTGCTAGGACTGTCTTAGGGAAGAAAGCTTTTAGATGCTCAGCTCCTCTGTCTTGGAATAGTCTGCAAATTAAATGGAAACTGAGCAATCTGGTGCCACTAAATGTTTTTAAAGCTTGGTTGGATGCTACTCAATCGGAAGCTGTTGGTACCTGTTCATGTGGATAGTTATGTAAATTGTAATCCCTGTAATGATGCTGTGAGATGTCCTTTTTGATGTTCTGTTTATGTTTCTATGTTTCATGTGGAACCTACTTGAGCAGGTCTCCCTTGAAAAAGAGATCAATGATCTCAAGGGGATACACCTGGATAAATATAGGCTTGAAATGAAATGAAAACCTGGAGCTAAACGCTCTCAATCAGCCCCACCGGCCCCCATCACTCTGTGGGACTCCCCAGTCTCTGCTGTGGAGTCTTTCTGCTTCCTGGGCACCATCATCACCCAGGACCTCAAGTGGGAGCAGAACATCAGCTCCATAATCACAAAAGCCCAGCAGAGGATGTTCTTCCTGAGGCAGCTGAAGAGCTTCAACCTGCCTAAGACAATGATGGTGAACTTCTACACCTCCATCATGGAGTCCATCCTCACCTCCTCCATCACCATCTGGTACGCTGCAGCTAGCCGAGGAGCAGGGCTGCAGCTCATCATCTGCTCTGCAGAGAGGGGGGTCGGCAGCAATCTGCCCTCCCTCCTCTACCTGCAGGCCTCCAGGACCCGGAGGCGGGGAGATAGAGTCCGACTAATGCACTAATATTTTGCACATTCTATGGACAATGTTGCACTAATGTACATTCTCAAACATTGAAGTGACTGTTATTTTGTATATTGATTGTTGTGTTTTTATTTAGGTCTTAATGTGTGCACATGTAAAAATCTGTCTTTGATTCTGTATATATATATATATAATATATTTGCATATATATATATATATATGAATACATATTTTAATATACATTTCTTTTATATTCGGGATTTTGGGAAATGTTATTTCGATCTCTCTGTCTGTACACACAAACTGGAAGATTGACAATACAGTTGGCTTTGACTTTGACCCCTACCACCCTGGACACAAACTGCTCCACCTTCCCATCTGGTAGAAGGCTCCATCAGGACCAGAACTCTCTCCATCAGCACCAGAGCCTCTCTCCATCAGGACCAGAACTCTCTCCATCAGGACCAGAACCTCTCTCCATCAGGACCAGAGCCTCTCTCCATCAGGACCAGAACTCTCTCCATCAGGACCAGAACCTCTCTCCATCAGGAACAGAACCTCTCTCCATCAGGACCAGAGCCTCTCTCCCCCTGAACAGCTTCTTCCCCTCCGCTACCGGCCTCATCATCTCCTAAAGCCTCTGCTTTGCACTGGTGGACTCAGGGGGGGTCAGGGGTCAAATCATGTTCAAACTAAACGTCAATCCACAGTTTAACATTTGAAAGACTTCATTAGATTGATCTTTGTCATTTTTAATCAGGATCTTTATAAGAATGATTAAATAATAACTCCAGAGAGGCCAGAGATGCTCCTGCTGTGAAGCACACCGAGTGGAGACATGTGGGGAAAAGCTAAAGAGCGTTTGTTGTTTTAATTCGGGGAAGCAGAGATCACAATAAGGTTTGTGTGTAATGCTGCTTTTACATAGAATGTGTTTTGGACTGGGTTTAATCTCATTAATCCATTAACATCTTTATATTTAAGAATAAGAAGTGAATAGTGCTGGGTGGGTTCCTGTCAGCTCTGAGTTCAGTGGGCTGTGTCAGTCTCTTCCTCTTCAGCAGCTGCAGGTGGTTCCTGCTGTAACAGCTCAGAGTCTCTGCAGTCTGACTGAGGGAGGTTTTTGTACGACGACAAATCACTGTGTGAACAGACGAACACTGTTTATGTAGTGGAAACTCTGACAGGAATAAACTGCTGCATCTTCAGCCTTCAGTCCAGTGATGGTCATAGAGAAGTCAGAGCCGCTTCCACTGCCACTAAACCGAGGTTCTGTTCCTGATTCACGTGTGCTCGTATATTTTATCAGGAGCTTTGGAGGCTGTCCAGATTTCTGTTGATACCAGAACATATATTGACCATAAGTACTATCTGTGTAAACATCAGGGTTGGTTTTACAGGTGAGAGTGACGGTGGATCCTGGAGCAGACGTCTCGACTGCAGGCTGAGTCACAGTCACCTGACCGCTGCATCCTGCACACAAAAACAGATGATTGATTTCTCAGCAGAAAGAAAGGAGAGGAAAGGCAGCACATGATGTTTGAAATGTTGCTGAGTGAATGAACCTGTGAAACAGCAGCAGGCCAGCGTCCAGATGAGGATGGTGATGAGAGTCATGGTGCTTTCTGCTGACTGACAGATGTGAGTCCTGTAGTGTTGAACTCACAGGACTATAAACCTTCTCAGTTCACTGGAGGATCAGCTGACCATGCAAAGCCTCCTCTCTATGGAAATGATGTCTCTGCTCTCAGCTCACTGAAGGCAACGTGGGACACGAAACCAGGAGGAGAACTGTCTGGATTTACACCGTCTATCATCTGAATGGAAGAACAGATTTATATCAGGAGTGGAGATGAGGATTTGAGTTTGTGTCCACTGTGGTTGGTATGATATGTCTGTTTGTCTGACATTAACATACATACAGAGATTCACTGTAGATAAATAACATGTTTCAGTTCTGTTTCAAATACATTTGTTAATAACTATTATTTCAAAGCCTCATGTTCATTTAACCGTGTAGAAACTAATATAAAACTGACAAAGTTAGTTGTGTAGCAGACTGTAATGGTTTCTCTGCCAGGTGTAGAAAAGTGATGAGAAATGACATAAATCATTTTAATTCTTCCAGATATGTAATCCATATCTTTAGAAAAGCTTTGTTGATTTAAAAACTGTATATGTGTCTCTGTTATCAGTGAGATCAGGGAGCTCTCTCAGTGATACATGCTTGTTGACAGTGCAGGAGGTTTTTGTACGGCCACTCAATGAGTTTGTATCACTGTGGTGGACTTTTGGTGGAGGAACCAAACTCATCGTTGACTGTAAGTACCAGAGATTTATATTTTATTCAACTTATAGCAAATATATAACTTTCATTAATTATTAAATGAGACTCAACTTCAATTTTTTTTGATTCAATTTAAAATAAATGTTTATTAAGCTCCTCTTGTAATCTGAAAGGAACCTTTGCAGACTTCTATATCAATTGTTCGTTTCTTACTAATACATTTTTAAAGCAAATAACTTGTTTATTTTCTATATTATATTTTATTTATTATCATAACAACTTTATACTAAAAAAATGTATTTATTAAGATTTGTTAACGCGTGACGTCTCTGCCACATTCAGTTTTACATTTGTAGTTCACAATATTGTATTTATTTACATTATTTATCTATTTTCTATTAAAATATCAACTATTGTGTTGAATTCAAGTTAAATATGGATTCATTTTAAACGTGTGATTGTATCAGTTAATGCAGCTTGTCGTCGTGTTCACGGTTCATTGATTTGACATGCAGTGAAAAGGAAGTGAAAGAGACAGATGATAAATGTTTGAACTGTTTTCACTTGAGACGTTCAGCTCTGTCAGTTTAAAGAACATCATCACACATGTGAAGATATTCAATCATTATTATCAATGAATCTTTAGCTTGCACACTTTACACAAAGTCAGTCATTCACACTTGAATCATGTGGGGGTCTGATCCTGAGTGATTTATGAGAGTAACAGCAGCACAACTTATTCTGTTTTATTTGATCAAATATAAGGATTCAAGGATTCAAGGGTTCAAGGATTCAAGGCTTTTCTTGTCATGTGTACATAGCTACAGTGCAGATACTTCAATGAGCATCTGAGGTCACAGGCTCCTCCAGCAGAGCAGCACAATAACACAGATTCAATAGAGCAAGGAGAGTCTAGATACAAGTCATTGGAATATGATATATTAGATAAATAATGTGTAAGTTGCAAACAGATGAATGTTATGGATGTTCTTTTAAAAGAAAACACAAGTTTGTTACTTTTCCTCATCATCATCATCATCATCATCATCATCATCATCATCAGCTTTATTGAAGAGAGGTCCATTTTTAAAACACGTACAACACTCAAATGTAAATTAAAAAAGGCAGTGATACCAATGTTTCCACAGAGGTGACTGGTATCTTAAAGTACTGACACAAGGATTTGACAGCAGCAAAATGACAACATCAAAAAAGGACCTTATAATCAAGTTTTCTCTCTAATTTCTCCCTTTTCCTCCCCCCTCCCTCCCTGCTCCAGTGGGTGTGCAGCAGCCCACCCTGAGCGTCCTCCCCCCCTCCAAAGAGGAGCTGCAGCAGGGCAGTGCCACCGTGGTGTGTCTGGCCAGCGGGGGCTTCCCCTCCGCCTGGAGGCTGGGCTGGAAGCTGGGGGGCAGCAGCAGCTCCTCAGGGGCGTCCCACAGCCCGGAGGTCCTGGGGAGCGACGGCCTCTACAGCTGGAGCAGCACCCTGAGCCTCTCTGCAGACCGCTGGAGGGGGGCGGGCTCAGTGAGCTGTGAGGCCAGTCTGAGTGGACAGAGCCCTGTCACTCAAAGCATGGACCCTTCCCGCTGCTCGGAGTAGAGCATCACTTCCTGTCTGGAGAGGAAGCAGCTTCTTTGCTCGAGATCTTCATGAAGACACACATCTCCTCTGCTCACATGTTGCTGCTGTCTCTGCTCAGTTTTTAGTGTTGCTCTCTAATCCTCACTTCCTGCATATTCTCCTGTTTGTTCATCAGCTCACAATTCAACTGGATTTCATTTGTTTCACTCCAACAGAAACTCATCATTCATCTCAAATGTGGCGTGAGCTTTAAACCATCATTAAATAAAAATGTTGATTAAAATGAGAGACTGTCTTTGTATTTCTTTAATTCATATGTTCATTGTGAGAAAGATGTATGAATACCTTCAGTATTAAACCTTGTATTATATTAATATAATTTATGACTGTTGGACAGTTTCTATTATTTATTTTTATTTTTTTATTCTGCTAAATTCATACAAACACACAAAGATTAACACAATTAGTAGAAGCGGGAGGGCTGAAGCATAGCTTATGGGAAGTAGCCCTCCTGTGAATCATCCTAATATAACATTGGCATTATTGCGTCAAAAACGTATAGAAATGAAGGAGTACAAAGAAATAAAGAAAACTGGAGAAAAAAATAATTAAAATTTAGGGTAAGAACAAAATTAATCATATATAGGTATATATAAGAAAAACTATCGGGTCATTTTCTGCACATGTCAATAGAAGTTTCAACTTCCATTTTTGAAAATGAAAATACTATATAAATATATACATATCTACACATGTACTTGGCAAATGAATAATGCTAATAATAATATATGCATATAAACATTATGAACACTTATTTTCAAGTGACTTTTTTTACATTCATATGTTCACACTTACACAATATACACATGTTCAAGTGTATAAGTACACACATGCACTCATATACACCAATACAAATATTGCAAGGCAATTTCCAGGGCTGAAATAATAACTCAACCCCATAACGATGAAAAGAAATAAGAAGGACAAAATAAATGTAAAGTAATGTAGACCATATTAAATAAATAAACAAACTGAGAAGGTATTAGTTCTAAAAAAAATTATAATAATAAAGAAAAAAAGGATTCCGGGAATACCCAATATTTGTTAGCTGGAGAAATCTGCAAATAGAATATTTTTTATTAATTAAGTTTTGAATTGTTGATGACAAGTGATACTTGAAAGGTCTGGGTGAAGTCCATTGCACGTTCTAACTCCGTTTATGGATCAGCTGTGATTTGATGGTTGTTCTACAGGGCTTGCTACACAACCAGTCAGGATGCCTAGCTGGGTATTTCCTGACTGTGGTTTGGAACTGCTTTTGAATGTTAGTAGGCATTTGGTTATGGAAAATGTTGTGCATGATCAGTACTGTTTTAAGCTTTACTATGTCAACACATTTTAATAGATTGAGTTTTTTAAATACTCAATCTATTAAAATACACACTGGAGTGTAAACAACAACATTGTGTGTTTACAGTACTTCAAATGATTTAAATTGTGTTGCGTATGTTTGGACTGCGGTAATATCATTAATTGTTTTGTACAGCCATTCATAAAGTTACTGTTAAATATATGTTGATATCAGTGGCTATAGTTCAACAAGAATCTAACTTTCACAGCTCACTCATAAAGAGACTGAATTGAATGACATCAATATAGTTTAAACAATAAGATAAAGCTTTGGATATTTATTGTTTAATTGGCAATGAAATTGACGTGGTGGTGAAGGAAAGTTACTACACTGTTTTATCGTGATAAAGAATTTGATCCTGATGTGAACTTGATTTTTAGTGAGGCAGAAAGTTTATGGCTCATAAATAAGATCAGCCTTTAATCTGAACTGAGAGTAGATGTTTAGATATTTAAGAATAGATTTTTTCAACATATAGTGTGAATATGGAGTTAGTGTTTGGTGAAGTTCCTGTCAGCTCAGTGTTCAGGGTGACATTAATATCGTTTAAACAGGGTGTTGAAGAGTGTCTGTGAGTGTGTTTCAGGTTTATCTGGATTCATAGTGGTTCTGCTTGATGACTCTTGTGTTCACTGGACCAGTTCTCCTCCTCTCAGTCTCCTCACTTCTGCAGCTGCAGCAGGACGCTTCACTTCAGACTGAAGGAGGTTTTTGTACGGCTCTAAATCACTGTGTGAACGCGCCACCACCATGGTTGCCAAAACAATAGTAATCTCCTGCATCAACATCCTTAACGTTACTGATGGTTAAAGTGTACTGAGTACCAGATCTAGTACCACTGAATCTAGGCTCAGTTCCAGAGAACAGAGTTGATGATGAGTGTATAAGAAGTTTAGGAGCCTGTCCAGGTTTCTGAAGATACCAACTGAGAGTACTACCAATATTAGAGCTCCCTGTAGCGCTGATGGTCACAGTCCCTCCAGGACTAACAGTCTTGGATGTGTCAGTCTGAGTCAGGAACTTGTTGGCAGAAGACTCTGAAATGAGAAGTGAAATGTTAGATAACCAACAACATGGAGCAGCAGTTTAAATGATAACAGAAAGAGTTAAAGACAAAGCACATTGGATGCAAACATGAAAAGAAAAGACAAACATTGAACCACACATACATTACTCCTATCATTTCAGATGATACATTTTCAAAGTCTCTCACCCTGACACAGAAAGCCCAACATGACAAGCAGAGTTACTGACAACATGATCTCCAGTTTTCAGGATGAGTGCAGGAACACGGTTCAGACTCTACGTGACACAAGACCTTAAAGCTGTGAGGAGCAGTGAAGCATTACAATCATGCAAATGACATTTCACACGTCACACAGACACCTGTCCTTGAGGAACCAAAATGCAGTTGAGGTGAGTTTTAGTTACGGTTTAACATCTCTTGAACATCATTTGGTCATTCAGAGTCACTCTTCAATGTGAGGGTAATGCTCTTCTTGGTACGTTCTTTTCTTTGCAAACATCTTTCCTTGTTTCCACTTCTCTCTTAAGTCTCTCATGAACAGTTTAACAGTTCCCCCGATGGCAAATCGATCTACATTGAACTCAATATCCACTGAGTGTTGGATTCTCTAGGATGTCCCTTCTTGTTATCAAATCCACTGAATAGAGACACAGCATGCCATGCAACAGAGAGACATCTAATATCTAACAGGTCTGTCCAGACTGGATGATTTTAACTCAATGAGGGGGCCACATAGAGAAACACATACAAAGGGCTGGGCCACTCACTAGAGGTGAGGTATTTTGCCTCATAAATTAAGTTATAAGTTAAATCAATCAAATGTAGGTAAATCATGCTTGTTACCTGAATATGATTTAAGAAGAAAAGCTCACAGCTCTCCATAGAGTCTCATTTATTTTGTTATAAAAAGTGTCTGCAGCTCATTCCTTAAACAGAAGCCTCAGATTGCTTAAGATAAGGGGAAATATGAAGTATATATTTCAAGCTTGTTCTGCAAATAAGTTATTGTGCTTTTTTTATCAAATAAGATTTGTGAGAAAATGTTTTCAACTTAAATGTGTTTGAAAAGTGGGCTTATTACCTCATGAATACTACTATGTAATATATTTCAACATATATATTTAAGAAGTATGATATAAGAAAAGCTCAAGTTTCAGGTGTGGGCCATATTCCATTATACTTTTAGAATTTGATGAGGGCCAATACAAATGTACGAGACACCCTGATCTATGCATTGTATTGTATTGCCTGGTTAATAAATGTGCAACACAGCACTAGTCACATAGTGTCACACTGTAGATTCTGTTTTACATTAATCTCTCATCAGAGATGACCTTTTTCTCTTAGTGACTATGTATATAATTGAACATCTGGATTAGGAAAGGGGAACATTTGAGTTCCACTTCCCCTCTGACTGGGGCTCATGTAGTTTCTGTACGTTTGTGCCGGTGGTGCGTATCAGAACCTCAGGTCAGGTCACAGCTCAGCACTCTGTACGCTGTTTCATACCAGGGAGTTTCTTGTATGACTACATGAGGCCCACATTAGCTCCCATACAGCAGTCACTTCATGCATCTTCAGCTCTTGGTGGTGGGAGTGACTTTCATTTCAAATCCACTACAGCTCCGAGACAGACTAATAAAACATAGCTACTGAATGTGAACTATTTTATATGAAGAACAGTTTGAACATTAAACTAAACTAACCCTATTTCTGTAAAGGCTGGTTTATGCACTCTCTGTAGACTCAAATCAGTATCTCACCCTGGATGTAGACTACCAGTACCAGCAGTAAAACCAGCAATAACCTTATTTAAAAACTGGATAATTGTGCATCAAGCCCAACAAATCTCCTCTGAGAGTTGTCTGTGTTACATCTGCATGAAAAACAACAATGCTGCCCTCTTGAGTCGAAACAGGAGTATGTAGAGACATTTGAATCTTTCACATCATGCACTGAATCTGAGATACAGTGACATAAAAGTCCCTTCTTTATCGGAGCAAAGTTCTCTTGTGAGTCTTTATCGCTTTGCAGTCGCCCTGTATAACAATCTAGAGTCTGTCTGGGTCTCTTTGTAGTTGTTTTGCCTCTTTATGAAGTCATTTAGCACTTCTTTGTGGCGTCATGCCTCTTTCTCATCATTTTGCATTTCTTTGTGGACTTGTTGGGTCTATTTTCTCCTCTCTCTTTGCTCATTTTGTCTCTAAGTTGCATCGTGCATCTCTTTCCATGGCTAATAATTTTTTTTTAAATGTATTTAACCTTTATTTAACCAAATGAAAACATTGAGACAAAATCTCATTTACAATGCTGACCTGGCCAAGAAGGCAGCAACGTTACACGTTCTTACACATAACACAGACATATAAAATACAGAGAACACAACTAAGTAAAGAAAAGATGAACAGCAGTCCCTACATTGTGCACATTAGGGACAGTAAGAAAGGTACACTACTTATTACTGCAAGAGCAGCTGGTGGTAAGGACCTCAGACAACTTCAATTTAAAACAGGCTATAGGGACAAGTGCCCTCAGTTTGAGGCTTGATTGAAGGTCGTTCCAAGACTAAGGACCAGAATAAAAAAGATTCCTTTTTCCAGCCTCAGTCCGCACAGCAGGAACCTGGAACCGTATCCAGGCACTGGGTCTGAGGTTGTTAGAGTCACAAACTGGAGCAAATCTGGCACATATGTACAGTGGAAGCTTTCCTAAAATGGCTTTATACAATAATAAAAAACAATGCTGCATCCTACGCATACTAAGTGAGGACCATCCAGTTAGGCTATACAGTGGGCATTGATGAGTCCTATATGTGCATTTGATATGTATCGCAGTGCAGCATGGTAGAGTGGGTCAAGTTTGGCCAAAACAGTGGGACAGGCAAATCTATAGATTATATCATCGTAGTCAAGCTGGGACAGGAATAAGCCAGAGACCAACCTTTTACGGGAAGAAGTTGAAAAAAAACGTTTAAGTCTGTAAAGGAAGCCAACAGTGAATTTCAATGTCTTAGTTAGAACTTCAATGTGGTGTTTAAAGTTTAGATTTCTGTCCAACCAAAAGCCCAGATATTTGTATGTATCGACAAACTCAACGCCAGTAAGGGTGTCAATGAAGAGGCAAGAGGACGCTGACTTGGGAGAAAAAAGCATTGCTTTGGTTTTCTTACCGTTCAATAGCAGTTTAGAATCAAGAAGCGCATGCTGCAGCGTGATCAAATCAGATTTTAAATTGGAAACGGCCATATCCAGAGAAGGAGCACATGAATATACAATAGTGTCATCAGCATACAAATGATAGGTAGAAAATTGCATCTTATTACAAATATTGTTTACATATAATAAAAAGAGCAAGGGCCCCAAAATAGAGCCCTGTGGAACTCCCTTCTCCAAGGTGACAGGGTCAGAGACAGTACTACCCAACCTGACGCATTGAGTACGGTCGGTTACATAACTCTGAAACCAGCAAATGGCGTTATGACCGAAACGAGACACCAACATAACATTAGAGAGAAGATGGAAAACCTTCGGGTTCAGGTTCAGGTTCAGGTTCAGGTTCTTTATTTGTACCCGTAGGTAGATTTTGTTTGCAGAAAAAAGGACAAGGGATCCATCCTGACACACTCTAAAAACAAACACAAACAACAGACATATCTATAATAAAAGGATTAATAAAAAGTACACCCTGCTCCGTCAAATCTCAAAATATTTCAAAAACATTTAATAAGAAAAACTCTTGTACAAACAGGGACATTCAAAATTCAAAATTCAATACATAAATTGGCATCTGGGTGACACTCATTACATTTCATTTAGCTGATGCTTTTATCCAAAAAGACTTACAATTAGCAGGACATTCTCCCTGGAGTAACTAAGGACTATGTGCCTTACTCAAGGGCACACTAGTGATGGTGTTCCTGGTGGGATTTGAACTCACAATCTTCATATCTTCAGCCCACCTCACCATCCATTAGACCACCACTATCCACTACTCCTATGAAGTATTAATTTGTGCAATAGCTGCTTGGATAAAACAGTTTTTATACCGCTTCGTTCTACTCTGTGGGACAATTAACCTCCGGCCCGAAGGAAGAAGCTTAAATTCTGAGTGCAGAGGGTGGGAGTCATCGTCTAACCTGGATAACCTCTGTAACTGCCTGAGGCACAGGGTCTCCAGGTTTAGCTGTGGCTCACCAATCAGTCTGCTGGACCACTTGATGATCTGACTCAGAGAGTTTCTGCTCTTTAAAGTCAGGTTACCAAACCATGACATTAATGAAAAAGACAGAATTGACTCGATAAAAGCACGATAAAACATGATCATCATGTTTTTGTCAATGTTAAATAGGGCAGTTTCCTAAGACAGTACAAACGCTGGTGCCCCCTTTTTCACACAGCTTCACATTTTGGATCAGAGCTCAATTTTGAGTCAATAATCGTCCCCAGATATTTGTATGATTGCACTAATTCTACTTTCTGATTTGCGATTGTTAAGACTTCATGTGGGGATGTCTTCTCAAATCAATGATCATGTCCTTGGTTTTGCTTATGTTCAGTTATAGGTAGGACTCCTCACACCAGCTGACAAAGTCGTCAATGACAGGGCCGTGGCTGGTCTCATTGTCCTGGAGCCCACTAACAATTACAGAGTCACCTGTATACTTTAAAATAGTCCTATTTTCCCACCTACTTTGACACATATTAGCCTTAAGTATAAATAATAGTGGCGAAAGGATACATCCTTGTGGGGAGCCAGTGGAGGAGCTGACTTGATCAGATAAGGTCCCATTCACGCACACTCTTTGTGTCCTATTGGTTAAAAAATCAAGAATCCAGTCCATAAGATTATTGCTTATTTCAAATTGTTCTAGAAGTCTTCCAATTAAAATATGAGGTTTCCAAAGTATCCTTCTCCGATAAGATGGAAAAAACAAACACCAGTGTGATTTTGGTGATGGTACGACTGTCTTGGACATAGTTATAGTGGGGGGGGGACAAACCAGGCAGCTGCACCACCCTCTACTCTAAGTGATGATGTCACACACTCTACACTCTAAAAACAAATGCCTTGGCTCAACAAAGAAAATCAACGCAACAGTTTGATCGATGTTTATTGAGTTAAGACAACTTCTAATGAGATTGTCTTAAAGCAACAAAGTTATTTGAGTTAGGGGAGAAGGCTTTTCCTCTACAATCAGAGGCGTTTTTAATTACCACTTACTTTATAATAGGTAGCGTAAACACAAGTTTTGAAGTTGATTACTCAAAAGATTAAGTTGTTCCGACTAGTTTTACCACATGATTTAAAAGGAATTTTAAGTTGTATGTACTTAATATCCCTCATTCGGGACACACGTTTTTAAGTTGACAACCATTTATAAATTAAGTTTCTCCAAATATATTTTATTCAATCGTTTTTTTTCTTAGGTTTTTCATGTTTTTGCCTTTGAAGAAAGAAATTAATTGATTCCACAACAAAAATGTTAGGCAATTCACTTTTTATTTTGAACTACAGTTGTTTATGTCAACACATGATGTTTCGATCAGGAGAGAATTCATTTAGTTTGAACATTTATTGACACATGCCATATGATAAGGTGCAGGAACACCTGAAATCACAGCTGCCTGCAGGAGAGAGGAGAACCATTAAATAGTTTGGCTGCAGCACGCTGATTGGCTGCTGGAGAATGAGGTGAAATGTAATAGGTTAAAGAGAACGCCTGTGATGAGCTGATTACATGCAGCTGCGGAGTGAATGTATATACACCCAGTCTTCCTGAAAGAACTTGCGCTGAGCTTCATTTAAATCTTGAAAAAAAAGGTAAATAACACAAATTGAATTTGCCACACGAATAATAAATAAACACATTAGCCATATTACCATGCTGGGGACACAGCAAATAAATGCTGCCATCACAACGAAGTTAGATGCCTTTGCATATTTAAAACCATTGCCAAAGTCAAATCTGTAAAGTTTTTGTAAAACTACAGAAACAAACTCTCAATGGAACCAATCTGCAGATCGCACACATCGATTTGACAAAAGATTAAACAAAGATGTTTACACTGCCGACAGTCATTATTTCAAACAGTATGAATACATTTAACGCAGAATGCTTGCTCATTAATTTGTTTCCCTCGACAACGATGGTTGCCATCGTATGGTCAGATCCTGAGGTGGACCGGTCACTGATGAAGGTGATATTCATGTCCTTTTGAAGCACATTAAATCATAGGTTAGCGCATAAGAGATAATGAATTAGGTAATAGCATACTTTTTAAACTGTCACTCTTAGCTAATTCAGAGCCATTATTACCAGCTGCTAAAGCAACGCTGGTATTGTTTTCACCTATTGAGTCTGCATGTGTGTGTCGTCATGGCAATGTGGTGCTGAAGACACACAGAGGTGGTTTTGAGTACTTTGCCTAGTGTTTAAATGCATGTGGACAGATTTGGTCAATCACAACCGTGCAAGATCTTCTCATCTTTTCTGCAGGTTCCATACAATATTTGAACTGGTTAAGTGAAGAGCAGAAGCCACTTTTCAAATTTTACACAATCCTTTTCCCATGCCATTGCTGTCAACACCTATCCATGCTGAACGTTGCTAAGATATTATTGATTGGGGTGTGGCCAAAAGTGCAATATGCTTCAAAATGTAACCGACAGAGAGCAGCGCTTTTTTCCTTGGATTTTATTTTATTTCAAGATTTTTAATGACGTCGCTAAACTCCTTGAAAAGGTCCTCTTCCTTTTCTCCAAGGCACACGACAAGGCAGCGGATGGCTGTAGTTCTCTGTGTACATCAAGTGTATTGTGATATTTTTGAAAAAGGAAAAAAAGAGAAATTACCTAAATGAATATATTCTGAATGGGTGACTGCCAACAACTTGCATTTCAATGATAACTCTAAATAACGATCCTACCTCAAGAAGCATGTCCTTGATCTGCTTCACCGAGATTCATTAAAAAACAAAAGCGATATCACAATAGTGACCAAAGTATTTTTACTCTCACAGTAGCCTCTACTACTTTGTATCCTCTCACAGAACTACTCACAGTTCAAAGGCTGCTAATTTTGGTCAAACACTAATTTGCCTAGACAGTGCAACTACAAGGCTATCTGTATTTGAATGACAAAAGATGACATTCACCTTAAAATGTCCTTTGTATATTTCTATTTGTCTTAACTGCTGGAACTTGTCCAAACATGTTAAGTGGGAGTGGACTTGAAATCCTTAACTCTCAAGGTGTAGAACAATTAAGTTATCAAGCCAATTGCATTACTTACTACAGCTTGAATATAGTTTTAAGTCAATTAACGCAGAAATCAGAGTTCAAATTACACACAATATTAAGTTGATGTAATTACCAACATTATTACGTCAACACAACTTATAAATTAATGTTTGCAACTTAAAATGTTTATCTAAATCAATTAACTCACGTTTTTGTCTTGCAACCATGCATTTAATTAAGTGGAGGTGAAAGGTCGCCTGAATTCGTTTTTAGAGTGTAGCCCTGAAGAGTCCATCCCATAGACAACCATTATACAAAACTTAAACGTTGATGAGTTAGAAACTCTAAAATATATAAAAAAGCTGAATGCAAATGTAATAGCTGAATGTTTTGTGACCGTTTCAAAGTTGGAATGAAGTCTGTAGCTGAAAGTATTCTGAAGGAGCAGCATTTTAAACACGGTGTAGGTAAAAGAGGATTTGAAGGATACTCACATTGGGTTACATCGTACAAATAAAAGTTTAAAAAGCGGTATATTTGTAAAAAGTATAAATGTCAAAAACGAGTGAAGTCATAGCACACATGTCCTGAAGGAGCTGAACATTTTAATATTTGAATGGTCTCTAGAGCCATGTTCATGCTCAACTCTGACCGCATTTCACACATGTCTGCACAGCCCTCCACTTTAAATATAATTCACTGTAGTTTGCCATATATTGTCACATATTAATTGTCCTAGTGTTTTAGTTGTTTCACTTGTAAGGTCTTTGAAATAAAAATGTGTCGTAAATACTTATTAATATTATCTTTATATTTTGTACCTACTATTGCAACTTATTTTCTTAGATTGTTTATGTTCGTACCACCAGACACCAAAGCTAATTCCTTGTATGTGTCAAAGTATCTGGTAATAAACTTGATTCTGATTCTGATGTACGTCTGCTAGTCCTAAAGCCTCTGCTTTGCACTGGTGGTCTCAGGGGGGGTCAGGGGTCAAATCATGTTCAAACTAAACGTCTCTTGGATGTTCCTGCTGTTTTTGGTTTCAATAATGGAACAAAAAAACATTTCAGGAAACTTCAATGAAACTGGTTGTTAGAAAACCTGAAGTTTTGAACTAAGATGTGAATTTGAGGTTAACTAATGGATCAGTTCATTGATTGATGTGAATAAGAGGGTTTTAATCAGCCACAGTTTAACATTTGAAAGACTTCATTAGATTGATCTTTGTCATTTTGAATCAGAATATTTATAATAATGATTAAATAATAACTCCAGAGAGGCCAGAGATGCTCCTGCTGTGAAGCACACCGAGTGGAGACATGTGGGGAAAAGATAAAGAGCGTTAGATGTTTTAATTCGGGGAAGCAGAGATCACAATAAGGTTTGTGTATAATGCTGCTTTTACATAGAATGTGTTTTGGACTGGGTTTAATCTCATTAATCCATTAACATCTGTATATTTAAGAATAAGAAGTGAATAGTGCTGGGTGGGTTCCTGTCAGCTCTGAGTTCAGTGGGCTGTGTTAGTCTCTTCCTCTTCAGCAGCTGCAGGTGGTTCCTGCTGTAACAGCTCAGAGTCTCTGCAGTCTGACTGAGGGAGGTTTTTGTACGACGACAAATCACTGTGTGAACACATAAGCACTGTTTATGAGGTGGAGACTCTGACAGGAATAAACTGCTGCATCTTCAGCCTTCAGTCCAGTGATGGTCATAGAGAAGTCAGAGCCGCTTCCACTGCCACTAAACCGAGGTTCTGTTCCTGATTCACGTGTGCTCACATATCTTATCAGGAGCTTTGGAGGCTGTCCAGATTTCTGTTGATACCAGGACAAACAATGACTACCACTACAACTTCTAACATCTGTGCTGGTTTTACAGGTGAGAGTGACGGTGGATCCTGGAGCAGACGTCTCGACTGCAGGCTGAGTCACAGTCACCTGACCGCTGCATCCTGCACACAAAAACAGATGATTGATTTCTCAGCAGAAAGAAAGGAGAGGAAAGGCAGCACATGATGTTTGAAATGTTGCTGAGTGAATGAACCTGTGAAACAGCAGCAGGCCAGCGTCCAGATGAGGATGGTGATGAGAGTCATGGTGCTTTCTGCTGACTGACAGATGTGAGTCCTGCAGTGTTGAACTCACAGGACTATAAACCTTCTCAGTTCACTGGAGGATCAGCTGACCATGCAAAGCCTCCTCTCTATGGAAATGATGTCTCTGCTCTCAGCACACTGAAGGCAACGTGGGACACGAAACCAGGAGGAACACTGTCTGGATTTACACCGTCTATCATCTGAATGGAAGAACAGATTTATATCAGGAGTGGAGATGAGGATTTGAGTTTGTGTCCACTATGGTTGGTATGATATGTCTGTTTGTCTGACATTAACATACATGCAGAGATTCACTGTAGATAAATAACATGTTTCAGTTCTGTTTCAAATACATTTGTTAATAACTATTATTTCAAAGCCTCATGTTCATTTAACCGTGTAGAAACTAATATAAAACTGACAAAGTTAGTTGTGTAGCAGACTGTAATGGTTTCTCTGCCAGGTGTAGAAAAGTGATGAAAAATGACATAAATCATTTTAATTCTTCCAGATATGTAATCCATATCTTTAGAAAAGCTTTGTTGATTTAAAAACTGTATATGTGTCTCTGTTATCAGTGAGATCAGGGAGCTCTCTCAGTGATACATGCTTGTTGACAGAGCAGGAGGTTTTTGTACGGCCACTCAATGAGTTTGTATCACTGTGGTGGACTTTTGGTGGAGGAACCAAACTCATCGTTCACTGTAAGTACCAGAGATTTGAATTTTCTAACACAAAACATTACATTTCCTTTTGCATCAGAATATGATAAATCAAGACATTATTTTGTATATTATACATTATGTTGATATTTTTTTACATCTATAAAGCTTGTCTGAAGAATTTAAAAACATTAAGCGAAGTTAGTTTTATTTAATATTGAAGAAGATGTTACGGTGAATTATATGTACGTTTTACTTTTCTTTTTTAATAAGATATAAACACATTTTTTGCTCACAATTGACCAAAGAACAGCTGCTATGTCATAACATCTAATTGTGATTTGCATTTTAATATTTATATATTTGAACATTCAACAAGTGTTTCATATAAAATCTGCTGAGGATCCGTTAAAACAAATGAAAGTGTGTTTTTGTACATTCAGAGTCGCTGCAGGGTGCGTTCACAGTCCGTTAGTTTCAAAGAGTTCAAAGGAAGTGAAACAAACAGATGACAAAGTCTTCAACTGTAGAAGATGTTACTTTTTGTTTTTCTTAACAGTAAATGATTGCAGAGATTAGTTATTCATTCTGAAACATTGTAAAGCAGAGATAAAGCTTTTCATATAATGATCATGACATGAACACCTTCATTACGTTGCATACTTTCATGTAACTCTTCAGGAGTTTGGATGAGTGCCAAAGAAGAAGATTCATTATTTTAAATGGCAGAATGATATAAAGTATCACCGTTTGATTTGATGAATGAAACCCTCGTGTTCTCCCATGCCTCAGCTCCTCTTGTGATCACAGCTCATGCTCACAGCTGACCCCCACTTTCTCTGTCCTGTACCTTCAATGTATAATTCTTGTTCTGATGAGAGCTACAGAATAACACTCTAACTCCAAACATCAAGTTTAACATTTGATTTTATTTATCAAACCCTCATTTCCTTCCTCATTCTGTTTGTTCTGGCACTATTTGAATGTTTTTAAAATATCTTTTATTGTTTTATGTCCTACATATTTGTATGTTGCATTGTTGGAGGAGCCTTGGGCTTTTCATTGGCTTATCTACATCGCCATGTGCAATATGTGCAATATGTGCAATATGTGCAATATGTGCAATATGTGCAATATGTACCTGGCTGCTAAATCCTCAGAACTGTTACAGGATGTGTTTTTTGTAAATTGTGTAACTTTTTATTTAATTTTTTATTATATTATAACTTTTTTTTTCTTGAATACTTTTGTATGCATGCTTCTTCGTAACATGAAGCTTTCTCTGGCTCTTTTCTGCTGTAACAGCGTGAATGTCCCCTCTGTGGGACTACTAAAGGTATTCTGACTCTGGTTCTGATTCACTGCAGCTACGGTGCATATGACAGTAAAGCCTCTGAATGTTTGAATGTGTCCTGTATGGACTCTGTCTCACAGCGTCTGTCCCTCAGTGGAAGTTCATCTACTCCTTGTGTCTCTCTCCCCTGCAGCGGGCTCCATGCTCAGGCCCTCCGTCTCTCTGCTGGCCCCCTCCTCCTCTGAGCAGCTCTCTGGGGGCTCGCTCACGCTGGCCTGCCTGCTGACCGGCTACTCTCCTCAGGGAGCCATGGTGAGCTGGGAGGTGGACGGCACACAGGTGACAGAGGGGGTCCTGAGCAGCTCGGAGGAGGAGAAGAGCGGACTCTACAGCAGCAGCAGCAGCCTGAGCCTGAGCCAGGAGCGCTGGATGTCAGGAGAGCTGTACTCCTGCAAGGTCCTCCATCATGCCCACAGCCAGACCCAGTCCCTCCACAGGAGCCAGTGTGAGGGCTAGAGGGGCCGCTGGAGCCCAGGAGAACACATGCTGCTCTGATCATCAGGAGCTTTAATGTTTGGAGAGGAAAGTGAAGCTTTGTGTGGCCGAGAACAACACTGCTGTAAAGTGTTGGACAGCAACAACTTAGAGAGTGATGTGTGAAGCTCAGCAGAGATGAGAGTGTGCTTAGTAACTGTCATGTTGATGATTCAGGATGTTCCTAATAAAGCTTTCTATGATAAATAACATGATGAAGTGTTTGGTGTTTTATTTAAAGTAGTGAGACATTAAAAGGTTTTATAACATTCTGCACTTCTATCAGCAGAACAATATAAAGCTTTGGATATTTATTTTTTAATTGGAAATGAAATTGACGTGGTGGTGAAGGAAAGTTACTACACTGTTTTATCGTGATTAAGAATTTGATCCAAATGTGAACTTGGTTTTTAGTGAGGCAGAAAGTTTATGGCTCATAAATAAGATCAGCCTTTAATCTGAGCTGAGAGTAGATGTTTAGATTTTTAAGTATTTATTTTTTCAACATAGTGTGAATATGGAGTTAGTGTTTGGTGAAGTTCCTGTCAGCTCAGTGTTCAGGGTCACATTAATATAGTTTAAACACGGTGTTGAAGAGTGTGTGAGTGTGTTTCAGCTTTATCTGGATTCATGGTGGTTCTGCTTGATGACTCTTGTGTTCACTGGACCAGTTCTCCTCCTCTCAGTCTCTTCACCTCTGCAGCTGCAGCAGGACACTTCACTTCAGACTGAAGGAGGTTTTTGTACGGCTCTAAATCACTGTGTGAACACGCCACCACCATGGTAACCCAGACAATAGTAATCTCCTGCATCAACATCCTTAACGTTACTGATGGTTAAAGTGTACTGAGTACCAGATCTAGTACCACTGAATCTAGGCTCAGTTCCAGAGAACAGAGTTGATGATGAGTATATAAGAGGTTTAGGAGCCTGTCCAGGTTTCTGAAGATACCAACTGAGATCATCATCAATATCTGAGCTCCCTGTAGCGCTGATGGTCACAGTCCCTCCAGGACTAACAGTCTTGGATGTGTCAGTCTGAGTCAGGAACTTGTTGGCAGAAGACTCTGAAATGAGAAGTGAAATGTTAGATAAACAACAACATGGAGCAGCAGTTTAAATGATAACAGAAAGAGTTAAAGACAAAGCACATTGGATGCAAACATGAAAAGAAAAGACAAACATTGAACCACACATACATTACTCCTATCATTTCAGATGATACATTTTCAAAGTCTCTCACCCTGACACAGAAAGCCCAACATGACAAGCAGAGTTACTGACAACATGATCTCCAGTTTTCAGGATGAGTGCAGGAACACGGTTCAGACTCTACGTGACACAAGACCTTAAAGCTGTGAGGAGCAGTGAAGCATTACAATCATGCAAATGACATTTCACACGTCACACAGACACCTGTCCTTGAGAAACAGAGAGAGAGAGGAGGTGGAGGAAGTAGAGGCTACATCTCCCTGTGGACTCATGGAGAACATGTAGAAACTTTCTGTTCCTCAACTCTCTGCTGTTTCTCTCTGTTCAGTTTACCAAAGGCCTCTGTGCTTAATAACATAAATATAAGAGATATACTTTATTGTCCCAGCAGGCTGCCCTCTGCTGGCTGTCCAGGTTCAGAACAACTTCATATTGATGTGAGATTGAATCTGTTCTCCACCTTTAGCTCTTTTCATGACCCCTTACTTGGTGCAGGGACCTGGAGCTAAACGCTCTCAATCAGCCCCACCGGCCCCCATCACTCTGAAGGACTCCCCAGTCTCTGCTGTGGAGTCTTTCTGCTTTCTGGGCACCATCATCACCCAGGACCTCAAGTGGGAGCAGAACGTCATGGTCTCAGCTTTCATTCATACGCTAATGACTAGGGATGTAACGATACCAAAAACTCACGGTACGATAATATCGTGATAAAAAGTCCACGGTACGATATTTATCGCGATATTGAAACATAAAGAAAAACAATGTGAATCTTTTTTTATTTTTATTAAATAATAAATATGATTTGTAAAGCATTTTTGTAGGATAGCAGCAACGTGACACATAACACAAAACAGAAACATATAAAATACAGAGAACATAACTAAAAAAATAAAAGACAAAAAAGCAGTCCCTACATTGTGCACATTAGGACAGTAAGAAAGGTACACTACTTATTACTGCAAGAGCAGCTGGTGGTAAGGACCTCAGACAACTTCAATTTAAAACAGGCTATAGGGACAAGTGCCCTCAGTTTGAGGCTTGATTGAAGGTCATTCCAAGACCAAGGACCAGAATAAAAAAGACTCCTTTTTCCAGCCTCACACCGCACAGCACACTCTAAAAACAAATGCCTCGGCTCAACAAAGAAAATCAACGCAACAGTTTGATCGATGTTTATTGAGTTAAGACAACTTCTAATGAAATTGTCTTAAAGCAACAAAGTTATTTGAGTTAGGGGAGAAGGCTTTTCCTCTACAATCAGAGGTGTTTTTAATTACCACTTACTTTATAATAGGTAGCATAAACACAAGTTTTGAAGTTGATTACTCAAAAGATTAAGTTGTTCCAACTTGTTTTACCACATGATTTAAAAGGAATTTTAAGTTGTATGTACTTAATTACCATCATTGTGAACGCACGTTTTTAAGTTGACAACCATTTATAAATTAAGTTTCTCCAAATATATTTTATTCAATCGGTTTTTTTCTTAGCTTTTTCATGTTTTTGCCTTTGAAGAAAGAAATTAATTGATTCCACAACAAAAATATTAGGCAATTCACTTTTTATTTTGAACTACAGTTGTTTATTTCAACACATGATGTTTCGATCACGAGAGAATTCATTTTGTTTGAACATTTACTGACACATGCCATATGATAAGGTGCATGCACACCTGAAATCACAGCTGACTGCAGGAGAGAGGAGAACCATTTTATAGTTTGGCTGCAGCACGCTGATTGGCTGCTGGAGAATGAGGTGAAATGTAATAGGTTAAAGAGAACGCCTGTGATGAGCTGATTATATGCAGCTGCGGAGTGAATGTATATACACCCAGTCTTCCTGAAAGAACTTGCGCTGAGCTTCATTTAAATCTTGAAAAAAAAGATAAATAACACAAATTGAATTTGCCCCACAAATAATAAATAAACACATTAGCCATATTACCATGCTGGGGACACAGCAAATAAATGCTGCCATCACAACGAAGTTAGATGCCTTTGCATATTTAAAACCATTGCCAAAGTCACATCTGTAAAGTTTTTGTAAAACTACAGAAACAAACTTTCAATGGAACCAATCTGCAGATCACACACATCAATTTGACAAAAGATGTAACAAAGATGTTTACACTGCCGACAGTCATTATTTCAAACAGTATGAACACATTTAACGCAGAATGCTTGCTCATTCATTTGTTTCCCTCGACAACGATGGTTGCCATCGTATGGTCAGATCCTGAGGTGGACCGGTCACTGATGAAGGTGATAGTCATGTCCTTTTGAAGCACATTAAATCATAGGTTAGCGCATAAGAGATAATGAATTAGGTAATTGCATACTTTTTAAACTGTCACTCTTAGCTAATTCAGAGCCATTATTACCAGCTGCTAAAGCAACGCTGGTATTGTTTTCACCTATTGAGTCTGCATGTGTGTGTCGTCATGGCAATGTGGTCCTGAAGACACACAGAGGTGGTTTTGAGTACTTTGCCTAGTGTTTAAATGCATGTGGACAGATTTGGTCAATCACAACCGTGCAAGATCTTCTCATCTTTTCTGCAGGTTCCATACAATATGTGAACTGGTTAAGTGAAGAGCAGCAGCCACTTTTCAAATTGTACACAATCCTTTTCCCTTGCCATTGCTGTCAACACCTATCCATGCTGAACGTTGCTCAGATATTATTGATTGGGGTTTGGCCAAAAGTGCAATATGCTTCAAAATGTAACTGACAGAGAGCAGCGCTTTTTTCCTTGGATTTTATGTTATTTCAAGATTTTTAATGACGTCGCTAAACTCCTTGAAAATGTCCTCTTCCTTTTCTCCAAGGTACACGACAAGGCAGCGGATGGCTATAGTTCTCTGCGTACTTCAATTGTATTGTGCTATTTTTGAAAAAGGAAAAAAAGAGAAATGACCAAAATGAATATATTCTGAATGGGTGACTGCCAACAACTTGCATTTCAATGACAACTCTCAATAACGATCCTACCTCAAGAAGCATGTCCTTGATCTGCTTCACCAAGATTCATTAAAAAACAAAAGCGATATCACAATAGTGACCAAAGTATTTTTACTCTCACAGTAGCCTCTACTATTTTGTATCCTCTCACAGAACTATTCACAGTTCAAAGGCTGCTAATTTTGGTCAAACAGCAATTTGCCTAGACAGTGCATCAAGGCTATCTACTGTATTTGAATGACCAAAGATGACACTCACCTTAAAATGTCCTTTGTATATTTCTGTTTGTCTTAACTGCCGGAACTTGTCCAGACATGTTAAGTGGGAGTGGACTTGAAATCCTTAACTCTCAAGGTGTAGAACAATTAAGTTATCAAGCCAATTGCATTACTTACTACAGCTTGAATATAGTTTTAAGTCAATTAACGCAGAAATCAGAGTTCAAATTACACACAATATTAAGTTGATGTAATAACCAACATTATTACGTCAACACAACTTATAAATTAATGTTTGCAACTTAAAATGTTTATCTAAATCAATTAACTCACGTTTTTGTCTTGCAACCATGCATTTAATTAAGTGGAGGTGAAAGGTCGCCTGAATTCGTTTTGAGAGTGTAGCCCTGAAGAGTCCATCCCATAGACAACCATTATACAAAACTTAAACGTTGATGAGTTAGAAACTCTAAAATATATCAAAAAGCTGAAAACAAATGTAATAGCTGAACGTTTTGTGACCGTTTCAAAGTTGGAATGAAGTCTGTAGCTGAAAGTATTCTGAAGGAGCAGCATTTTAAACACGGTGTAGGTAAAAGAGGATTTGAAGGATACTCACATTGGGTTACATCGTACAAATAAAAGTTTAAAAAGCGGTATATTTGTAAAAAGTATAAATGTCAAAAACGAGTGAAGTCATAGCACACATGTCCTGAAGGAGCTGAACATTTTAATATTTGAATGGTCTCTAGAGCCATGTTCATGCTCAACTCTGACCGCATTTCACACATGTCTGCACAGCCCTCCACTTTAAATATAATTCACTGTAGTTTGCCATATATTGTCATATATTAATTGTCCTAAGTGTTTTAGTTGTTTCACTTGTAAGGTCTTTTAAATAAAAATGTGTCGTAAATACTTATTTATATTATCTTTATATTTTGTACCTACTATTGCAACTTATTTTCTTAGATTGTTTATGTTCGTACCACCAGACACCAAAGCTAATTCCTTGTATGTGTCAAAGTATCTGGTAATAAACTTGATTCTGATTCTGATGCACGTCTGCTAGTCCTAAAGCCTCTGCTTTGCACTGGTGGTCTCAGGGGGGGTCAGGGGTCAAATCATGTTCAAACTCAACGTCTCTTGGATGTTCCTGCTGTTTTTGGTTTCAATAATGGAACAAAAAAACATTTCAGGAAACTTCAATGAAACTGGTTGTTAGAAAACCTGAAGTTTTGAACTAAGATGTGAATTTGAGGTTAACTAATGGATCAGTTCATTGATTGATGTGAATAAGAGGGTTTTAATCAGCCACAGTTTAACATTTTAAAGACTTCATTAGATTGATCTTTGTCATTTTGAATCAGGATCTTTATAATAATGATTAAATAATAACTCCAGAGAGGCCAGAGATGCTCCTGCTGTGAAGCACACCGAGTGGAGACATGTGGGGAAAAGCTAAAGAGCGTTTGTTGTTTTAATTCGGGGAAGCAGAGATCACAATAAGGTTTGTGTGTAATGCTGCTTTTACATAGAATGTGTTTTGGACTGGGTTTAATCTCATTAATCCATTAACATCTGTATATTTAAGAATAAGAAGTGAATAGTGCTGGGTGGGTTCCTGTCAGCTCTGAGTTCAGTGGGCTGTGTCAGTCTCTTCCTCTTCAGCAGCTGCAGGTGGTTCCTGCTGTAACAGCTCAGAGTCTCTGCAGTCTGACTGAGGGAGGTTTTTGTACGACGACAAATCACTGTGTGAACACGCTACCACTGTTGATTTCATGGTAACTCTGACAGTAATAAACTGCTGCATCTTCAGCCTTCAGTCCAGTGATGGTCATAGAGAAGTCAGAGCCGCTTCCACTGCCACTAAACCGAGGTTCTGTTCCTGATTCAAGTGTGCTCACTAGTGTTATTAAGAGCTTTGGAGGCTGTCCAGATTTCTGTTGATACCAGTACATAGCCTGATCGCCATCGTCATATAAGTAAACATCTGTGCTGGTTTTACAGGTGAGAGTGACGGTGGATCCTGGAGCAGACGTCTCGACTGCAGGCTGAGTCACAGTCACCTGACCGCTGCATCCTGCACACAAAAACAGATGATTGATTTCTCAGCAGAAAGAAAGGAGAGGAAAGGCAGCACATGATGTTTGAAATGTTGCTGAGTGAATGAACCTGTGAAACAGCAGCAGGCCAGCGTCCAGATGAGGATGGTGATGAGAGTCATGGTGCTTTCTGCTGACTGACAGATGTGAGTCCTGCAGTGTTGAACTCACAGGACTATAAACCTTCTCAGTTCACTGGAGGATCAGCTGACCATGCAAAGCCTCCTCTCTATGGAAATGATGTCTCTGCTCTCAGCACACTGAAGGCAACGTGGGACACGAAACCAGGAGGAACACTGTCTGGATTTACACCGTCTATCATCTGAATGGAAGAACAGATTTATATCAGGAGTGGAGATGAGGATTTGAGTTTGTCTCCACTGTGGTTGGTATGATATGTCTGTTTGTCTGACATTAACATACATGCAGAGATTCACTGTAGATAAATAACATGTTTCAGTTCTGTTTCAAATACATTTGTTGATAACTATTATTTCAAAGCCTCATGTTCATTTAACCGTGTAGAAACTAATATAAAACTGACAAAGTTAGTTGTGTAGCAGACTGTAATGGTTTCTCTGCCAGGTGTAGAAAAGTGATGAAAAATGACATAAATCATTTTAATTCTTCCAGATATGTAATCCATATCTTTAGAAAAGCTTTGTTGATTTAAAAACTGTATATGTGTCTCTGTTATCAGTGAGATCAGGGAGCTCTCTCAGTGATACATGCTTGTTGACAGAGCAGGAGGTTTTTGTACGGCCACTCAATGAGTTTGTATCACTGTGGTGGACTTTTGGTGGAGGAACCAAACTCATCGTTGACTGTAAGTACCAGAGATTTGTATTTTATTCAACTTTTAGCAAATATATAACTTTCATTAATTATTAAATGAGACTCAACTTCACATTTTTTTAGATTCAATTTAAAAAAAAATGTTTATTAAGCTCCTCTTGTAATCTGAAAGGAACCTTTGCAGACTTCTATATTAATTGTTCGTTTCTTACAAATACATTTTTAAAGCAAATAACTTGTTTATTTTCTATATTATATTTTATTATCATAATGACTTTATACTAAAAAAATGTATTTATGAAGATTTGTTAAAGCGTGACGTCTCCGCCACATTCAGTTTTACATTTGTAGTTCACAATATTGTATTTATTTACATTATTTATCTATTGTTTATTAAAATATCAACGATTTTGTTGAATTCTAGTTAAATATGGATTCATTTGAAACGTGTGATTGTATCAGTTAATGCAGCTTGTCGTCGTGTTCACGGTTCATTGATTTGACATACAGTGAAAAGGAAGTGAAAGAGACAGATGATAAATGTTTGAACTGTTTTCACTTGAGACGTTCAGCTCTGTCAGTTTAAAGAACATCATCACACATGTGAAGATATTCAATCATTATTATCAATGAATCTTTAGCTTGCACACTTTACACAAAGTCAGTCATTCACACTTGAATCATGTGGGGGTCTGATCCTGAGTGATTTATGAGAGTAACAGCAGCACAACTTATTCTGTTTCATTTGATCAAATATAAGGATTCAAGGATTCAAGGCTTTTCTTGTCATGTGTACATAGCTACAGTGCAGATACTTCAATGAGCATCTGAGGTCACAGGCTCCTCCAGCAGAGCAGCACAATAACACAGATACAATAGAGCAAGGAGAGTCTAGATACAAGTCATTGGAATATGATATATGAGATAAATAATGTGTAAGTTGCAAACAGATGAATGTTATGGATGTTCTTTCGAAAGAAAACACAAGTTTGTTACTTTTCCTCATCATCATCATCATCATCATCATCATCAGCTTTATTGAAGAGACTGAAGGTCCATTTGTAAAAGACATAAAACAATCAAATGCAAATTAAAAAAGGCAGTGATACCAATGTTTCCACAGAGGTGACTGGTATCGTAAAGTACTGACACAAGGATTTGACAGCAGCAAAATGACAACATCAAAAAAGGACCTTATAATCAAGTTTTCTCTCTAATTTCTCCCTTTTCCTCCCCCCTCCCTCTCTGCTCCAGTGGGTGTGCAGCAGCCCACCCTGAGCGTCCTCCCCCCCTCCAGAGAGGAGCTGCAGCAGGGCAGTGCCACCGTGGTGTGTCTGGCCAGCGGGGGCTTCCCCTCCACCTGGAGGCTGGGCTGGAAGCTGGGGGGCAGCAGCAGCTCCTCAGGGGCGTCCCACAGCCCGGAGGTCCTGGGGAGCGACGGCCGCTACAGCTGGAGCAGCACCCTGAGCCTCCCTGCAGAGCGCTGGAGGGGGGCGGGCTCAGTGAGCTGTGAGGCCAGTCTGAGTGGACAGAGCCCTGTCACTCAAAGCATGGACCCTGCCCGCTGCTCGGAGTAGAGCATCACTTCATGTCTGGAGAGGAAGCAGCTTCTTTGGTGGAGATCTTCATGAAGACACACATCTCCTCTGCTCACATGTTGCTGCTGTCTCTGTTCAGTTTTTAGTGTTGCTCTCTAATCCTCACTTCCTGCATATTCTCCTGTTTGTTCATCAGCTCACAATTCAACTGGATTTCATTTGTTTCACTCCAACAGAAACTCATCATTCATCTCAAATGTGGCTTGAGCTTTAAACCATCATTAAATAAAAATGTTGATTAAAATGAGACACTGTCTTTGTATTTCTTTAATTCATATGTTCATTGTGAGAAAGATGTATTAATACCTTCAGTATGAAACATTGTATTATATTAATATAATTTATGACTGTTGGACAGTTTCTATTATTTATTTTTATTATTTTATTCTGCTAAATTCATACAAACACACAAAGATTAACACAATTAGCAGAAGCGGGAGGGCTGAAGCATAGCTGATGGGAAGTAGCCCTCCTGTGAATCATCCTAATATAACATTGGCATTATTGCGTCAAAAACGTATAGAAATGAAGGAGTACAAAGAAATAAAGAAAACTGGAGAAAAAAATAAAACAAAAGTTAGGGTAAGAACAAAACTAATCATATATAGGTATATATAAGAAAAACTATAGGGTCATTTTCTGCACATGTCAATAGAAGTTTCAACTTCCATTTTTGAAAATGAAAATACTTTATAAATATATACATATGTACACATGTACTTGGCAAATGAATAATGATAATAATAATATATGCATATAAACATTATGAACACTTATTTTCAAGTGACTTTTTTTACATTCATATGTTCACACTTACATAAAATATACACATGTTCAAGTGTATAAGTACACACATGCACTCATATACACCAATACAAATATTGCAAGGCAATTTCCAGGGCTGATATAATAATTCAGCCCTGTAACGATGAAAAGAAATAAGAAGGACAAAATAAATGTAAAGTAATGTAGACCATATTAAATAAATAAACAAACTGAGAAGGTATTAGTTATTAAAAAAATAATAATAATAATAAAGAAAAAAAGGATTCCGGGAATACCCAATATTTGTTAGCTGGAGAAATCTGCAAATATAAAAAAATGTTTATTACATTTTGAATTGTTGATGACAAGTGATACTTGAAAGGTCTGGGTGAAGTCCATTGCACGTTCTAACTCCGTTTCTGGATCAGCTGTGATTTGATGGTTGTTCTACAGGGCTTGCTACACAACCAGTCAGGATGCCTAGCTGGGTATTTCCTGACTGTGGTTTGGAACTGCTTTTGAATGTTAGTAGGCATTTTGTTAAGGAAAATGTTGTGCATAATCAGTACTGTTTTAAGCTTTACTAAGTCAACACATTTTAATAGATTGAGTTTTTTTAAATACTCAATCTATTAAAATACACAGTGGAGTGTAAACAACAACATTGTGTGTTTACAGTACTTCAAATGATTTAAATTGTGTTGCGTATGTTTGGACTGCGGTAATATCATTAATTGTTTTGTACAGCCATTCATAAAGTTACTGTTAAATATATGTTGATATCAGTGGCTATAGTTCAACAAGAATCTAACTTTCCCAGCTCACTCATAAAGAGACTGAATTGAATGACATCAATATAGTTTAAACAGGGTGTTGAAGAGTGTCTGTGAGTGTGTTTCAGCTTTATTTGGATTCATGGTGGTTCTGCTTGATGACTCTTGTGTTCACTGGACCAGTTCTCCTCCTCTCAGTCTCTTCACCTCTGCAGCTGCAGCAGGACGCTTCACTTCAGACTGAAGCAGGTTTTTGTACGGCTCTAAATCACTGTGTGAACGTGCCATCACCATGGTAACCCAGACAATAGTAATCTCCTGCATCAACATCCTTAACGTTACTGATGGTTAAAGTGTACTGAGTACCAGATCTAGTACCACTGAATCTAGGCTCAGTTCCAGAGAACAGAGTTGATGATGAGTAGATAAGAGGTTTAGGAGCCTGTCCAGGTTTCTGAAGATACCAACTGAGACGACTACCAATATTAGAGCTCCCTGTAGCGCTGATGGTCACAGTCCCTCCAGGACTAACAGTCTTGGATGTGTCAGTCTGAGTCAGGAACTTGTTGGCAGAAGACTCTGAAATGAGAAGTGAAATGTTAGATAACCAACAACATGGAGCAGCAGTTTAAATGATAACAGAAAGAGTTAAAGACAAAGCACATTGGATGCAAACATGAAAAGAAAAGACAAACATTGAACCACACATACATTACTCCTATCATTTCAGATGATACATTTTCAAAGTCTCTCACCCTGACACAGAAAGCCCAACATGACAAGCAGAGTTACTGACAACATGATCTCCAGTTTTCAGGATGAGTGCAGGAACACGGTTCAGACTCTACGTGACACAAGACCTTAAAGCTGTGAGGAGCAGTGAAGCATTACAATCATGCAAATGACATTTCACACGTCACACAGACACCTGTCCTTGAGAAACAGAGAGAGAGAGGAGGTGGAGGAAGTAGAGGCTACATCTCCCTGTGGACTCATGGAGAACATGTAGAAACTTTCTGTTCCTCAACTCTCTGCTGTTTCTGTCTGTTCAGTTTACCAAAGGCCTCTGTGCTTAATAACATAAATATAAGAGATATACTTTATTGTCCCAGCAGGCTGCCCTCTGCTGGCTGTCCAGGTTCAGAACAACTTCATATTGATGTGAGATTGAATCTGTTCTCCACCTTTGGCTCTTGTTATAATCATGTAGTCAATCTGTTACTCCTCATGAATCTGCTCTGACAGCACTGGACCCAGAGTTCAAATTGTGTCAGACATCTCTTGGATGCTCCCGTTGCAGAAAAACATGATTGATTTCATTTTCACAATAAAAACAACTACTATGAAACAGTCTGCTGTGGGTTGACTGAAGGGAAACACACAGTCCAGGTGGGATTTGAACCCAGTCTTGAGTAAATCTGTTTTTGGATGAAATGTTTATGCTTAATTTCTGTGCAGGTTAAAGAAGATACACTTTCTGCATCTTCAGTGTCACCTTTTTAGTCTCTCTGGTTCATTTGGTCTGGCGGGGAAGGACAAAGATTGAGTATGAAGAAACAGGGTTTGAACCAGTGGCGTAGCCACCTTAGGGTGGGCCCAGGCCCTCCCAGTTTACTCATTGGCCCACCCTGAGAAAGCTTCGGTGTAAATTTTAATTTTTAAATTTTTTTTAAAATTTGTATTATTATTAAAAAAATGTATTCACCCATTGAGAATATCCAAGCATTCAAAGTGAAATTCAATTGAACAAATATCGAGTTTAATTAATGTTGTATGTGTTTTATCCTCTGAACCTAACTCATTTACGGTAAAAAGTGGTTGTTGGTTCCGGCGCGCGCCATAGTAACGTGAGAGAGGCAGAGAGCTGCCTGCAGGGACGTGCTTTTCTGTACAATGTGCAGGAATTTCCCCAGCCCAGGAGCTGAAGGTGCATTTACGAGGGATGGATATGTAGACTGGAAGCACCTGCGTAACTCGTTGGAGAGACATAAAAAAAGCGATGACCGCAAGTCCATGAGCAGGTTTGAATGCTACAACCTATTGTTGCTGTTAGTGCAATTCTAGAGTAAATAACCCAATTTGTGTTCTGTAAAACTGAAAAGGATATTACATTGTTTTCGTTACTTTCGTTGCAGTTGTAAATATGTCTTAAATGTAATTTAGGTTAACTTCCTGTGTTATTTAGATGCTTTTATTTTGAAGGCGAGTTTGCGCTGTTGACAGGAAGTTGTTGTTGCTATGGAAACAACGTGACGGTGAAAAGGAGCGGAGATTAATCTACATATAAAGACGGAGAAAGTAAAGGATAAAGTTTATGTTTAAGTTTAGCACCCCCCGAAGAGGCACAAAGTTGTTATTATCTATAAGATAAACAAGTAGGTTGTGTCCTAATTCGTTTGTATGCTGTTTTGTAGCTTTGCTGTCTGTTTACCGTTCACTTTTGGTGATTCTAATACGGATGGAGCCTAAATGAATTTGTTATTTTTGTTTCTTTATAGCTCTTTTGTTGATATTTGAGATTTCATTGAATTCATATCATCAGTCAGGTCTTCGACCATTATTCGGAGGGAAATGCTACAACGATGCTTGGCAATGGGCATTATTATATATTATTATTACAGGCTAGGCCTACTTTAAAGTCATTTTTCCCCCTGGAAAAAGCTGGCCCACCCTATTTTAATAGGCCCGCCCTAAAGTACATTTCCCAAAGTGATTCCACAGCAGTGACACATATCTGTGGTCTGTGGATAATCATGGATATGCGAAAATGGTTAAAGCAACCATCACTAAACGCCAGCATCACTGCATCTACTGCAGTCTGCAGACAATAGCAACAGGTCTGATGGGGACGTTACGTTACCCGCCGTCGTGGACACTAGCTTACTCCTGCCCGACTCGCCACCCTCACCCCCGGAGCAGCAGTCTTCGTCGCCCGAAACACAGCCGCCCCTCGGAGGCCCGCAGGTGCCAGGGGACCTCGGCAAAACAGAGCCTGCCCAGGTATATCTAAACAAGTGCCCGCCTGTACAGTGGGGTAAGGCGGTCATGTTGCACCTTGTGGTATAAAAATAGACAAGGGCTAGAATATTCATGTAAAAATACTGCCATATTCTGCCATGCCTGTAGAAATGTTGGGTCAAAAATAATGCATACAATAGCACAGATGCCTTCACCACGAATGGCTACAAAAATATCTCATATCCCAAGCTTATTATCAACAAGCTAATGTTGCAGTTGAAATGTTCTCCAGGTCACAAAGTCAACCTCACATGATGATGTGATACCAGTTTTCAAGCACATTAAATGTTCTCTTCCCAGAGTATATGATGGGACCAAGGTGATGATGTAAATGGTTTTAATAATACTTTTGCCTTTCAATGTTTGCCATCTAAAACCATGAGCTGGTTCAAATAATATATGCCTTGATTTACAATATGTTCTCATTTGTTTTATCAGTACACTTTTGAAGCTTTTGTGCTTTTCTTTGCCATAGTCCACTTTGGACTGGATTAAATATTTCAGGATAGCACTTCTAACTCACTTGAAATCGTCTCACTTGCTTGGTTTCAAAACATAACAAATGCCATAATCAGTTCATTAGGGACCATAACATCAATGCTATTTTTCATTGCTGTTGCCGGCCACTATTGCTCATGTAAACCTACTACTGCTGCACCCCCTGTAATCTCATATGCACCCCAAGTCATTTTGTCCTGGAACCGGGCCTCGGTAAGAGATGGTCCTGCTTTAAAGTCCTCCTCCTGGGGACGTGGACAAATGTTTCTGGGTTATTTTTGGCTGCCATAAAAGAGAAATTGTCTTGAAATGTACAAAAAACATTTGGGATCGGTCAATTGGTAGCAGGATGCAAGAACGGTCAGTAGCTCGTCTGAATGGCTTGAGAGTTAAAAGCTCATTTGTTTTTGGCTCAATAATGAGAGCAACACTGTGATTGGTTTTGGGGTAGGTGGTTTCAAAATAAAGAAAGAAGTTTAAAAAACATGATTTTCTGATATAAGAAATGCAACACTGGTGGAGACAGAGATCATATCACTCTGATCTGAGGTCAGGGAGATAATGGAGCCCCAACAGCTGAGAAAAACTAAAGCTGCCTTGCTCCTAAATGTAAACATTAAAATAATACTTTGGAGTGAGAAGCAGAGATCATAATATGGTTTGTGTGAAATGCTGTTTTTTTTAACAGGGTTTAATCTCAATGAGTAGTAAGATTATGTATAGAATAGTGCTGGGTGGGTTCCTGTCAGCTCTGAGTTCAGTGGGCTATGTCAGTCTCTTCCTCTTCAGCAGCTGCAGGTGGTTCCTGCTGTAACAGCTCAGAGTCTCTGCAGTCTGACTGAGGGAGGTTTTTGTACGACGACAAATCACTGTGTGAACACATAAGCACTGTTTATGAGGTGGAGACTCTGACAGGAATAAACTGCTGCATCTTCAGCCTTCAGTCCAGTGATGGTCATAGAGAAGTCAGAGCCGCTTCCACTGCCACTAAACCGAGGTTCTGTTCCTGATTCACGTGTGCTCACATATCTTATCAGGAGCTTTGGAGGCTGTCCAGATTTCTGTTGATACCAGAACATATATTGACCATTGCTATTTGCGAGAACATCTGTGCTGGTTTTACAGGTGAGAGTGACGGTGGACCCTGTAGCAGACGTCTCGACTGCAGGCTGAGTCACAGTCACCTGACCGCTGCATCCTGCACACAAAAACAGATGATTGATTTCTCAGCAGAAAGAAAGGAGAGGAAAGGCAGCACATGATGTTTGAAATGTTGCTGAGTGAATGAACCTGTGAAACAGCAGCAGGCCAGCGTCCAGATGAGGATGGTGATGAGAGTCATGGTGCTTTCTGCTGACTGACAGATGTGAGTCCTGCAGTGTTGAACTCACAGGACTATAAACCTTCTCAGTTCACTGGAGGATCAGCTGACCATGCAAAGCCTCCTCTCTATGGAAATGATGTCTCTGCTCTCAGCACACTGAAGGCAACGTGGGACACGAAACCAGGAGGAAAACTGTCTGGATTTACACCGTCTATCATCTGAATGGAAGAACATATTTATATCAGGAGTGGAGATGAGGATTTGAGTTTGTGTCCACTGTGGTTGGTATGATATGTCTGTTTGTCTGACATTAACATACATACAGAGATTCACTGTAGATAAATAACATGTTTCAGTTCTGTTTCAAATACATTTGTTCATAACTATTATTTCAAAGCCTCATGTTCATTTAACCGTGTAGAAACTAATATAAAACTGACAAAGTTAGTTGTGTAGCAGACTGTAATGGTTTCTCTGCCAGGTGTAGAAAAGTGATGAAAAAAAGCAGTGAAGCATTACAATCATGCAAATGACATTTCACACGTCACACAGACACCTGTCCTTGAGAAACAGAGAGAGAGAGGAGGTGGAGGAAGTAGAGGCTACATCTCCCTGTGGACTCATGGAGAACATGTAGAAACTTTCTGTTCCTCAACTCTCTGCTGTTTCTGTCTGTTCAGTTTACCAAAGGCCTCTGTGCTTAAGAACATAAATATAAGAGATATGCTTTATTGTCCCAGCAGGCTGCCCTCTGCTGGCTGTCCAGGTTCAGAACAACTTCATATTGATGTGAGATTGAATCTGTTCTCCACCTTTAGCTCTTGTTATAATCATGTAGTCAATCTGTTATTCCTCATGAATCTGCTCTGACAGCACTGGACTCAGAGTTCAAATTGTGTCAGACGTCTCTTGGATGCTCCCGTTGCAGAAAAACATGATTGAGTTCATTTTCACAATAAAAACAACTACTATGAAACAGTCTGCTGTGGGTTGACTGAAGGGAAACACACAGTCCAGGTGGGATTTGAACCCAGTCTTGAGTAAATCTGTTTTAGGATGAAATGTTTATGCTTAATTTCTCTGCAGGTTAAAGAAGATACACTTTCTGCATCTTCAGTGTCACCTTTTTAGTCTCTCTGGTTCATTTGGTCTGGCGGGGAAGGACAAAGATTGAGTCTGAAGAAACAGGGTTTGAACCCCGCCTGAGGGAACAACAAAGGAGTTTGTGAGGCTTCATTCGTCGCCTCATAAAAAACATTACAATATCAAAAATGATTCAATATGATGTCTGTGAGGGAATATTTCTTTCTTTACTCCTAGATATTTAACCTTATTGCCTGTTGACGTTAATAACCATCCCTGACTCTGTTATCTCCTTTAAAGAATGTGCTGCTGCACTTATTCTCAGTTTTATGACCGGTCAACTCTCGGTCACAGAGCCTAAGAGTCAGGCGAGTGATTCAGTATCTCCAGATGTTTGGGATATCTCCAGTGTCAGGCTTCAGAAAGCAACATAGCACCATCACTGCCACAATGAAAGTGGTGAATGATGTGGCGAGTGTTTTAGATAATAAGCAGAGTTGTGCAGCTCTATTTATTGACCTGTCCAAAGCGTTTGACACCGTTGATCATCGCATCTTGAAGCAGAGGCTACTCAGTATTGGCATATCCAGCCATGCAGTGGGGTGGTTTGTGAACTACCTCTCTGAAAGGTCCCAATGTGTTCATTTTGATGGGCTGTCTTCTGAGTGGTTAAACATTACTAATGGTGTTCCTCAAGGTTCTGTTTTTGGTCCACTTTTATTCTCCATCTACATCAATAGTTTAGGTGAAAATGTAGATGAAGCCACTTTACATTTTTATGCGGATGATACCGTGATGTATTGTGCAGGTCCCTCCATTAAGGAGGCTGGTGTTAAATTGCAAGCAGTTTTTAACATTATTCAGACTCAGCTCTCTGAACTAAAGCTTCTTTTAAATGTTGATAAAACCAAGGTAATGCTCTTTTCAAAAGCTAAAAAGACACCAGAGCCTGTTTTAGATATTGTAACTACGCAAGGAATAAAACTTGAAGTGGTTACCTGTTATAAATACCTTGGTATCTGGCTTGATGATTGTCTCACTTTTAAACTTCATGTCAATAACCTTCTTAAAAAACTGAGGGTTAGGCTAGGTTTCTTCTACAGGAACAAGTTGAGGCCAGGAAAAGGCTAGTCACTGTGACCTGTTTACCTGTGCTGGACTATGGTGATTTGATCTATATGAATGCACCTGCCCACCTGATCAAGTTAGATGCTGCGTATCACAGTGCTCTGAGACTTGTGACAAACTGTAAAGCATTAACCCATCACTGTACCCTGTATGCAAGGGCTGGTTTGCCTTCACTAACTGTACGGAGGCTCAGTCACTGGTACATTTTCATATATAAAGCCATGTTAGGGAAACCTCCATCCTACATCTGCTCCCTGATCTCACGGCGAATTGTAAGTGGCTACTGCCTGAGATCGCATGCTGTGATTTTATTAAATGTGCCAACTGCTAGGACTGTCTTAGGGAAGATAGCTTTTAGATATGCAGCTCCACTGTCTTGGAATAGTCTGCAATCGAAATGGAAACTGAGCAATCTGATGCCACTAAATGTTTTTAAAGCTTGGTTGGATGCTACTCAATCGGAAGCTGTTGGTACCTGTTCATGTGGATAGTTATTTTAAATATTAATCCCTGTAATGATGCTGTGAGATGTCCTTTTTGATGTTCTGTTTATGTTTCTATGTTTCATGTGGAACCTACTTGAGCAGGTCTCCCTTGAAAAAGAGATCAATGATCTCAAGGGGATACACCTGGATAAATAAAGGTTTGAAATGAAATGAAAACCTGGAGCTAAACGCTCTCAATCAGCCCCACCGGCCCCAATCACTCTGTGGGACTCCGCAGTCTCTGCTGTGGAGTCTTTCTGCTTCCTGGGCACCATCATCACCCAGGACGTCAAGTGGGAGCAGCACATCAGCTCCATAATCACAAAAGACCAGCAGAGGATGTTCTTCCTGAGGCAGCTGAAGAGCTTCAACCTGCCTAAGACAATGATGGTGAGCTTCTACACCTCCATCATGGAGTCCATCCTCACCTCCTCCATCACCATCTGGTACGCTGCAGCTAGCCGAGGAGCAGGGCTGCAGCCGAGGACCAGGGCCGCAGCTCATCATCTGCTCTGCAGAGAGGGGGGTCGGCAGCAATCTGCCCTCCCTCCTCTACCTGCAGGCCTCCAGGACCCTGAGGCGGGGAGATAGAGTCCGACTAATGCACTAATATTTTGCACATTCTATGGACAATGTTGCACTAATGTACATTCTCAAACATTGAAGTGACTTTTATTTTGTATATTGATTGTTGTGTTTTTATTTAGGTCTTAATGTGTGCACATGTAAAATTGTTTCTTTGATTCTGTGTATATATATATAAAATATGTGTGCATATATATAAATATATATATATATATGCACACATATTTTAATATAAGTTTCTTTTATATTCGGGATTTTGGGAAATGTTATTTCGATCTCTCTGTCTGTATACACAAACTGGAAGATTGACAATACAGTTGGCTTTGACTTTGACCCCTACCACCCTGGACACAAACTGCTCCCCCCTCCCCTCTGGCAGAAGGCTCCATCAGGACCAGAACTCTCTCCATCAGGACCAGAACCTCTCTCCATCAGGATCAGAGCCTCTCTCCATCAGGATCAGAGCCTCTCTCCATCAGGACCAGAGCCTCTCTCCATCAGGACCAGAGCCTCTCTCCATCAGGACCAGAACCTCTCTCCCCCTGAACAGCTTCTTCCCCTCCGCTACCGGCCTCATCATCTCCTAAAGCCTCTGCTTTGCACTGGTGGTCTCAGGGGGGGTCAGGGGTCAAATCATGTTCAAACTAAACGTCTAACCACAGTTTAACATTTTAAAGACTTCATTAGATTGATCTTTGTCATTTTTAATCAGGATCTTTATAATAATGATTAAATAATAACTCCAGAGAGGCCAGAGATGCTGCTGCTGTGAAGCACACCGAGTGGAGACATGTGGGGAAAAGCTAAAGAGCGTTTGTTGTTTTAATTCGGGGAAGCAGAGATCACAATAAGGTTTGTGTGTAATGCTGCTTTTACATATAATGTGTTTTGGACTGGGTTTAATCTCATTAATCCATTAACATCTGTATATTTAAGAATAAGAAGTGAATAGTGCTGGGTGGGTTCCTGTCAGCTCTGAGTTCAGTGGGCTGTGTCAGTCTCTTCCTCTTCAGCAGCTGCAGGTGGTTCCTGCTGTAACAGCTCAGAGTCTCTGCAGTCTGACTGAGGGAGGTTTTTGTACGACGACAAATCACTGTGTGAACAGATTAACACTGTTTATGTAGTGGAAACTCTGACAGTAATAAACTGCTGCATCTTCAGCCTTCAGTCCAGTGATGGTCATAGAGAAGTCAGAGCCGCTTCCACTGCCACTAAACCGAGGTTCTGTTCCTGATTGACGTTTGCTCGCATATCTTATCAGGAGCTTTGGAGGCTGTCCAGATTTCTGTTGATACCAGAACATATATTGACCATTGCCATCTGTGTAAACATCAGGGTTGGTTTTACAGGTGAGAGTGACGGTGGATCCTGGAGCAGACGTCTCGACTGCAGGCTGAGTCACAGTCACCTGACCGCTGCATCCTGCACACAAAAACAGATGATTGATTTCTCAGCAGAAAGAAAGGAGAGGAAAGGCAGCACACGATGTTTGAAATGTTGCTGAGTGAATGAACCTGTGAAACAGCAGCAGGCCAGCGTCCAGATGAGGATGGTGATGAGAGTCATGGTGCTTTCTGCTGACTGACAGATGTGAGTCCTGCAGTGTTGAACTCACAGGACTATAAACCTTCTCAGTTCACTGGAGGATCAGCTGACCATGCAAAGCCTCCTCTCTATGGAAATGATGTCTCTGCTCTCAGCACACTGAAGGCAACGTGGGACACGAAACCAGGAGGAACACTGTCTGGATTTACACCGTCTATCATCTGAATGGAAGAACATATTTATATCAGGAGTGGAGATGAGGATCTGAGTTTGTGTCCACTGTGGTTGGTATGATATGTCTGTTTGTCTGACATTAACATACATACAGAGATTCACTGTAGATAAATAACATGTTTCAGTTCTGTTTCAAATACATTTGTTCATAACTATTATTTCAAAGCCTCATGTTCATTTAACCGTGTAGAAACTAATATAAAACTGACAAAGTTAGTTGTGTAGCAGACTGTAATGGTTTCTCTGCCAGGTGTAGAAAAGTGATGAGAAATGACATAAATCATTTTAATTCTTCCAGATATGTAATCCATATCTTTAGAAAAGCTTTGTTGATTTAAAAACTGTATATGTGTCTCTGTTATCAGTGAGATCAGGGAGCTCTCTCAGTGATACATGCTTGTTGACAGAGCAGGAGGTTTTTGTACGGCCACTCAATGAGTTTGTATCACTGTGGAGGACTTTTGGTGGAGGAACCAAACTCATCGTTCACTGTAAGTACCAGAGATTTGAATTTTCTAACACAAAACATTACATTTACTTTTGAATCAGAATATGATAAATCAAGAATTATTTTGGATATTATACATTATGTTGATATTTTTTTAAATCTATAAAGCTTGTCTGAAGAATTTAAAAATATTAAGCAAAGTTAGTTTTATTTAATATTGAAGAAGATGTTACGGTGAATTATATGTACGTTTTACTTTTCTTTTTTAATAAGATATAAACACATTTTTAGCTCACAATTGACCAAAGAACAGCTGCTATGTCATAAAATCTAATTGTGATTTTCATTTTTATATTTATATATTTTAACATTCAACAAGTGTTTCATATCAAATCTGCTGAGGATCCGTTAAAACAAATGAAAGTGTGTTTTTGTACATTCAGAGTCGCTGCAGGGTGCGTTCACAGTCCGTTAGTTTCAAAGAGTTCAAAGGAAGTGAAACAAACAGATGACAAAGTCTTCAACTGTAGAAGATGTTACTTTTTGTTTTTCTTAACAGTAAATGATTGCAGAGATTAGTTATTCATTCTGAAACATTGTAAAGCAGAGATAAAGCTTTTCATATAATGATCATTACATGAACACCTTCATTACGTTGCATACTTTCATGTAACTCTTCAGGAGTTTGGACGAGTGCCAAAGAAGAAGATTCATTATTTTAAATGGCAGAATGATATAAAGTATCACCGTTTGATTTGATGAATGAAACCCTCGTGTTCTCCCATGCCTCAGCTCCTCTTGTGATCACAGCTCATGCTCACAGCTGACCCCCAGTTTCTCTGTCCTGTACCTTCAATGTATAATTCTTGTTCTGATGAGAGCTACAGAATAACACTCTAACTCCAAACATCAAGTTTAACACTTGATTTTATTTATTAAACCCTCATTTCCTTCCTCATTCTGTTTGTTCTGGAACTATTTGAATGTTTTTAAAATATATTTTATTGTTTTATGTCCTACATATTTGTATGTTGCATTGTTGGAGGAGCCTTGGGCTTTTCATTGGCTTATCTACATCGCCATGTGCAATATGTGCAATATGTGCAATATGTGCAATATGTGCAATATGTGCAATATGTGCAATATGTGCAATATGTGCAATATATACCTGGCTGCTAAATCCTCAGAACTGTTACAGGATGTGTATTTTGTAAATTGTGTAACTTTTTATTTTATTTTTTATTATATTATAACTTTTTTTTACTTGAATACTTTTGTATGCATGCTTCTTCATAACATGAAGCTGTCTCTGGCTCTTTTCTGCTGTCACAGCGTGAATGTCCCCTCTGTGGGACTACTAAAGGTATTCTGACTCTGGTTCTGATTCACTGCAGCTACTGTGCATATGACAGTAAAGCCTCTGAATGTTTGAATGTGTCCTGTATGGACTCTGTCTCACAGCGTCTGTCCCTCAGTGGAAGTTCATCTGCTCCTTGTGTCTCTCTCCCCTGCAGCGGGCTCCATGCTCAGGCCCTCCGTCTCTCTGCTGGCCCCCTCCTCCTCTGAGCAGCTCTCTGGGGGCTCGCTCACGCTGGCCTGCCTGCTGACCGGCTACTCTCCTCAGGGAGCCGTGGTGAGCTGGGAGGTGGACGGCACACAGGTGACAGAGGGGGTCCTGAGCAGCTCGGAGGAGGAGAAGAGCGGACTCTACAGCAGCAGCAGCAGCCTGAGCCTGAGCCAGGAGCGCTGGATGTCAGGAGAGCTGTACTCCTGCAAGGTCCTCCATCATGCCCACAGCCAGACCCAGTCCCTCCACAGGAGCCAGTGTGAGGGCTAGAGGGGCCGCTGGAGCCCAGGAGAACACATGCTGCTCTGATCATCAGGAGCTTTAATGTTTGGAGAGGGAAGTGAAGCTTTGTGTGGCCGAGAACAACACTGCTGTAAAGTGTTGGACAGCAACAACTTAGAGAGTGATGTGTGAAGCTCAGCAGAGATGAGAGTGTGCTTAGTAACTGTCATGTTGATGATCCAGGATGTTCCTAATAAAGCTTTCTCTGATAAATAACATGATGAAGTGTTTGGTGTTTTATTTAAAGTAGTGAGACATTGAAAGGTTTTATAACATTCTGCACTTCTATCAGCAGAACAAGATAAAGCTTTGAATTAGTTTAGAACATTATTTAAGTTTCATATCTATAACATTGTCAATGATTAAGTATTTTATGTGAATGTGAACTTAATCTTTAGTGAGGCTGAGAGGATGGCTCAAATATAATATCAAGCATAGATTTTTCTCCAGGCTAAGAGTAGAGTCTTTTATTTCTAAGCATTGTTTAATTCAACATATTAGTGTGAATAGTTAGTGTTTGGTGAAGTTCCTCTCTACTCAGCGTTCAGTGGTCTGTGTCAGAGATTACTTTATGTTATGCAGGTGTTAGTAGAGATATGTTTACATTTAATTTGATATCAGTGGCGAACAATAATCTAACCATCCCAGTTTAGTCATCAAGAACTGAAGAGTGTCAGCTTTATCTGGATTCATGGTGGTTCTGCTTGATGACTCTTGTGTTCACTGGACCAGTTCTCCTCCTCTCAGTCTCTTCACCTCTGCAGCTGCAGCAGGACGCTTCACTTCAGACTGAAGGAGGTTTTTGTACGGCTCTAAATCACTGTGTGAACGATCCAACATGAACACCCAGACAATAGTAATCTCCTGCATCAACATCCTTAACGTTACTGATGGTTAAAGTGTACTGAGTACCAGATCTAGTACCACTGAATCTAGACTCAGTCCCAGAGAACAGAGTTGATGCTGAGTATATAAGAAGTTTAGGAGCCTGTCCAGGTTTCTGAAGATACCAACTGAGATCATCTTCAATATCTGAGCTCCCTGTAGCGCTGATGGTCACAGTCCCTCCAGGACTAACAGTCTTGGATGTGTCAGTCTGAGTCAGGAACTTGTTGGCAGAAGACTCTGAAATGAGAAGTGAAATGTTAGATAACCAACAACATGGAGCAGCAGTTTAAATGATAACAGAAAGAGTTAAAGACAAAGCACATTGGATGCAAACATGAAAAGAAAAGACAAACATTGAACCACACATACATTACTCCTATCATTTCAGATGATACATTTTCAAAGTCTCTCACCCTGACACAGAAAGCCCAACATGACAAGCAGAGTTACTGACAACATGATCTCCAGTTTTCAGGATGAGTGCAGGAACACGGTTCAGACTCTACGTGACACAAGACCTTAAAGCTGTGAGGAGCAGTGAAGCATTACAATCATGCAAATGACATTTCACACGTCACACAGACACCTGTCCTTGAGAAACAGAGAGAGAGAGGAGGTGGAGGAAGTAGAGGCTACATCTCCCTGTGGACTCATGGAGAACATGTAGAAACTTTCTGTTCCTCAACTCTCTGCTGTTTCTGTCTGTTCAGTTTACCAAAGGCCTCTGTGCTTAATAACATAAATATAAGAGATATACTTTATTGTCCCAGCAGGCTGCCCTCTGCTGGCTGTCCAGGTTCAGAACAACTTCATATTGATGTGAGATTGAATCTGTTCTCCACCTTTAGCTCTTTTCATGATCCCTTACTTGGTGCAGGGACCTGGAGCTAAACGCTCTCAATCAGCCCCACCGGCCCCCATCACTCTGAGGGACTCCCCAGTCTCTGCTATGGAATCTTTCTGCTTCCTGGGCACCATCATCACCCAGGACCTGAAGTGGGAGCAGAACATCATGACCTCAGCTTTCATTCATACGCTGATAACCCACAGCTCTATCTCTGCACCAAACCGTCCACTCAGCTCCGCCCTCAATCCGTTGTCAACTGCCTACACTACAGGATATCAAAATCTGGACTTCATTAACTCTTTAACTGCCAGACCAGTGTGAAAATTAATTACTTTGGAAAAATAATTTATTTGCATTTTTTTATCAAATGGGCCACAAATAACCACAAAAAATTTTTTTGACTGACCACACAGTTTTGTTTTTATGAGCCTCTACCAACTGGTCAAGCTGGCCTTCTATGGTAAAAGTGCATTTTCAACAATCATCATACTGTATACATTACAGTATTTGTCAAACTCAAATAAAACACAAACTGAAATACATTTGTTTCTTTTATGGAAAATTAGAAATATATACAACCAGATATATTCATAAAAGATAATAAATGATAATTGTGAGATGAAAAAAAAAGATGGAAACAATTAATGTAAAGTGTTTTTCATAATAAAAAAAATACTTGCTCATCTTACTGTATATGCTGAATTGGCCTAACAGGAAACCACTGGCCTAACGGCAAATGTCTATATCCTGTGTTGCTCTAACTTGCTCATCTATGTGCAACTTTGGGCTGAATGCCAAGCATGAAAGGTGCTATATAAATGATTATCACTCTTTCATTCTGAGACTCATACGGCAGTACTAGATTTAGTAATATTACCATGAATCTAGCTATTTATTTAGTATATTTTATTGGAAAACATCTCTGAAACTCTGAAAAAGTTATTGCTAGTTTACCATAAAAGGCCAATTTGACCGGTTGGTTGAGCATATTTTCAAAAAAATAATAACACCGTTGTTAAAACTTTTTTTGTGCATCAAGTTATCTAAGTATGTTCAGTCAGTACTCTGACACTAAAATATGTCAAAAATGATATGGTTACCTTCCAAAAGTTGACCAAAAAGAGAGATTTCTTCAGCAGTGATTTTTAGCATGCCAACTTTCTCAGAAGACGCTAGCTGAAGGGCATTATGTTTGAACCGCAGTGACATCTAGAGGTTGTTTTGTGCATAACATGTCAACCAAAGGATAGAGCTGGCTGAATCAGATGGAGTTAAACTTTTTTATTTTTTTCCCAACAAGATATCAAGACACAAAATGTGCTCCACCAAATGGTGGTGCTGGCAGTTAAAGGGTTAAACCTGCTCAAACTAAACAGCAATAAAACAGAGCTTGTGATTGTGGCTCCCAAGGAGTAGCTCCGGATGGTTGGAGACCTGCTCCTCTCCATTGACGGCTGCTCCATCTCTCCGTCCACTGAAGTCCGCAACCTGGGAGTCATCCTGGACACAACACTCTCCTTCCAGGCGCATCAAATCTGTCACCAAATCGGCTTTCTACCACCTCAGAAACATTTCCAGACTCCGGCCTTCACTCTCTGACTCTGTGGCAGAAACATTAATACACGCTTTCATCACTTCCCGCCTCGACTACTGCAATGGAGTCCTGTCCGGGGTTCCCAGCAGAGCCCTGGAGAGGCTCCAATACGTGGAGAACTCTGACGCCAGGCTTCTCACCCGCACCAAGCCCTGGCAACACATCACCCCCACCCTCATCCACCTTCAACATCACCCCCACCCTCATCCATCTTCAACATCACCCCCACCCTCATCCACCTTCAACATCACCCTCATCCACCTTCAACATCACCCTCATCCATCTTCAACTTCACCCCCACCCTCATCCACCTTCAACATCACCCCCACCCTCATCCACCTTCAACATCACCCCCACCCTCATCCATCTTCAACATCACCCCCACCCTCATCCTCATCCACCTTCAACATCACCCTCATCCACCTTCAACATCACCCTCATCCATCTTCAACTTCACCCCCACCCTCATCCACCTTCAACATCACCCCCACCCTCATCCATCTTCAACATCACCCCCACCCTCATCCATCTTCAACATCACCCCCACCCTAATCCATCTTCAACTTCACCCCCACCCTCATCCATCTTCAACATCACCCCCACCCTCATCCATCTTCAACATCACCCCCACCCTCATCCACCTTCAACATGACCCCCACCCTCATCCACCTTCAACATCACCCCCACCCTCATCCACCTTCAACATCACCCCCACCCTCATCCACCTTCAACATGACCCCCACCCTCATCCACCTTCAACATCACCCCCACCCTCATCCACCTTCAACATCACCCCCACCCTCATCCACCTTCAACATCACCTCCACCCTCATCCACCTTCAACATCACCCCCACCCTCATCCACCTTCAACATCACCCCCACCCTCACCCTCATCCACCTTCAACATCACCCCCACCCTCATCCACCTTCAACATCACCCCCACCCTCATCCACCTTCAACATCACCTCCATCCTCATCCACCTTCACTGAATGCCGGTCAAGTCCCGGATTCAATTCAAAACACTCCTCCTGACTTACGAGTCTCTCCATGCAGTGTTTTTATGTTAATCCTACAGAACACATGGTGAAAGGATAAGATGTGTTTTGTCAGTATAGTACTATTTTATAAAACATCCTCTGTTGTTTAAGTGTCTGATACTTGATAACCACGAATAAAAAATACCTAAAAAATGACAAGTAATGATATCACATATATGATATAGTCAGACACTGTGTTATTTTAAATCAGGCCTAACGAATAATTAGTTCAAACTGGCTTTACTCTCTTGAATTGCTCTTTAGAATGTAATTTTCTCTGTGGTGTTTTCTATGCAACAAATGTTTGTATTGTAATGCCACTCGTATTTTATTTATTTGTTGTAAGGTGACATTGAATGTTTTGAAAGGTGCCCTCAAGTAAAATATATGAATGTTATTGTATCTGTGACTCTCTCACATTTTTAATGTTCTTTTTTTAGACAAGGTTAATCCTGGTGTCAATAGGGAAGATCTGCACGGTTCTCTACAGCCCATGTTCAGCAGAACAGGTGATGCAGCTGCCTGGTTTGGCACCCCCACTATAACTTTGTCAAGGGTGGTCGTACTCCCACCAAAATCACACTGGTGTTTGCTGTCCCTCTCTAGTTTGTGCACACAAAAGCATTTTACTCTGGGCTCAGCAGGTGAGAAACTAAAGAGGGGCTTCCACATGTGGCAGACCAGGTTTTGGTGCTGCCAGATTTGGCACCTCCACTATAACTTTGTCGAAGACAGTCACACTGTCACCACAATTATTTATTTTAATTTTTTAATTTATTTATTCATTCATGTTTTTATTTATTTTTAAAATGTACAGGCTAAAGACACCAAGATGGACATAACAATAACATATAAGAGCACTTCAGTCAGGGTTTGAGTTTTTGCGTGTCTAGTTTTGGGGTTATTTTGCTGTTCTGTCCTCCCTGTCGTTAGTTTCCCTGGTGTGTCTAATTGTCTGATTGTGTTCACCTGTTGCCCTTGTGTTTCTCCTCCCCTGCCCGGCTGTTTCTCGTCTCGTGATTACCCCTCCCTGTATTTACTCTTGTCTCTCGTACCTCTTCTTGAATTCTTGTTTTTGTTCAGCTTTTATTTAAAGCTCGCCTTTTGTTTCCTTTTGAAACCTGCTTCCTCCTCAATCTGCATTTGGGTCCTATTTTTCCCCCACCCTGACAGAATGAACCAACCAAGAATGGACCCAGCAGACAGTTTGTACGAGGTGAAGTACACTTTGACATGCTTGAGGAATGACTTTAGATATGCCTCCAGTAGTGAAGAGAGGCAGTCAGTTATTTCTGCGGCACGCCAGGAGGTAACCTCAAGGCCCTGGTTGAGGGAGTTGCTACCTGAGTGGGTGGAGGACTTTTTTGGCAGCTTTGAGGTCAAACCTGTTTCCCGGCCTTCTAGCCCCAGGCATGCTGGCCCCTGCCTCCCAATTCCCAACCTGACACCATACGTCTCGGTGTGTTCCGTCTGGAGTCAACCCCTGCTTCTTCCCCACTTCCTGCTCCTTTCCAGGAGCCGTTCTCGGGGACTCGTCTGTTGCATTCTTGGCCGTCCTTGTGCCCGGCCCCCTGAGGTCCCCAGCCGCGGCCTTTGTCCTTGTGCCCGGCCCCCTGAGTTCCCCAGCCGCGGTCTTCGCCCTGAGTGCCCGGCCCCCTGAGTGCCGCGGTCTTCGCCCTCGAGCTCGGTCCCCTGAGCGCCGCGGTCTTCGCCCTCGAGCCCGGCCCCCTGACTTTCCCGGCCACGGCCCTCGCCCTCGGGCCCGGCCCCCTGACTCTTCCAGCCGCTGCCTTCGCCCTCATGCTCGGCCGCCTGAGTTCGCCCGCTGTGGCCTTCGCCCCTTTATGAACTCTGCCTTGCCCCCGGGCCGTCCGCCCGAGACCCCCACCATGGACTCTGCCTTGCCCCTGGGCCGTCCGCCCGAGAACCCCTCAATGAACTATGCCTTTCCTGGGCTGTTCCTTCACTGAGGATCTTCGTCATTCTGACAGGGAGGCAACTGCAGTTATTACACTTCGTTTTTTGAAATATGTGTAACTCTAGTCTATTAATATAAAACCCACACTGCTCAAACTTCGTTACTTTTCCTAAAATGTGTATATTTATCTATTTTTTTTCATTAACATAAAATAAATCTCACGTACCCCCTGCAGTACTCCAACGTACCCATAGGTGTCCGCGTACCCCCATTTGAGAACCACTGCTCCATAGCAACGGTCATTACAGTCTTTGAAAGCGGTCTGTTCCACTGGATTTACAATGTGTCACATGTTCTGAAATCATAACTTTATTTAGCCTCCGTATTGTTTAGGGTTGAATGTGGCCCGCGAAACATTTTTGGATTCTTAAGTGGGCCCTGAGTTGAAAAAGGTTGGGAACCGCTGATCTAGGGAATAAACAATATGTGCACAGTTGAAATACTTTAAAACACTTGAACTTATAAAAGCAGGGATTTCTCTGCCACATGTGGAAGCCCCTCTTTAGTTTCTCACCTGCTGAGCCAAGAGTAAAATGCTTTTGTGTGCACAAGCTAGAGGAGGACAGCTAACAACGGTGTGATTTTGGTGACAGTACGACCACCCTTGACAAAGTTATAGTGGGGGTGCCAAACCAGGCAGCTGCACCACCCTCTACTCTAAGTGATGATGTCACGCTCTCTAGCCCTGAAGAGTCCATCCCATAGACAACCATTATATAATCTACAACGTCCTGTACATTTACCAAAATGTAAACGTTGATGAGTGAGAAACTCTAAAAGATATAAAAAAGCTGAATACAAATGTAATAGCTGAATGTTTTGTGACCGTTTCAAAGTTGGAATGAAGTCTGTAGCTGAAAGTATTCTGAAGGAGCAGCATTTTAAACACAGTGTATGTAAAAGAGGATTTGAAGGATACTCCCATTGGGTTACATTGTACAAATAAAAGTTTAAAAAGCGGTATATTTTTAAAAAGTATAAATGTCAAAAACAAGAAAAGTCATAGCACACATGTCCTGAAGGAGCTGAACATTTTAATATGTGAATGGTCTCTGTAGCTGAAAGTATGCTGAAGTAGTTAGACGGCAAAATCTGGTTGAAATAATCAATCAACAACTTTATTAATCCCCAAAGGGGCAATTGGTTGTGAGCAGCTTATGTCATGTACACAGGCAGGAACATACAGGAAGAAAGCACAATAATAAGATGTGGAAGAATAAAGATTTGAAGAACAATAGTTGAACAGCATTCACACTAATAAGTATGTTGAATAGTAGACTGAGTGTGGCTTCACCAGTCACACACAGTTACATTATTGCACATCATGTGAACAACATCTTGTTCTTTTTCCTTTCTTAATTCTGAGAGCCATGTTCATGCTCAACTCTGACTGCATTTTACACATGTCTGCACAGCCCTCCACTTTAAATATAATTCACTGTAATTTGTCATATATTAATTATCCTTCTGTTTTAGTGTTTTAGCTTTTAAGGTCTTTTAAATGTAAATTTGGTGTAAATACTCCTTAATATTATCTTTATATTTTGTACCTACTATGGCCACTTATTTTCTTAGATTGTTTATGTTCGTACCACCAGACACCAAAGCTAATTCCTTGTATGTGTCAAAGTATCTGCAAATAAACTTGATTCTGATTCTGATGTACGTCTGCTAGTCCTAAAGCCTCTGCTTTGCACTGGTGGTCTCAGGGGGGGTCAGGGGTCAAATCATGTTCAAACTAAACGTCTCTTGGATGTTCCTGCTGTTTTTGGTTTCAATAATGGAACAAAAAAACATTTCAGGAAACTTCAATGAAACTGGTTGTTAGAAAACCTGAAGTTTTGAACTAAGATGTGAATTTGAGGTTAACTAATGGATCAGTTCATTGATTGATGTGAATAAGAGGGTTTTAATCAGCCACAGTTTAACATTTGAAAGACTTCATTAGATTGATCTTTGTCATTTTGAATCAGGATCTTTATAATAATGATTAAATAATAACTCCAGAGAGGCCAGAGATGCTCCTGCTGTGAAGCACACCGAGTGGAGACATGTGGGGAAAAGCTAAAGAGCGTTTGTTGATTTAATTCGGGGAAGCAGAGATCACAATAAGGTTTGTGTGTAATGCTGCTTTTACATAGAATGTGTTTTGGACTGGGTTTAATCTCATTAATCCATTAACATCTGTATATTTAAGAATAAGAAGTGAATAGTGCTGGGTGGGTTCCTGTCAGCTCTGAGTTCAGTGGGCTGTGTCAGTCTCTTCCTCTTCAGCAGCTGCAGGTGGTTCCTGCTGTAACAGCTCAGAGTCTCTGCAGTCTGACTGAGGGAGGTTTTTGTACGACGACAAATCACTGTGTGAACACGCCACCACTGTGGTAACTCTGACAGTAATAAACTGCTGCATCTTCAGCCTTCAGTCCAGTGATGGTCATAGAGAAGTCAGATTTGCTTCCACTGCCACTAAACCGAGGTTCTGTTCCTGATTCACGTGTGCTCACTTGTCTTATTAAGAGCTTTGGAGGCTGTCCAGATTTCTGTTGATACCAGGCCATACAATCCTTACTACCGCAGTTGGGATAAACATCAGGGTTGGTTTTACAGGTGAGAGTGACGGTGGATCCTGGAGCAGACGTCTCGACTGCAGGCTGAGTCACAGTCACCTGACCGCTGCATCCTGCACACAAAAACAGATGATTGATTTCTCAGCAGAAAGAAAGGAGAGGAAAGGCAGCACATGATGTTTGAAATGTTGCTGAGTGAATGAACCTGTGAAACAGCAGCAGGCCAGCGTCCAGATGAGGATGGTGATGAGAGTCATGGTGCTTTCTGCTGACTGACAGATGTGAGTCCTGCAGTGTTGAACTCACAGGACTATAAACCTTCTCAGTTCACTGGAGGATCAGCTGACCATGCAAAGCCTCCTCTCTATGGAAATGATGTCTCTGCTCTCAGCACACTGAAGGCAACGTGGGACACGAAACCAGGAGGAACACTGTCTGGATTTACACCGTCTATCATCTGAATGGAAGAACATATTTATATCAGGAGTGGAGATGAGGATTTGAGTTTGTCTCCACTGTGGTTGGTATGATATGTCTGTTTGTCTGACATTAACATACATACAGAGATTCACTGTAGATAAATAACATGTTTCAGTTCTGTTTCAAATACATTTGTTAATAACTATTATTTCAAAGCCTCATGTTCATTTAACCGTGTAGAAACTAATATAAAACTGACAAAGTTAGTTGTGTAGCAGACTGTAATGGTTTCTCTGCCAGGTGTAGAAAAGTGATGAAAAATGACATAAATCATTTTAATTCTTCCAGATATGTAATCCATATCTTTAGAAAAGCTTTGTTGATTTAAAAACTGTATATGTGTCTCTGTTATCAGTGAGATCAGGGAGCTCTCTCAGTGATACATGCTTGTTGACAGAGCAGGAGGTTTTTGTACGGCCACTCAATGAGTTTGTATCACTGTGGTGCACTTTTGGTGGAGGAACCAAACTCATCGTTGACTGTAAGTACCAGAGATTTATATTTTATACAACTTTTAGCAAATATATAACTTTCATTAATTATTAAATGAGACTCAACTTCACATTTTTTTAGATTCCATTTTTATATTTTGTATTAAGCTCCTCTTGTAATCTGAAAGGAACCTTTGCAGACTTCTATATCAATTGTTCGTTTCTTACAAATACATTTTTTAAAGCAAATAACTTGTTTATTTTCTATATTATATTTTATTTATTATCATAACAAGTTTATACTAAAAAAATGTATTTATTAAGATTTGTTAAAGCGTGACGTCTCCGCCACATTCAGTTTTACATTTGTAGTTCACAATATTGTATTTATTTACATCATTTATCTATTGTATATTAAAATATCAACTATTTTGTTGAATTCAAGTTAAATATGGATTCATTTTAAACGTGTGATTGTATCAGTTAATGCAGCTTGTCGTCGTGTTCACGGTTCATTGATTTGACATGCAGTGAAAAGGAAGTGAAAGAGACAGATGATAAATGTTTGAACTGTTTTCACTTGAGACGTTCAGCTCTGTCAGTTTAAAGAACATCATCACACATGTGAAGATATTCAATCATTATTAACTATGAATCTTTAGCTTGCACACTTTACACAAAGTCAGTCATTCACACTTGAATCATGTGGGTTTCTGATCCTGAGTGATTTATGAGAGTAACAGCAGCACAACTTATTCTGTTTTATTTGATGAAATATAAGGATTCAAGGATTCAAGGCTTTTCTTGTCATGTGTACATAGCTACAGTGCAGATACTTCAATGAGCATCTGAGGTCACAGGCTCCTCCAGCAGAGCAGCACAATAACACAGATACAATAGAGCAAGGAGAGTCTACATACAAGTCATTGGAATATGATATATTAGATAAATAATGTGTAAGTTGGAAACAGATAAATGTTATGGATGTTCTTTTAAAAGAAAACACAAGTTTGTTACTTTTCCTCATCATCATCATCATCATCATCATCATCCTCATCATCATCAGCTTTATTGAAGAGACTCAAGGTCTATTTTTAAAACACGTACAACACTCAAATGTAAATTAAAAAAGGCAGTGATACCAATGTTTCCACAGAGGTGACTGGTATCGTAAAGTACTGACACAAGGATTTGACAGCAGCAAAATGACAACATCAAAAAAGGACCTTATAATCAAGTTTTCTCTCTAATGTCTCCCTTTTCCTCCCCCCTCCCTCCCTGCTCCAGTGGGTGTGCAGCGACCCACCCTGAGCGTCCTTCCCCCTTCCAGAGAGGAGCTGCAGCAGGGCAGTGCCACCGTGGTGTGTCTGGCCAGCGGGGGCTTCCCCTCCGCCTGGAGGCTGGGCTGGAAGCTGGGGGGCAGCAGCAGCTCCTCAGGGGCGTCCCACAGCCCGGAGGTCCTGGGGAGCGACGGCCGCTACAGCTGGAGCAGCACCCTGAGCCTCTCTGCAGATCGCTGGAGGGGGGCGGGCTCAGTGAGCTGTGAGGCCAGTCTGAGTGGACAGAGCCCTGTCACTCTAAGCATGGACCCTTCCCGCTGCTCGGAGTAGAGCATCACTTCCTGTCTGGAGAGGAAGCAGCTTCTTTGGTGGAGATCTTCATGAAGACACACATCTCCTCTGCTCACATGTTGCTGCTGTCTCTGCTCAGTTTTTAGTGTTGCTCTCTAATCCTCACTTCCTGCATATTCTCCTGTTTGTTCATCAGCTCACAATTCAACTGGATTTCATTTGTTTCACTCCAACAGAAACTCATCATTAATCTCAAATGTGGCGTGAGCTTTAAACCATCATTAAATAAAAATGTTGATTAAAATGAGACACTGTCTTTGTATTTCTTTAATTCATATGTTCATTGTGAGAAAGATGTATGAATACCTTCAGTATTAAACCTTGTATTATATTAATATAATTTATGACTGTTGGACAGTTTCTTTTATTTATTTTTATTATTTTATTCTGCTAAATTCATACAAACACACAAAGATTAACACAATTAGCAGAAGCGGGAGGGCCGAAGCATAGCTGATGGGAAGTAGCCCTCCTGTGAATCATCCTAATATAACATTGGCATTATTGCGTCAAAAACGTATAGAAATGAAGGAGTACAAAGAAATAAAGAAAACTGGAGAAAAATAAAAATAAAAGTTAGGGTAAGAACAAAATTAATCATATATAGGTATATATAAGAAAAACTATAGGGTCATTTTCTGCACATGTCAATAGAAGTTTCAACTTCCATTTTTGAAAATGAAAATACTATATAAATATGTACATATGTACACATGTACTTGGCAAATGAATAATGATAATAATAATATATGCATATAAACATTATGAACACTTATTTTCAAGTGACTTTTTTTACATTCATATGTTCACACATACACACAATATACACATGTTCAAGTGTATAAGTACACACATGCACTCATATACACCAATACAAATATTGCAAGGCAATTTCCAGGGCTGAAATAATAATTCAGCCCTGTAACGATGAAAATAAAGAAGAAGGACTAAATAAATGTAAAGTAATGTAGACCATATTAAATAAATAAACAAACTGAGAAGGTATTAGTTATTACAAAAATAATAATAATAATAAAGAAAAAAGGATTCCGGGAATACCCAATATTTGTTAGCTGGAGAAATCTGCAAATAGAATATTTTTTTATTAATTTTTGAATTGTTGATGACAAGTGATACTTGAAAGGTCTGGGTGAAGTCCATTGCACGTTCTAACGCCGTTTATGGATCAGCTGTGATTTGATGGTTGTTCTACAGGGCTTGCTACACAACCAGTCAAGATGCCTAGCTGGGTATTTCCTGACTGTGGTTTGGAACTGCTTTTGAATGTTAGTAGGCATTTGGTTATGGAAAATGTTGTGCATAATCAGTACTGTTTTAAGCTTTACTAAGTCAACACATTTTAATAGATTGAGTTTTTTAAATATTCAATCTATTAAAATACACAGTGGAGTGTAAACAACAACATTGAGTGTTTACAGTACTTCAAATGATTTAAATTGTGTTGCGTATGTTTGGACTGCTGTAATATCATTAATTGTTTTGTACAGCCATTCATAAAGTTACTGTTAAATATATGTTGATATCAGTGGCTATAGTTCAACAAGAATCTAACTTTCCCAGCTCACTCATAAAGAGACTGAATCTAATGACATTAATATAGTTTAAACAATAAGATAAAGCTTTGGATATTTATTGTTTAATTGGTAATGAAATTGACGTGGTGGTGAAGGAAAGTTACTACACTGTTTTATCGTGATAAAGAATTTGATCCTGATGTGAACTTGATTTTTAGTGAGACAGAAAGTTTATGGCTCATAAATAAGATCAGCCTTTAATCTGAGCTGAGAGTAGATGTTTAGATATTTAAGAATAGATTTTTTCAACATAGTGTGAATATGGAGTTAGTGTTTGGTGAAGTTCCTGTCAGCTCAGTGTTCAGGGTGACATTAATATAGTTTAAACAGGGTGTTGAAGAGTGTCTGTGAGTGTGTTTCAGCTTTATCTGGATTCATGGTGGTTCTGCTTGATGACTCTTGTGTTCACTGGACCAGTTCTCCTCCTCTCAGTCTCTTCACCTCTGCAGCTGCAGCAGGACGCTTCACTTCAGACTGAAGGAGGTTTTTGTACGGCTCTAAATCACTGTGTGAACACGCCACCACCATGGTTGCCAAAACAATAGTAATCTCCTGCATCAACATCCTTAACGTTACTGATGGTTAAAGTGTACTGAGTACCAGATCTAGTACCACTGAATCTAGGCTCAGTTCCAGAGAACAGAGTTGATGATGAGTATATAAGAAGTTTAGGAGCCTGTCCAGGTTTCTGAAGATACCAACTGAGATCAGCACCAATATCTGAGCTCCCTGTAGCGCTGATGGTCACAGTCCCTCCAGGACTAACAGTCTTGGATGTGTCAGTCTGAGTCAGGAACTTGTTGGCAGAAGACTCTGAAATGAGAAGTGAAATGTTAGATAACCAACAACATGGAGCAGCAGTTTAAATGATAACAGAAAGAGTTAAAGACAAAGCACATTGGATGCAAACATGAAAAGAAAAGACAAACATTGAACCACACATACATTACTCCTATCATTTCAGATGATACATTTTCAAAGTCTCTCACCCTGACACAGAAAGCCCAACATGACAAGCAGAGTTACTGACAACATGATCTCCAGTTTTCAGGATGAGTGCAGGAACACGGTTCAGACTCTACGTGACACAAGACCTTAAAGCTGTGAGGAGCAGTGAAGCATTACAATCATGCAAATGACATTTCACACGTCACACAGACACCTGTCCTTGAGAAATAGAGAGAGAGAGGAGGTGGAGGAATTAGAGGCTACATCTCCCTGTGGACTCATGGAGAACATGTAGAAACTTTCTGTTCCTCAACTCTCTGCTGTTTCTGTCTGTTCAGTTTACCAAAGGCCTCTGTGCTTAATAACATAAATATAAGAGATATACTTTATTCCAGGTTCAGAACAACTTCATATTGATGTGAGATTGAATCTGTTCTCCACCTTTAGCTCTTTTCATGATCCCTTACTTGGTGCAGGGACCTGGAGCTAAACGCTCTCAATCAGCCCCACCGGCCCCCATCACTCTGAGGGACTCCCCAGTCTCTGCTGTGGAGTCTTTCTGCTTCCTGGGCACCATCATCACCCAGGACCTCAAGTGGGAGCAGAACGTCATGGTCTCAGCTTTCATTCATACGCTGATGACTAGGGATGTAACGATACCAAAAACTCACGGTAGGATATTTATCGCGATATTGAAACATAAAGAAAAAAAATGTGAATCTTTTTTTATTTTTATTAAATAATAAATATGATTTGTACAGCATTTTTGTAGGATAGCAGCAACGTGACACATAACACAAAACAGAAACATATAAAATACAGAGAACATAACTAAAAAAATAAAAGACAAAAAAGCAGTCCCTACATTGTGCACATTAGGACAGTAAGAAAGGTACACTACTATACTGCAAGAGCAGCTGGTGGTAAGGACCTCAGACAACTTCAATTTAAAACAGGCTATAGGGACAGGTGCCCTCAGTTTGAGGCTTGATTGAAGGTCGTTCCAAGACCAAGGACCAGAATAAAAAAGACTCCTTTTTCCAGCCTCACACCGCACAGCACACTCTAAAAACAAATGCCTCGGCTCAACAAAGAAAATCAACGCAACAGTTTGATCGATGTTTATTGAGTTAAGACAACTTCTAATGAAATTGTCTTAAAGCAACAAAGTTATTTGAGTTAGGGGAGAAGGCTTTTCCTCTACAATCAGAGGTGTTTTTAATTACCACTTACTTTATAATAGGTAGCATAAACACAAGTTTTGAAGTTGATTACTCAAAAGATTAAGTTGTTCCAACTTGTTTTACCACATGATTTCAAAGGAATTTTAAGTTGTATGTACTTAATTACCATCATTGTGAACGCACGTTTTTAAGTTGACAACCATTTATAAATTAAGTTTCTCCAAAAATAATTTATTCAATAGTTTTTTTTCTTAGCTTTTTCATGTTTTTGCCTTTGAAGAAAGAAATTAATTGATTCCACAACAAAAATATTAGGCAATTCACTTTTTATTTTGAACTACAGTTGTTTATTTCAACACATGATGTTTCGAACAGGAGAGAATTCATTTTGTTTGAACATTTATTGACACATGCCATATGATAAGGTGCATGAACACCTGAAATCAAAGCTGACTGCAGGAGAGAGGAGAACCATTTTATAGTTTGGCTGCAGCACGCTGATTGGCTGCTGGATAATGAGGTGAAATGTAATAGGTTAAAGAGAACACCTGTGATGAGCTGATTACATGCAGCTGCGGAGTGAATGTATATACACCCAGTCTTCCTGAAAGAACTTGCGCTGAGCTTCATTTAAATCTTGAAAAAAAAGATAAATAACACAAATTGAATTTGCCCCACAAAATAATAAATAAACACATTAGCCATATTACCATGCTGGGGACACAGCAAATAAATGCTGCCATCACAACGAAGTTAGAGGCCTTTGCATATTCAAAACCAGCGCCAAATATGTAAAATCTCTAAAGTTTTTGTAAAACTACAGAAACAAACTCTCAATGGAACCAATCTGCAGATCACACACATACATTTTACAAAAGATGTAACAAAGATGTTTACACTGCCGACAGTCATTATTTAAAACAGTATGAACACATTTAACGCAGAATGCTTGCTCATTCATTTGTTTCCCTCGACAACGATGGTTGCTATCGTATGGTCAGATCCTGGGGTGGACCGGTCACTGATGAAGGTGATATTCATGTCCTTTTGAAGCACATTAAATCATAGGTTAGCGCATAAGAGATAATGAATTAGGTAATTGCATACTTTTTAAACTGTCACTCTTAGCTAATTCAGAGCCATTATTACCAGCTGCTAAAGCAACGCTGGTATTGTCTTCACCTATTGAGTCTGCATGTGTGTGTCGTCATGGCAATGTGGTCCTGAAGACACACAGAGGTGGTTTTGAGTACTTTGCCTAGTGTTTAAATGCATGTGGACAGATTTGGTTTATCACAACCGTGCAAGATCTTCTCATCTTTTCTGCAGGTTCCATACAATATGTGAACTGGTTAAGTGAAGAGCAGAAGCCACTTTTCAAATTGTACACAATCCTTTTCCCATGCCATTGCTGTCAACACCTATCCATGCTGAACCTTGCTCAGATATTATTGATTGGGGTGTGGCCAAAAGTGCAATATGCTTCAAAATGTAACTGACAGAGAGCAGCGCTTTTTTCCTTGGATCTTTTGTTATTTCAAGATTTTTAATGACGTCGCTAAACTCCTTGAAAAGGTCCTCTTCCTTTTCTCCAAGGTACACGACAAGGCAGCGGATGGCTATAGTTCTCTGCGTACTTCAATTGTATTGTGATATTTTTGAAAAAGGAAAAAAAGAGAAATGACCTAAATGAATATATTCTGAATGGGTGACTGCCAACAACTTGCATTTCAATGACAACTCTAAATAACGATCCTACCTCAAGAAGCATGTCCTTGATCTGCTTCACCGAGATTCATTAAAAAACAAAAGCGATATCACAATAGTAACCAAAGTATTTTTACTCTCACAGTATCCTCTACTATTTTGTATCCTCTCACAGAACTACTCACAGTTCAAAGGCTGCTAGTTTTGGTCAAACAGCAATTTGCCTAGACAATGCAACTACAAGGCTATCTGTATTTGAATGACCAAAGATGACACTCACCTTAAAATGTCCTTTGTATATTTCTATTTGTCTTAACTGCCGGAACTTGTCCAGGCATGTTAAGTGGGAGTGGACTTGAAATCCTTAACTCTCAAGGTGTAGAACAATTAAGTTATCAAGCCAATTGCATTACTTAGTACAACTTGAATTTAGTTTTAAGTCAATTAACGCAGAAATCAGAGTTCAAATTACACACAATATTAAGTTGATGTAATAACCAACATTATTACGTCAACACAACTTATAAATTAATGTTTGCAACTTAAAATGTTTATCAATTAACTCACGTTTTTGTCTTGCAACCATGCATTTAATTAAGTGGAGGTGAAAGGTCGCCTGAATTCGTTTTTAGAGTGAGCCCTGAAGAGTCCATCCCATAGACAACCATTATACAAAACGTAAACGTTGATGAGTGAGAAACTCTAAAAGATATCAAAAAGCTGAATACAAATGTAATAGCTGAATGTTTTGTGACCGTTTCAAAGTTGGAATGAAGTCTGTAGCTGAAAGTATTCTGAAGGAGCAGCATTTTAAACACGGTGTAGGTAAAAGAAGTTTTGAAGGATACTCACATGGGGTTACATCGTACAAATAAAAGTTTAAAAAGCGGTATATTTGTAAAAAGTATAAATGTCAAAAACGAGTGAAGTCATAGCACACATGTCCTGAAGGAGCTGAACATTTTAATATTTGAATGGTCTCTAGAGCCATGTTCATGCTCAACTCTGACTGCATTTCACACATGTCTGCACAGCCCTCCACTTTAAATATAATTCACTGTAGTTTGCCATATATTGTCATATATTCATTGTCCTAGTGTTTTAGTGTTTCACTTGTAAGGTCTTTTAAATAAAAATGAGTCGTAAATACTTATTTATATTATCTTTATATTTTGTACCTACTATGGCAACTTATTTTCTTAGATTGTTTATGTTCGTACCACCAGACACCAAAGCTAATTCCTTGTATGTGTCAAAGTATCTGGTAATAAACTTGATTCTGATTCTGATGCACGTCTGCTAGTCCTAAAGCCTCTGCTTTGCACTGGTGGTCTCAGGGGGGGTCAGGGGTCAAATCATGTTCAAACTAAACGTCTCTTGGATGTTCCTGCTGTTTTTGGTTTCAATAATGGAACAAAAAAACATTTAAGGAAACTTCAATGAAACTGGTTGTTAGAAAACCTGAAGTTTTGAACTAAGATGTGAATTTGAGGTTAACTAATGGATCAGTTCATTGATTGATGTGAATAAGAGGGTTTTAATCAGCCACAGTTTAACATTTTAAAGACTTCATTAGATTGATCTTTGTCATTTTGAATCAGGATCTTTATAATAATGATTAAATAATAACTCCAGAGAGGCCAGAGATGCTCCTGCTGTGAAGCACACCGAGTGGAGACATGTGGGGAAAAGCTAAAGAGCGTTTGTTGTTTTAATTCGGGGAAGCAGAGATCACAATAAGGTTTGTGTGTAATGCTGCTTTTACATAGAATGTGTTTTGGACTGGGTTTAATCTCATTAATCCATTAACATGTATATTTAAGAATAAGAAGTGAATAGTGCTGGGTGGGTTCCTGTCAGCTCTGAGTTCAGTGGGCTGTGTCAGTCTCTTCCTCTTCAGCAGCTGCAGGTGGTTCCTGCTGTAACAGCTCAGAGTCTCTGCAGTCTGACTGAGGGAGGTTTTTGTACGACGACAAATCACTGTGTGAACACGCCACCACTGTGGTAACTCTGACAGGAATAAACTGCTGCATCTTCAGCCTTCAGTCCAGTGATGGTCATAGAGAAGTCAGAGCCGCTTCCACTGCCACTAAACCGAGGTTCTGTTCCTGATTCACGTGTGCTCGCAAATCTTATCAGGAGCTTTGGAGGCTGTCCAGATTTCTGTTGATACCAGAACATAAATTGACCATCGCTATCTACGTAAACATTTGTGCTGGTTTTACAGGTGAGAGTGACGGTGGATCCTGGAGCAGACGTCTCGACTGCAGGCTGAGTCACAGTCACCTGACCGCTGCATCCTGCACACAAAAACAGATGATTGATTTCTCAGCAGAAAGAAAGGAGAGGAAAGGCAGCACATGATGTTTGAAATGTTGCTGAGTGAATGAACCTGTGAAACAGCAGCAGGCCAGCGTCCAGATGAGGATGGTGATGAGAGTCATGGTGCTTTCTGCTGACTGACAGATGTGAGTCCTGCAGTGTTGAACTCACAGGACTATAAACCTTCTCAGTTCACTGGAGGATCAGCTGACCATGCAAAGCCTCCTCTCTATGGAAATGATGTCTCTGCTCTCAGCACACTGAAGGCAACGTGGGACACGAAACCAGGAGGAACACTGTCTGGATTTACACCGTCTATCATCTGAATGGAAGAGCATATTTATATCAGGAGTGGAGATGAGGATTTGAGTTTGAGTCCACTGTGGTTGGTATGATATGTCTGTTTGTCTGACATTAACATACATACAGAGATTCACTGTAGATAAATAACATGTTTCAGTTCTGTTTCAAATACATTTGTTAATAACTATTATTTCAAAGCCTCATGTTCATTTAACCGTGTAGAAACTAATATAAAACTGACCAAGTTAGTTGTGTAGCAGACTGTAATGGTTTCTCTGCCAGGTGTAGAAAAGTGATGAAAAATGACATAAATCATTTTAATTCTTCCAGATATGTAATCCATATCTTTAGAAAAGCTTTGTTGATTTAAAAACTGTATATGTGTCTCTGTTATCAGTGAGATCAGGGAGCTCTCTCAGTGATACATGCTTGTTGACAGTGCAGGAGGTTTTTGTACGGCCACTCAATGAGTTTGTATCACTGTGGTGGACTTTTGGTGGAGGAACCAAACTCATCGTTCACTGTAAGTACCAGAGATTTGAATTTTCTAACACAAAACATTACATTTACTTTTGAATCAGAATATGATAAATCAAGTGATTATTTGGGATAATTTACATTATGTTGATATTTTTTTACATCTATAAAGCTTGTCTGAAGAATTTAAAAACATTAAGCAAAGTTAGTTTTATTTAATATTGAAGAAGATGTTACGGTGAATTATATGTACGTTTTACTTTTATTTTTTAATAAGATATAAACACATTTTTAGCTCACAATTGACCAAAGAACAGCTGCTATGTCATAACATCTAATTGTGATTTGCTTTTTAAACTTTATATATTTGAACATTCAACAAGTGTTTCATATAAAATCTGCTGAGGATCCGTTAAAACAAATGAAAGTGTGTTTTTGTACATTCAGAGTCGCTGCAGGGTGCGTTCACAGTCCGTTAGTTTCAAAGAGTTCAAAGGAAGTGAAACAAACAGATGACAAAGTCTTCAACTGTAGAAGATGTTACTTTTTGTTTTTCTTAACAGTAAATGATTGCAGAGATTAGTTATTCATTCTGAAACATTGCAAAGCAGAGATAAAGCTTTTCATATAATGATCATTACATGAACACCTTCATTACGTTGCATACTTTCATGTAACTCTTCAGGAGTTTGGATGAGTGCCAAAGAAGAAGATTCATTATTTTAAATGGCAGAATGATATAAAGTATCACCGTTTGATTTGATGAATGAAACCCTCGTGTTCTCCCATGCCTCAGCTCCTCTTGTGATCACAGCTCATGCTCACAGCTGACCCCCAGTTTCTCTGTCCTGTACCTTCAATGTATAATTCTTGTTCTGATGAGAGCTACAGAATAACACTCTAACTCCAAACATCAAGTTTAACATTTTATTTTATTTATTAAACCCTCATTTCCTTCCTCATTCTGTTTGTTCTGGAACTATTTGAATGTTTTTAAAATATATTTTATTGTTTTATGTCCTATATATTTGTATGTTGCATTGTTGGAGGAGCCTTGGGCTTTTCATTGGCTTATCTACATCGCCATGTGCAATATGTGCAATATGTGCAATATGTGCAATATGTGCAATATATACCTGGCTGCTAAATCCTCAGAACTGTTACAGGATGTGTATTTTGTAAATTGTGTAACTTTTTATTTTATTTTTTATTATATTATAACTTTTTTTTACTTGAATACTTTTGTTTGCAAGCTTCTTCGTAACATGAAGCTGTCTCTGGCTCTTTCTTGCTGTAACAGCGTGAATGTCCCCTCTGTGGGACTACTAAAGGTATTCTGACTCTGGTTCTGATTCACTGCAGCTACTGTGCATATGACAGTAAAGCCTCTGAATGTTTGAATGTGTCCTGTATGGACTCTGTCTCACAGCGTCTGTCCCTCAGTGGAAGTTCATCTGCTCCTTGTGTCTCTCTCCCCTACAGCGGGCTCCATGCTCAGGCCCTCCGTCTCTCTGCTGGCCCCCTCCTCCTCTGAGCAGCTCTCTGGGGGCTCGCTCACGCTGGCCTGCCTGCTGACCGGCTACTCTCCTCAGGGAGCCGTGGTGAGCTGGGAGGTGGACGGCACACAGGTGACAGAGGGGGTCCTGAGCAGCTCGGAGGAGGAGAAGAGCGGACTCTACAGCAGCAGCAGCAGCCTGAGCCTGAGCCAGGAGCGCTGGATGTCAGGAGAGCTGTACTCCTGCAAGGTCCTCCATCATGCCCACAGCCAGACCCAGTCCCTCCACAGGAGCCAGTGTGAGGGCTAGAGGGGCCACTGGAGCCCAGGAGAACACATGCTGCTCTGATCATCAGGAGCTTTAATGTTTGGAGAGGAAAGTGAAGCTTTGTGTGGCCGAGAACAACACTGCTGTAAAGTGTTGGACAGCAACAACTTAGAGAGTGATGTGTGAAGCTCAGCAGAGATGAGAGTGTGCTTAGTAACTGTCATGTTGATGATTCAGGATGTTCCTAATAAAGCTTTCTCTGATAAATAACATGATGAAGTGTTTGGTGTTTTATTTAAAGTAGTGAGACATTCAAAGGTTTTATAACATTCTGCACTTCTATCAGCAGAACAAGATAAAGCTTTGGATATTTATTTTTTAATTGGTAATGAAATTGACGTGGTGGTGAAGGAAAGTTACTACACTGTTTTATCGTGATTAAGAATTTGATCCTGATGTGAACTTGATTTTTAGTGAGGCAGAAAGTTTATGGCTCATAAATAAGATCAGCCTTTAATCTGAGCTGAGAGTAGATGTTTAGATTTTTAAGTATTTATTTTTTCAACATAGTGTGAATATGGAGTTAGTGTTTGGTGAAGTTCCTGTCAGCTCAGTGTTCAGGGTGACATCAATATAGTTTAAACAGGGTGTTGAAGAGTGTCTTTGAGTGTGTTTCAGCTTTATCTGGATTCATGGTGGTTCTGCTTGATGACTCTTGTGTTCACTGGACCAGTTCTCCTCCTCTCAGTCTCTTCACCTCTGCAGCTGCAGCAGGACGCTTCACTTCAGACTGAAGGAGGTTTTTGTACGGCTCTAAATCACTGTGTGAACGTGCCATCACTATGGTAACCCAGACAATAGTAATCTCCTGCATCAACATCCTTAACGTTACTGATGGTTAAAGTGTACTGAGTACCAGATTGAGTACCACTGAATCTAGGCTCAGTTCCAGAGAACAGAGTTGATGCTGAGTATATAAGAAGTTTAGGAGCCTGTCCAGGTTTCTGAAGATACCAACTGAGATCAGCACCAATATCTGAGCTCCCTGTAGCGCTGATGGTCACAGTCCCTCCAGGACTAACAGTCTTGGATGTGTCAGTCTGAGTCAGGAAATTGTTGGCAGAAGACTCTGAAATGAGAAGTGAAATGTTAGATAACCAACAACATGGAGCAGCAGTTTAAATGATAACAGAAAGAGTTAAAGACAAAGCACATTGGATGCAAACATGAAAAGAAAAGACAAACATTGAACCACACATACATTACTCCTATCATTTCAGATGATACATTTTCAAAGTCTCTCACCCTGACACAGAAAGCCCAACATGACAAGCAGAGTTACTGACAACATGATCTCCAGTTTTCAGGATGAGTGCAGGAACACGGTTCAGACTCTACGTGACACAAGACCTTAAAGCTGTGAGGAGCAGTGAAGCATTACAATCATGCAAATGACATTTCACACGTCACACAGACACCTGTCCTTGAGAAACAGAGAGAGAGAGGAGGTGGAGGAAGTAGAGGCTACATCTCCCTGTGGACTCATGGAGAACATGTAGAAACTTTCTGTTCCTCAACTCTCTGCTGTTTCTGTCTGTTCAGTTTACCAAAGGCCTCTGTGCTTAATAACATAAATATAAGAGATATACTTTATTGTCCCAGCAGGCTGCCCTCTGCTGGCTGTCCAGGTTCAGAACAACTTCATATTGATGTGAGATTGAATCTGTTCTCCACCTTTAGCTCTTTTCATGATCCCTTACTTGGTACAGGGACCTGGAGCTAAACGCTCTCAATCAGCCCCACCGGCCCCCATCACTCTGAGGGACTCCCCAGTCTCTGCTATGGAATCTTTCTGCTTCCTGGGCACCATCATCACCCAGGACCTCAAGTGGGAGCAGAACATCATGACCTCAGCTTTCATTCATACGCTGATGACCCACAGCTCTATCTCTGCACCAAACCGTCCACTCAGCTCCGCCCTCAATCCGTTGTCAACTGCCTACAGCAGGGCTATTCAACTTCACATTCAGTTGGGCCAGATTTTATAACTACAAAATTCAGCTGGGCCAGACATTCAGCGGCCTGTAAAAAGCGGGTAGTGACACATTTTAAACCAACACATATTACTGCGATGAAAAACATGCAATTTTTATTCATTGTTCATCTAACAAAGGTAGGTCAAAAAGTGCACAAAAACACAACAAATTAGCATTAATTTAACAGAATCTGAAAAAAAAGTGCACAGTTGTAGCATTACATTTGTTTGCTTTAGAAGTCAAATATTCAGGTTATCTTTTTTGAACCAGGTACATCACAAAGTGCATTTACTGAATACAATAATAGCAGTCTTAATAAATGTGTTCACATACAAAAAAAACAGCTAAAGAGCTCCAATGCAACACAAAGAGGTAGTACTGTAGCAATACTATTTTTTCACTTTTCAAGTAATAACAAAAAAATCATACGTTTTGGTCACATTTGACCCAGACACATTACAAAGTGCACTTAAATGAATACAGAAAGAACTGTCAAACCTTCAGTGCACAAACCCATAACAAGGGATACGGGTAACTATATGAATGAATACTACACTACACGTCTACTATAGTAAACTAGGTGCTATCACCTCATTTGTGATTTGTCATCGCTGACTTTCTCAATGGGAGAAGGGACATTTTTTGTTTTGAACAAGAGCAGTGATTTTTGGCTCATAGGATGTCAATGCAATCCTAAGACATTGGTGAAGAGTGCTGTCAGTCAGGGAGCAGCGAGTGCTACTTTTGATTGAGTTCATGTGTGAAAAGCTTGATTCACATGTGTATGTTGATCCAAACATACTGAGCACACAGATCGCTACTTTCTGAACGTTAGGGAACTGCTGTTTTTTGACATCACTCCAAAACTTCGCTGGCCCGTTAGTGCGCTGCATGTCAATAAATTCCAGTGTATATTTCCCCTTGTCGATGCAGTGGACCACTTCCTTTGCTCTGGTTGATACGTCCCCCTCTATTGCAACAGTGAAGGGGTCTCTGGCAAAGCCCATCATCACCTCTGTGGGCAGAGCAAGTCCATCCAATCGACCGGCAAAGTTCTCTTTCAACCTCGCAATGAAATCTGTCATCACATCCGTGATTTGTGCCGGAGATGTGATGTGTTTGGGGAGCGTCGGAAAATGCAGCATCCGACCCGTGCTCAAGTCGGTCGCGAAAAGGTCCAGCTTGACTTGGATCTGCTCCACAAGATCAATTACCGTTTTGTCTCTGTTTACGCTTCAGAGTTGAGAGGGACATGTTTTAGAGTTGCTATCATAGGACCACTAGATGCACTTTCAAAAAACGTGCTGCGTTGTGGTTTGGTGGTTTCTATGCAACGCGGAGTGTTGCGTTCATGGTCTGTACTAGTGTAGGAATTTGGCTACGGGAGGCTGGGCCACTCGGGAGTTGGTTCTAGGCCGCATCCGGCCCGCGGGCCGCCAGTTGAATAGGCCTGGCCTACAGGATATCAAAATCTGGACTTCATTAACCCTTTAACTGCCAGACCAAGAAAAAAGCTATGGAAAAATAATTTATTTGCATTTTTTTATCAAATGGGCCACAAATAACCACAAACAATTTTTTTTTGACTGACCACACAGTTTCGTTTTTATGAGCCTCTACCAACTGGTCAAGCTGGCCTTCTATGGTAAAAGTGCATTTTCAACAATCATCATACTGTATACATTACAGTATTTGTCAAACTCAAATAAAACACAAACTGAAATACATTTGTTTCTTTTATGGAAAATTAGAAATATATACAACCAGATATATTCATAAAAGATAATAAATGATAATTGTACAAAAAAAAAAAAGATGGAAAAAATTAATGTAAAGTGTTTTTCATAATAAAAAAAATACTTGCTCATCTTACTGTATATGCTGAATCGGCCTAACAGGAAACCACTGGCCTAACAGCAAATGTCTATATCCTGTGTTGGTCTAACTTGCTCATCTTTGAGCAACTTTGGGCTGAATGCCAAGCATGAAAGGTGCTATATAAATGATTATCACTCTTTCATTCTGAGACTCATAAGGCAGTACTAGATTTAGTAATATTACCATGAATCTAGCTATTTATTTAGCATATTTTATTGGAAAACATCTCTGAAACTCTGAAAAAGTTATTGCTAGTTTACCATAAAAGGCCAATTCGACCGGTTGGTTGAGCATATTTTCAAAAAAATAATTACACCGTTGTTAAAACTTTTTTTGTGCATCAAGTTATCTAAGTATGTTCAGTCAGTACTCTGACACTAAAATATGTCAAAAAGGATATGGTTACCTTCCAAAAGTTGACCAAAAAGAGAGATTTCTTCAGCAGTGATTTTTAGCATGCCAACTTTCTCAGAAGACAATAGCTGAAGGGCATTATGTTTGAACCGCAGTGACATCTAGAGGTTGTTTTGTGCATAACATGTCAACCAAAGGATAGAGCTGGCTGAATCAGATGGAGTTAAACTTTTTTATTTTTTTCCCAACAAGATATCAAGACACAAAATGTGCTCCACCAAATGGTGGTGCTGGCAGTTAAAGGGTTAAACCTGCTCAAACTAAACAGCAATAAAACAGAGCTTGTGATTGTGGCTCCCAAGGAGTAGCTCCGGATGGTTGGAGACCTGCTCCTCTCCATTGACGGCTGCTCCATCTCTCCGTCCACTGAAGTCCGCAACCTGGGAGTCATCCTGGACACAACACTCTCCTTCCAGGCGCATCAAATCTGTCACCAAATCGGCTTTCTACCACCTCAGAAACATTTCCAGACTCCGGCCTTCACTCTCTGACTCTGTGGCAGAAACATTAATACACGCTTTCATCACTTCCCGCCTCGACTACTGCAATGGAGTCCTGTCCGGGGTTCCCAGCAGAGCCCTGGAGAGGCTCCAATACGTGGAGAACTCTGACGCCAGGCTTCTCACCCGCACCAAGCCCTGGCAACACATCACCCCCACCCTCATCCACCTTCAACATCACCCCCACCCTCATCCATCTTCAACTTCACCCCCACCCTCATCCACCTTCAACATCACCCCCACCCTCATCCACCTTCAACATCAACCCCACCCCCATCCACCTTCAACATCACCCCCACCCTCATCCACCTTCAACATCACCCCCACCCTCATCCACCTTCAACATCACCCCCACCCTCATCCTCATCCACCTTCAACATCACCCCACCCTCATCCATCTTCAACATCACCCCCATCCTCATCCACCTTCACTGAATGCCGGTCAAGTCCCGGATTCAATTCAAAACACTCCTCCTGACTTACAAGTCTCTCCATGCAGTGTTTTTATGTTAATCCTACAGAACACATGGTGAAAGGATAAGATGTGTTTGGTCAGTATAGCACTATTTTATAAAACATTCTCTGTTGTTTAAGTGTCTGATACTTGATAACCACGAATAAAAAAATACCTAAAAAATTACAAGTAATGATATCACATATATGATATAGTCAGACACTGTGTTATTTTAAATCAGGCCTAATGTCAAGGGGAGAACACTGAGGCATGAACTCAATTGCACGACTCAAAACTCAGACTCAGATAGCGTTTCAAAATAAAGACTTTACTGGAATTTGCACAGTAATAAAACAAGGAAAACAAAACCACTCTTTCGAGGAAAACTATAATGCGATCTATAGCATAGGTCCGTGAAAGGTCCGTGAAAAGGTCCGTGAGGTAAGCCGATACGTGGTCTTCGTGAGACAACGAACTGACAATTAACAGGAGGGAGCTAACACAATATATACACAGGTAAAGGGGACACAGTTGGAAACAATCAGGGCGGGGAAAATAATCAAGGACGCAGGAGACAGAAAAGGGGCGGGGAGCGTGGAGGCCTGAAATGAGAGGAAGAAATAATTAAGGGTATAGACATAAAGCACAAGACAAAGGGACATGACAACTCTAACATAAAGAATAAACTTTCACAATAAGTTTCTTGGACATGACAGTACCCCCCCTTCTAGGGACGGCTCCTGACGGCCCAGGCTCCTCTGAGTTGAGGCGGTCAAAATCCTCAATGAGGCTTTTGTCCACGATGAAGCGGGAAGGAATCCATTGCCGCTCCTCAGGACCATAACCCTTCCAGTCAACCAGTAACTGTCGCCCTCTACCCCTTTTCCGACTAGCCAATAGTGACTTGACCGTGTAAAACGGACCTCCATCGATCATCCGGGGGGGCGGGGGGGATTTGACGGTGGGAACCATAGCGCTCTCCTTCAATGGTTTTAATTTCCCTACATGGAAGGTGGGATGTACCTTCATGGCCCTGGGAAGCCGTAGTCTCACTGAGACTGGGTTTATGACCTTGGTGATGGGAAAAGGACCCACAAACCGGGGAGCCAGTTTTCGGGAGAGTACGTGGAGGGGAAGGTCTCGTGTAGAGAGCCAGACTTTTTGGCCTGGCTGGTATACAGGGGCTGGTCGGCGTTTTCGGTCTGCTGCTCTCTTAACCAGTTGTGAATTCCTGCAGAGTATCTTCCTAGCCGCAGCCCACACGCGCCGACAACGCCTGACCAGAGCGTGGGCAGACGGGACCGTGACCTCCCTCTCCGTGGCTGGGAACAGTGGCGGCTGGTAGCCATAAACACAGTGAAACGGGGACAGGCCCGTGGCAGAAGTAGGGAGGATGTTGTGTGCATACTCAACCCAGGTGAGGTGCTCGCTCCAGGAGGATGGATTCTGGGACACCAGGCAGCGCAGGCAGGTCTCCAGTTCTTGATTTAGGCGCTCTGTCTGGCCGTTAGACTCCGGATGATATCCAGACGAGAGACTGACCGTGGCACCGATGAGGCTGCAGAACTCCTTCCAGAAGCGTGACACAAACTGGGGGCCCCGGTCGGAGACAATATCCTTAGGGAAACCATGAAGCCGAAACACATTCTGCATCATGACCTCCGCCGTTTCCTTAGCTGAGGGCATCTTTGGCAGAGCAATGAAATGTGTCATTTTGGAAAATCTGTCCACTACCGTGAGAACTGTGGTTTTACCTCTAGAGAGGGGCAGGCCAGTGACGAAGTCCATGGAGATCTCTGACCAGGGCCTGTTGGGAATAGGGAGTGGTTGTAATAACCCTATTCGCGACCTGGAAGAGGTCTTGTTTCGAGCGCAGATAGGGCACGCCTCCACATACTCCTTCACCTCCTTCTCCATGGATGTCCACCAGAAACGTTGTTTAACAATGAACATAGTTCTCTTGACTCCGGGGTGGCAGGTGAGCAGCGAAGTGTGAGCCCAGTGGATCACCTGTGGTCGCTCGGCCTCCTGAACAAAAATCCGGTTAGGCGGGCAACCCCTTGGTGCAGGAGCTCCAGCATTGGCACGTATTACCTCCTTTTCTACTGGCCAAGTCAGCGCTCCTACCACCCGGTTCAATGGGATGATGGGTTCCGGCTCCTTGGCTGCAGGCACAGGGTCAAACAGACGGGACAGAGCGTCAGGCTTGACATTCTGAGACCCCGGCCTGTAGGAAAGAACAAAGTCAAAACGGTTGAAAAACAAGGTCCACCTAGCCTGGCGGGAGTTCAGTCTTTTGGCCTTTCTGATGTACTCCAGGTTCTTGTGATCGGTCCAGACCACAAAAGGATGCTCGGCTCCCTCCAACCAATGCCTCCACTCTTCCAACGCTAACTTCACGGCCAGCAACTCACGGTTTCCCACGTCATAATTTCTCTCTGCCGGGGAGAGCTTCCTGGACAGGAAGGCGCAGGGGTGAAGTTTGTTGTCCTTCTGTTGTTGCTGGGAGAGGACCGCTCCCACCCCCTCGTTGGAGGCATCCACTTCCACCACGAACTGGCGAGTGGGATCCGGCATGGTAAGTATGGGGGCAGTGGTGAACATCTTTTTCAGCCGAGAAAAAGCCTCCTCAGCCTGAGGAGACCACACAAAAGGCACCTGAGGGGACGTGAGGACATGAAGAGGGGCTGCAATAGCGCTGAAGCTCCGCACAAAACGTCTGTAAAAATTAGCAAAGCCTAAAAACTGCTGCACTTTTTTGCGAGAGTCAGGGGTAGGCCAACAGGCTACTGCGCTAACCTTCTCTGGGTCCATCATGACCTGACCTGGGGAAATGATGAAGCCCAAAAAAGTGACTGTTTCCACATGAAATTCACACTTTTCAGCTTTGACAAACAACTTATTTTGGAGCAGTTTCTGTAGAACCAGGCGGACATGTTGTTTGTGGGTGTGAAGGTCAGGGGAGTAGATCAGAATGTCGTCCAGATAAACAAAAACGAAACGGTTCAGAAACTCCCTCAACACGTCGTTGATCATAGCCTGGAAGACTGCAGGAGCGTTTGACAATCCAAACGGCATGACCAGGTATTCATAATGTCCTGAAGGGGTGTTAAAACCCGTCTTCCATTCATCGCCCTCCCTGATCCTGACCAAATGATAGGCGTTCCGCAGGTCTAATTTGGTGAAAACCTTGGCTTCCTGAAGCTGCTCGAAAGCGGACGAGATGAGAGGGAGGGGGTACCGGTTTTTAACCGTAATGTCATTGAGAGGTGAGTAGTCGATACAGGGCCTAAGAGACCCATCCTTTTTGCCCACGAAAAAAAACCCTGCCCCTGCTGGGGATGAGGAATGACGAATAAGCCCTGTCTTGAGGGAGGCATCAATATAGTCCTTCATGGCCTCTTTCTCAGGTCCTGAAATTGCATAAAGTCGACCCTTAGGAATGGGAGACCCGGCAATCAAGTCAATAGCACAGTCATAGGAGCGGTGAGGAGGAAGAGCCAGAGCTTTGGACTTACTAAAAACTTCACTAAGGTCGTGGTAGCAGGAAGGAACTGAAAGTACATCCGGAAGATATATTTTTGGGACTGTATCCTGCCTAACACTCCCAGTGTTACATCCCCTGTCAATCTCTGCTACCTGCTTAAAACAGAGATCAATGCAATTCTTTCCCCACCCCTCCACCCTCCCAGATTGCCAATCTATGTGAGGGTTATGAAGTTTCAACCAGGGAAAACCCAAAATGAGTGGATGTTGGGCTGAGTTAAATAAGTGAAAAGACATTGTCTCATGGTGGTTATCATTACATCTTACTTCTAAAGGCTCCGTTTGGTGAGTCACTTTAAACAACAGCCGCCCATCGAGAGCACTCGCTTCAAGAGGCTGGGGTAGAGGTTTAGTTTTTATGTCCCATTTTTTAACTAAACCCCAATCCATAATGAAGAGTTTATCGCCGGCCACTAGAGGGCAGTGTCACTGCTGTCGCTGCCCGGTTATGCCGTGCTCTGACCCGGAAGTGCCGAGCGGCCATTTTAGTTCAAACATTGTTCATGCACTCCGCCTCGAGTTGAGACGTTCGTCCACTCATTCATGTAAGACTGTTTCCACTATTATATTATACCATATATTATACTATATATATATTATACTATTATACTACTATACTCTGTTTCGTGGTATATATTTGTGTTGATTGAATTGCATGGATGTAATACTTTGTCAGCTTATCTTGCTGCATTATTCTGTTTTAGGGTGTCGTCATCCTTGTCAATAAATCACCGAAACTGACATTGAGGAGTGTGTTTCTTCATGACGACACCATGGTCGTTGTTGGATGCCCTGTCCCCGGCTGCGAGTTCAAATCCGATGACTTGTCTGAAGCACTCGTCATTGCTATATTGACGATTCATGGATGTAGCCACCAGCACGCAGCGCCTGTCATGGCCGCGCCAGCCCAGGCCCCAGCCCCTCACGGCCCGAGACTCGATCGGCCCAAAGTTGATGTGGGCGTGTCAATAGAGGAATGGAACGTGTTCATCCGCCGTTGGAATGTATTCCGCGCCGGCTCAGGCATAGGGGACGCACAGGCCCCCTTCCAGCTGTTTCAGTGCGCTGGGCCTGTACTTGGAGACAGCCTGTTGAAAGCCGTCCCCGACGCCGCTTCCGGACCCTTGCCAGACCTGATCACCGTCATGCGTTCCCTAGCTGTCATCCCAGTTGCTACATGCGTCCTGCGCACCGAACTACTTCAGTTACGCCAGGAACGCGACGAGACATTCCGCGCATTCGCTGCCAGAGTGCGGGGTAAAGCAGAGACATGCGCATATAATGCGGTATGCGAGTGTGGTAAGGACGTGGACTATACCGACCACATTATCCGCGATGTGCTGCTCAATGGCATCTATGACTCGGACATACGCCGCGAGACGCTAGGGACAACTGACGTCCTGGTCAAGCCAGTTAATGACGTGATTGCACTCGTCGAGAACAAAGAGATGGCCCGTAACGCTCTCCCGTCGTCCTCCCTATCAGCCATGTCGTCATTCCGGCGCTTGAAGACGACTCCACAGGCGAGCCCCGCCCCGAGCCCCGCGGACGGGGCTAAACGTGCCTCGTGTCCGGAATGTAAGAACGTCTTTAACGTCTTCACGGAGGGGCCTCGCGGGTGGAATCCTAAGCCTCACCAGGTGTGCATCGGCTGCTACAGGGCCCGCCGACAACAGAGGCGTCAACAGCCGTCATCCGACAGTCAACAGGCCGCCATGGGGTCGGAGCTGGTATCCCAGGTCTCGTCGGTGCAAGCTGGAGCCCGCCCTGGCCGACGTCGCGGGAGCCTTCGCCGACGCCGCGCCCCTACGTCGCACGGCTGTGTCGACAGGCCTTCACCTATCATACTCGAGCACCACATCTTCTCCAAGGGCGAATGGAGGCGAGCCAGGCTGAAAGACCACCCCCGGGCGTTAATCACCATCTCGATGGACATGCCAGTCGGGCCGAGGGATGGCACCAGCAACCGGGGCTCGGCCGACGGAGCTCGAATATCCGCCGTCGCAGACACTGGCGCGCAGTCGGACCTTTGGTCTCTGGAGGAGTTCCTGGCCTGCGGTTTCGCGCGGGACGACCTGCGACCCGTCAGCCTCAGCCTGTTGGCCGCCAACCGCTCCCCTATAGCCATCGAGGGAGCGTTCTTCGCTAGGCTCTCGACGACCTGCAGCGGGGGCCGTACTACATCCTGCCGTTCCATGGTATATGTGAGCAGCTCAGTCCGGGCCATGTACCTCTCCTACGAGTCGTTGCTCAACCTCGGCCTCTTGCCCATTAACTTCCCGTCGGACGACGTTGCAAGGGGGCCCAAGGACAGGCGTAGCCCTGACACGGCTGACACGCCAGTCCAGCCCCTGTCCATCAATGCGACGAGGTCAACCAACGGCGGCTGCGTGGGGCCAAGTGACCCCGGGGACGCCCAATGCTCATGTCCTCAGCGCACGGTCCCCCCGGCGCGCCCCGCAGCACTGCCGTTCCCTTGTACGCCAGAGAACAATAACCGGATGAAAGGTTGGCTACTCGGGAGATATGCCTCGTCGACATTCAATACTTGCCCCCATCGGGCACTACCATGCATGGAGGGGCCGCCTATCGAGATGCACGTGGACCCCGCAGCTACGCCTAAGGCATGCCACACCGCGGCTACGGTGCCTCTACACTGGCAGCGGAGGGTTCACGATGACCTCCTGCGGGACGAAGCCCTTGGGGTCATTGAACGCGTGCCGTACGGCGAGCCGGTGACGTGGTGCCATCGTATGGTAGTCACTCGGAAGCACGACGGTTCCCCCCGCAGGACCGTGGACCTCTCCCCCCTCAACAAGTTCTGCCAACGTGAGACCTTCGCCACTGAGTCCCCGTTCCACCTCGCACGCCGCGTCCCGAAGGGCACCTGGAAGACCGTCACGGACGCCTGGAACGGCTACCACAGTGTTCCCCTGCGTGAGTCGGATCGCCACCTCACTACCTTCATCACGCCCTTCGGCCGTTGGCGCTACACCAGGGCACCACAGGGTTTCCTGTCGTCAGGGGATGGCTACAACCGTCGGTTTGACGCCGTCCTCTCGGACTATGAACGCAAGGAACGTTGTGTGGATGACACCATCCACTATGACACCGACCTGGAGCAACACTGGTGGAGGACCATCGACTTCCTGACGCGTGTCGGCCGATCGGGGATCGTGCTGAATCCGGACAAGCTTCAGTTCGCGGAGAGGTGCGTCGACTTCGCTGGCTTCAGGGTGTCGGAATCTACCATCGAACCGCTCCCAAAATACTTGGACGCCATCCGGGACTTCCCCACCCCAGGCTCCACGACGGACATCAGGAGTTGGTTCGGCCTTGTCAACCAGGTGGCTAACTACGCCCAGTTGCGTGACACGATGGCTCCATTTAAGCCGTTCCTCAGCCCACGCTGTGCGTTCCTATGGTCCCCCGTTCTGGAGGAGGCCTTCCAGACGTCCAAGCAAGCCATAATGGAGGCCATCCGCGAGGGCGTGGAGATCTACGACATGCAGAAGCGTACCTGCCTCCGCCCTGACTGGTCCATGCGTGGCATTGGCTACTTCCTGCTCCAGCAACATTGTCACTGTGCCTCGGGCATACCGGACTGCTGTCCAGGAGGGTGGAGGGTCACCCTCGCGGGCTCGCGTTTCCTGTCCCCTGCGGAGCAGCGCTATGCAGCCGTCGAGGGAGAGGCCCTAGCTGTGGCATGGGGCCTGGAACAGACGCGGTACTTCACGCAGGGGTCCGACAACCTCGTCGTGGTCACCGACCATAAGCCGTTGGTGAAAATCTTTGGCGACCGTACGCTGGATGAGATCACAAACTCGCGTCTGTTTAGACTGAAGCAGCGCACCCTCCCATGGCGCTTCGACATTGTGCATCTGCCTGGCAAGAGCAACTATGCCGCTGATGCCACGTCGAGGCATCCTTCCCCCTCGGGTTCAGCGAACGGCCTCTCATTGGGGCTGCCGAGCGGGCCTGACGCCATGGAGTCAGCACTCATGGCCTCCATCCGCGACGACGCACGGGAGCTCGGAGCCGTCTCTTGGCCCCTCCTCGCACGGGAAACAGCGGCTGATGGATGCCTCGGCCACCTCCTCCAACTCATCGAGCAAGAGGGTGGGATTGACGTTAACGACCCTGCCCTGGCGAGTCTGTCATCGGTCTGTGAGTCCGTCTACGCCCAGGACGGCGTCCTGCTCTATCGGGACCGCGTCGTGGTTCCCCCATCCCTCCGTGGGAGGGTCCTTCGGCATCTCCATGCCGCTCACCAGGGGACCTCAGCCATGGGGCAGCATGCCCGAGCCATAGTTTACTGGCCCGGGATGTCCGGGGACATTCAGGCCACCAGGGACGGGTGTGCAGACTGCAACCGCAATGCTCCGTCACAGGCGGCTACACCCCCCCGGCCGTCCCCACCCCCGTCCACGCCATTCGAGGCGGTGTTTGCTGACTTCTTCGACTATGGGGGCCGTCACTACCTAGTTGTCGGGGATCGGCTCTCGGGCTGGGTAGAGGTCCTGAGCTCTACGGCGGGTACTGCCCTGGCGGGCTCAGCTGGCCTGGTCCAACACCTCCGGTCGTTCTTCGCCACCTTCGGCGTACCGGAGGAGCTCTCGAGCGACGGTGGTCCGGAATTCAAGGCGAGCCACACCGAGGACTTCCTCCGCTTATGGCACGTCGAACACCGTGTGTCTTCCGTTAGCTTTCCGCAGTCGAAGGGGAGGGCGGAGGTTGCGGTTAAGACTGCTAAGCGCCTCTTGATGTCCAACACCGGCCCGTCGGGCAGCCTTGATCAGGACCGCTTCCTGCGCGCTATGCTGCAGTTGCGTAACACGCCTGACCCCGACTGCGACCTCTCGCCAGCACAGATCATCTTCGGCCGCCCACTTCGTGGCTCGCTCTCCTTCGTGAACCGCCTCGAGAAGTTCTCGAACCCGCATATCCGCCTGCTATGGCGCGAGGCATGGGCGGCGAAGGAGGACGCCCTTCGGACCCGTATGTCCCGTACCACCGAGTCTCTGGGGACTCACTCGAGACCGCTCCGCTCATTGGCACTCGGCGAAAGGGTATTCCTCCAGAACCAGCAAGGCCCGAGCCCCCACAAATGGGACAGGTCGGGGATCGTGGTGGAGTCGCCGGGCCACGACCAGTATCGGGTTAGGGAATGTTCCGGTATTTGGACAACATTAACATGGGATCACTCCGGTCAATGTACGTACTTCGTCTCACTGGAATATTAATGGCCAGCAGCGGGCCCGCGTTGCTGAACACCTGCCTGTCTATGTGGAGTACAAAAACAAACAAAGACAAACACCTTTAAGGTCACCAGGGTCGTGAGGTTCTGGTTCTGGCGGTGTGCATGGAGGGGTTTGACCTGGCTCCCCGACACAATGCACATAGTCTGGAGCAGCGGAGCAGCGGCTGGGCCGTGTTCCCCCTTCTGTCCATTTGCCTATCAGTTTGTTAACGAAGTGGACAGAGGCTGTTTTTTGCCCCTAAAAGTGACTTTTAATGGTGTTTTTTGTATTTAAATGATGGGTTTTATATTTATCCAGGGTCCCCGACACAATGAAACTAGTCTGGAGCTCGCTGGGGTCCCGCAAAATGCTTTAATCACGATTTTGTCCTTTTCCCCATCACTTTGTTAACGAAGTGGACAGAGGCTGTTTTTTGCCCCTAAAAGTGACTTTTAATGGTGTTTTTGGCATTTAAATGATGGGTCTTATCATTATCCAGGGTCCCCGACACAATAGAACTAGTCTGGAGCTCGCTGGGGTCCCGCAAAATGCTTTAATCACGATTTTGTCCTTTTCCCCATCACTTTGTTAACGAAGTGGACAGAGGCTGTTTTTTGCCCCTAAAAGTGACTTTTAATGGTGTTTTTGGCATTTAAATGATGGGTTTTATATTTCTCCAGGGTCCCCGACACAATGAAACTAGTCTGGAGCTCGCTGGGGTCCCGCAAAATGCTTTAATCACGATTTTGTCCTTTTCCCCATCACTTTGTTAACGAAGTGGACAGAGGCTGTTTTTTGCCCCTAAAAGTGACTTTTAATGGTGTTTTTGGCATTTAAATGATGGGTCTTATCATTATCCAGGGTCCCCGACACAATGAAACTAGTCTGGAGCTCGCTGGGGTCCCGCAAAATGCTTTAATCACGATTTTGTCCTTTTCCCCATCACTTTGTTAACGAAGTGGACAGAGGCTGTTTTTTGCCCCTAAAAGTGACTTTTAATGGTGTTTTTTGTATTTAAATGATGTGTTTTATCTTTCTCCAGGGTCCCCGACGCAATGCACATAGTCTGGAGCTCGCTGGGGTCCCGCAAAATGCTTTAATCACGATTTGGTCCTTTTCCCCATCACTTTGTTAACGAAGTGGACAGAGGCTGTTTTTTGCCCCTAAAAGTGACTTTTAATGGTGTTTTTGGCATTTAAATGATGTGTTTTATCATTATCCAGGGTCCCCGACACAATGAAACTAGTCTGGAGCTCGCTGGGGTCCCGCAAAATGCTTTAATCACGATTTTGTCCTTTTCCCCATCACTTTGTTAACGAAGTGGACAGAGGCTGTTTTTTGCCCCTAAAAGTGACTTTTAATGGTGTTTTTTGTATTTAAATGATGTGTTTTATCTTTCTCCAGGGTCCCCGACGCAATGCACATAGTCTGGAGCTCGCTGGGGTCCCGCAAAATGCTTTAATCACGATTTTGTCCTTTTCCCCATCACTTTGTTAACGAAGTGGACAGAGGCTGTTTTTTGCCCCTAAAAGTGACTTTTAATGGTGTTTTTGGCATTTAAATGATGGGTCTTATCATTATCCAGGGTCCCCGACACAATGAAACTAGTCTGGAGCTCGCTGGGGTCCCGCAAAATGCTTTAATCACGATTTTGTCCTTTTCCCCATCACTTTGTTAACGAAGTGGACAGAGGCTGTTTTTTGCCACTAAAAGTGACTTTTAATGGTGTTTTTGGCATTTAAATGATGTGTTTTATCATTATCCAGGGTCCCCGACACAATGAAACTAGTCTGGAGCTCGCTGGAGTCCCGCAAAATGCTTTAATCACGATTTTGTCCTTTTCCCCATCACTTTGTTAACGAAGTGGACAGAGGCTGTTTTTTGCCCCTAAAAGTGACTTTTAAATGGTGTTTTTTGTATTTAAATGATGTGTTTTATCTTTCTCCAGGGTCCCCGACGCAATGCACATAGTCTGGAGCTCGCTGGGGTCCCGCAAAATGCTTTAATCACGATTTTGTCCTTTTCCCCATCACTTTGTTAACGAAGTGGACAGAGGCTGTTTTGTGCCCCTAAAAGTGACTTTTAATGGTGTTTTTGGCATTTAAATGATGTGTTTTATCATTATCCAGGGTCCCCGACACAATGAAACTAGTCTGGAGCTCGCTGGGGTCCCGCAAAATGCTTTAATCACGATTTTGTCCTTTTCCCCATCACTTTGTTAACGAAGTGGACAGAGGCTGTTTTTTGCCCCTAAAAGTGACTTTTAATGGTGTTTTTTGTATTTAAATGATGTGTTTTATCTTTCTCCAGGGTCCCCGACGCAATGCACATAGTCTGGAGCTCGCTGGGGTCCCGCAAAATGCTTTAATCACGATTTGGTCCTTTTCCCCATCACTTTGTTAACGAAGTGGACAGAGGCTGTTTTTTGCCCCTAAAAGTGACTTTTAATGGTGTTTTTGGCATTTAAATGATGTGTTTTATCATTATCCAGGGTCCCCGACACAATGAAACTAGTCTGGAGCTCGCTGGGGTCCCGCAAAATGCTTTAATCACGATTTTGTCCTTTTCCCCATCACTTTGTTAACGAAGTGGACAGAGGCTGTTTTTTGCCCCTAAAAGTGACTTTTAATGGTGTTTTTTGTATTTAAATGATGTGTTTTATCTTTCTCCAGGGTCCCCGACGCAATGCACATAGTCTGGAGCTCGCTGGGGTCCCGCAAAATGCTTTAATCACGATTTTGTCCTTTTCCCCATCACTTTGTTAACGAAGTGGACAGAGGCTGTTTTTGGCCCCTAAAAGTGACTTTTAATGGTGTTTTTGGCATTTAAATGATGGGTTTTATATTTCTCCAGGGTCCCCGACACAATGAAACTAGTCTGGAGCTCGCTGGGGTCCCGCAAAATGCTTTAATCACGATTTTGTCCTTTTCCCCATCACTTTGTTAACGAAGTGGACAGAGGCTGTTTTTTGCCCCTAAAAGTGACTTTTAATGGTGTTTTTGGCATTTAAATGATGTGTTTTATCATTATCCAGGGTCCCCGACACAATGAAACTAGTCTGGAGCTCGCTGGGGTCCCGCAAAATGCTTTAATCACGATTTTGTCCTTTTCCCCATCACTTTGTTAACGAAGTGGACAGAGGCTGTTTTTTGCCCCTAAAAGTGACTTTTAATGGTGTTTTTGGCATTTAAATGATGGGTCTTATCATTATCCAGGGTCCCCGACACAATGAAACTAGTCTGGAGCTCGCTGGGGTCCCGCAAAATGCTTTAATCACGATTTTGTACTTTTCCCCATCACTTTGTTAACGAAGTGGACAGAGGCTGTTTTTTGCCCCTAAAAGTGACTTTTAATGGTGTTTTTGGCATTTAAATGATGGGTTTTATCTTTCTCCAGGGTCCCCGACACAATGAAACTAGTCTGGAGCTCGCTGGGGTCCCGCAAAATGCTTTAATCACGATTTGGTCCTTTTCCCCATCACTTTGTTAACGAAGTGGACAGAGGCTGTTTTTTGCCCCTAAAAGTGACTTTTAATGGTGTTTTTGGCATTTAAATGATGGGTCTTATCATTATCCAGGGTCCCCGACACAATGAAACTAGTCTGGAGCTCGCTGGGGTCCCGCAAATGCTTTAATCAGGCGTTTTAACACTTTTCCCCACGAAAATGATTTTTAATTATTTTTTGGGGGCTATATAAATCAAATTCCGGTTAATGCCGAGCACAATTGTACCTTTTACTATTTTAATGTATTTGCATGATATATCTTTGGGCGATAAAAGCGACATATTTGGATGACTTTGTCAGTTTATGGAGCTTATCCCACAAATCCCGGATGATCCGGGCCAAATTTGGGAGCTCATAGGCAGCCTGCCATAGGCCCCCACCCGTGGAATGAAAAAAAAATGAAAGAAAACGGTCAATTATATGTTAAAATAATCAAAAACTGAACTTTTAAAATTACATGGGAGAGGGGATCTGAAAAATTGGAGAAGGGGAAAAGTGTTCGGCGCTTCGGGACGAAGCGCCGAACACTTTTCCCCTACCCCGTTGCAAGGTACAACGGAGAGGGGAATCCAGACTTCCCCTCCTCCGTTGTAAAAAACCGTTCATGTTTTACAAGCTACCTTCTGCACGAAATCGGAAACCCGGTTTTTGAGAGGACTCAGAAAAAAAACGGCTGTGTAACTTCATGGAGGAATTCATCCGCTGTATGTGCACTTTGGCTCGGATACATTTTGTTGCCTGGAGACCCCCCAGCATGGTTCTTACCAAACTTAAAGTTTTTGAACTGGGCTCTGGAGGAAGGTAAGGGGAGTTGACAGGGGACTCAATCCGCCTCATGAGGCACTATTTTCGGATACATTTCAACACTTTTAGCCCTTTTTGATGGTTCTCCAAAAAATAACTCTGACTTTTTCAGAGTGTGGAGGAAGGTGAGGGGAGTTGACAGGGGACTTTATCCGGCTTATGGGGCACTATTCTCGGATACATTTCAACACTTTTAGCCCTTTTTGATGGTTCTCCAAAAAATAACTCTGACTTTTTCAGAGTGTGGAGGAAGGTGAGGGGAGTTGACAGGGGACTTTATCCGCCTTATGGGGCACTATTCCCGGATACATTTCAACACTTTTAGCCCTTTTTGATGGTTCTCCAAAAAATAACTCTGACTTTTTCAGAGTGTGGAGGAAGGTGAGGGGAGTTGACAGGGGACTTTACCCGCCTTATGGGGCACTATTCCCGGATACATTTCAACACTTTTAGCCCTTTTTGATGGTTCTCCAAAAAATAACTCTGACTTTTTCAGAGTGTGGAGGAAGGTGAGGGGAGTTGACAGGGGACTTTACCCGCCTTATGGGGCACTATTCCCGGATACATTTCAACACTTTTAGCCCTTTTTGATGGTTCTCCAAAAAATAACTCTGACTTTTTCAGAGTGTGGAGGAAGGTGAGGGGAGTTGACAGGGGACTTTACCCGCCTTATGGGACACTATTCCCGGATACATTTCAACACTTTTAGCCCTTTTTGATGGTTCTCCAAAAAATAACTCTGACTTTTTCAGAGTGTGGAGGAAGGTGAGGGGAGTTGACAGGGGACTTTACCCGCCTTATGGGGCACTATTCCCGGATACATTTTTTCATTTTCACCCATTTTTGATGGTTCTCCAAAAAGACAAGTTAGTCTTTTTTCTTCCCCCTTCCTCTTCTGATTTCTCACTGATCGAATGGCAAACGCGACCCGCCATCGGAGGGCCTCCGCCGGCCCGGCCTCGTGCCGGTGCTCTGGCGGTCGGTTCCTCCGAACTGCGGGTTCGACTCTGATGGCCGGGAGGGACGAGGGAAACGTCGGGGGGGTCTGCTGGAGGCTCCTGCTGGAGTCTTGCGTTCACTGGGACCTGGCTCGAAAAACTCGAAACCCTGACTCCAGTGCGGTGTTGCGGCCATGCGCCTCCGGGTACCAGACTCCCCTGCCTCCTCCGTGTTGCGTGGGCTGCGTGGGGGTAACCCTGCGTGTCCGTTACCCTGCGTGTCTCTTACCTCCCAGGCCGACCGATATGAAGCGTTTCCAAGACGAACCGTCTGACTCAGGGGTCCCACCACAGGTTCCGTAGCGGGGTGGAAGTTCCACCTCCCCTCTTTGCCGCGGAATGCAAAACAAACACCTGTTTCTCTCATCCTCCACTGTGGCATAGCGGCCTTAGTCGGCTGCGGCATTCAGCAATTGGCCTTGCTCCGGGCACAGGACCCTACTTCATCAAACTACCTATTTGATCCTGCGTAACAACCACATATATGCTTGTCTGCAAAGACATTGATCGAATGGCAAACGTGACCCGCCATCGGAAGGCCTCCGCCGGCCCGGCTTCGTGCCGGTGCTCTGGCGGTCGGTTCTTCCAAACTGCGGGTTTGACTCTGCTCCTGGGAGCACATATGCTTGTCTGCAAAGAGGGACATGCCTGGTCCCGCCCAGGTGTTCTTCTACGGCTAGTGTCCAGCCAGCTGCGGTATCATCAACTTTGACCCGCCATCGGAGGGCCTCCTCCCCGGGTCCAGCTTCCGGTGCTAGGCGGTCGGTTCCTCCAAACTGTGTGATTGACTCTGCTCCTGGGAGCACATATGCTTGTCTGCAAAGAGGGACATGCCTGGTCCCGCCCAGGTGTTCTTCTACGGCTAGTGTCCAGCCAGCTGCGGTATCATCAACTTTGACCCGCCATCGGAGGGCCTCCTCCCCGGGTCCAGCTTCCGGTGCTAGGCGGTCGGTTCCTCCAAACTGTGTGATTGACTCTGCTCCTGGGAGCACATATGCTTGTCTGCAAAGAGGGACATGCCTGGTCCCGCCCAGGTGTTCTTCTACGGCTAGTGTCCAGCCAGCTGCGGTATCATCAACTTTGACCCGCCATCGGAGGGCCTCCTCCCCGGGTCCAGCTTCCGCTGCTAGGCGGTCGGTTCCTCCAAACTGTGTGATTGACTCTGCTCCTGGGAGCACATATGCTTGTCTGCAAAGAGGGACATGCCTGGTCCCGCCCAGGTGTTCTTCTACGGCTAGTGTCCAGCCAGCTGCGGTATCATCAACTTTGACCCGCCATCGGAGGGCCTCATCCCCGGGTCCAGCTTCCGGTGCTTGGCGGTCGGTTCATCCAAACTACGGGTAATCCTGGAGCGGACATAAACAAAGAATGATATTTTACAGGACATGATGGATATGTGTTTTTTCCAGGCTTTTTGGAAATAAACCAAATGTGATTTTGCAGTGCATGATATAGCTCATTTTACCCATGTGATGTTGTGCAGTACATTACTGAGCTCATTTAACGATATTGGTCTACCAGGTGAAGTGGGATGCTGCCATTTCCCAACTGGTCTCCGGAGGAATATAAGGAGAGTTGACAGGGGACTCTGCCCAGTGCTCATGAACCAAATGAGGGGTGTGTTAGAGGGGAAAGGCTCTGGCTGTTTCTGCAGCCTCTGCATCTACCTTCTCTCCCCACCCCGATACCAGCGCGTGCCTGCTGTAAAAGGCAGGTGCACGGGCTCTCACTTCCACTAACTCTGAGCCTGGCTCCCGAGCAGCACGTTCTCCCCGGCAGTCCGCCAGCAGATGAAAAACACCCACCTCTCCGCCTCTTCCGAGGGACGAGGGAACCGCGCGGGGGGGTCTGCTGGAGGTTCCTGCCGGGTGCTCCGTACTGCGTTTCACCGGGACCTGGCTCGAAAAACTCGGAACTCTGACTCCAGTGCGGTGTGGCGGTCTCGCCCTGGCCGTCCACCGTGCGCCTCCGGGTACCTGACTCCCCTGCCTCCTCCGGGGGCAGGTGCGAGGGGTTCAATGCCTCCTCCCCCCGCTGCGGCGAAAGCCGGAGCGGGACGGAGCGCCCGGAGGTACTGTTACCCCCACGTTTTGTACCCAAAACTGTCTTGTGAGTTCGTGGCAGAACCATGAAACAAAAAACAATCAATGTATCGGACCCATCGCCAGTCGCGTTGGTGCGGAGGTGGGACCATTTTAACCAGGTGGTAACCCAAGTCCTCCCCTTGGTCCGTGTTCCCTGCATTGAAGCATCGGACCCATGGTTGCAATCAGCAGTTGGCTAACGCATATAAACGGAGAAACAGAAAACCATTTAAATATAATTCATTGTGTGTGTTTTTGGAAGGATGTTGACCGAATGCCCGGTGTGCAGCCTCCGCTATCTGGCTTTGAATAAGCACCTTAAGCACAAACATGCAGTGCGGAACCTGGATGAAAGAGGCATCATTCTTAAAATGGCCAGTGGTAGAATAAATGTTCGGACCAAACCCTGTCCCATCACAGGGTGTTCGTATGCTGGGAGGAAACTACACCGTCATGTAACTCGTGACCACCCTGAGTTCTCCCGAGATGAGGCACATCAGGTCATGGCAAGGCTGAAGCATAGTGTGGCCCTGCAGTTGCTCCATGACCTCCGAGAGACTAATCCCATCATTGGAATGGCTACATCATTGGATATAGACAATGAGGAGGAATACCCGGTGCACCCTCCACCCTTCTCCCCACATACCGAGTGTGACGAAGAGGACTGCATGCAGGTGAGGCTGGACAATGTGGCATTGAGGGCTCAGAAGGATGCCCTCATTGATGAGGTGAAGACCCTGCGCTCCAGGCTAAAACAGGGTCTAAAACCCAGGAAGCAGAATGCCACTGCTGCTCTGCTTGAGGAAGACGAAGAATGTATACGATTTAAGGGCGTAGCAATCCCAAGTACCCCCGACATGAACTCAGTAGCCTCCGGCAGCAATACCCCTCTCAAGACCCCGGTGAAGACTGTCATGCGGTCCATAGAAGCCTCTGCGAGTGAGACCCCCCTCAAGTCTGTGATGCGGTCCCCAGAAGCCTCCGGAAGCAAGACCCCGGTGAAGACTGTCATGCGGTCCGACAAAGCCTCCGGTAGTGAGACCCCGGTGAACACTGTCATGCGGTCCCCAGAAGCCTCCGGAAGCAAGACCCCGGTGAAGACTGTCATGCGGTCCAACAAAGCCTCCGGTAGAGAGACCCCTCTCAAGTCTGTGATGCGGTCCCCAGAAGCCTCCGGAAGCAAGACCCCAGTGAAGACTGTCATGTGGTCCCCAGAAGCCTCCGGTAGTGAGACCCCAGTGAAGACTGTCATGCGGTCCATAGAAGCCTCTGCGAGTGAGATCCCTCTCAAGTCTGTGATGCGGTCCCCAGAAGCCTCCGGAAGCAAGACCCCGATGCAGACTGTCATGCGGTCCGTAGAAGCCTCCTGTAGTGAGACCCCTGTATGCCAGAAGACCCGTGCGTCTGTCTCCAATAAGCTGAAAGCTAATCTGGCTAAGGACTGGCCCTCTTCCCAAAATCAATGGTGCACTGGGAAGGGACTGCGGAATACCATGCGTGAAATCACGTTGCCTAAAAGCATGGAGACGTACATTCAGACATACAGAGGTCATTGTGAGGGTCTTGCACCGACAGTAAAACGGAAAGAGAATTGTATGTCCAATGTCAGCCGGATAAAGAACTTCATAGTATTCATGGCCCATGGTTTTGACCGGCTGTCAGACTGGCTGTTTCTAAAAGACACAAAGAGGGTCCGTGGCTGGAGCAAGTATATTTCAGAGTCGGGCCGGACAGTCACAACATCGCTGTTGTTCCTGAAGACTGTGAACCATTTCCTGAGGTACTTGTCTGCATCAAAGCTCCGGGGGTGCAGGCTCACCCAGTCTGATATGACCCACATCATCAGAGAGGTGAAAGCCAACATTAACGATTTGAAAAAGTCTGTCACTCTCCACCAGTTTAAGGTGAAGAGGGACAAGCTGGATCGTCTGCCGAGCCAGGCGGAGCTTCTCGCCGCCATGGCGGCCGCTGAGAAGCGCATCCCTGATCTCCTTGACCTGATGGCTAGCAATCCGACCACAATCACCCAGTACCTGCTATATGGCTATCTAACCCTCCATTGGAGCCTCCTGTATGGCCACCGTCCGGGTGTGTATGCAAACATGACCAACACGGAGGTCTTTGAGGCGGACAGAAGGGGCACTGCTGAGGGCTACATCATCCACGTGCAGGATCACAAGACTGCCAAGACATTTGGTGAAGCACAGCTAGTGCTTACAATAAAGGAGTTTAGCTGGGTCATGCGGTGGATGGGGATAAAAGAGGGCTTGTCGGGTCCTCAGAATGAATTCTTCCTTTTCACATCGGGGAAGCAGGCTTCCAAGAACCTGAACGCTCACTTGAAGAGGGCTTGGGCTGATGCTGGGCTAGAAACAGCCGTCACCTTCACCATCTTGCGCACTGCCCTGGCTGACAATATCAAGCATCACCAAGATCCAGAAAGCAGGTCGATTCTGGCTAGGTTTATGTGCCACGACGTAAGCACTGCAGACCGGTTCTACGCGAATACGCCTGGAATAAAGGAGGCATTGAAGATCCGCTCCATGTTCAGGGCGGTGGCAGCAGCTGCAGCAGCATCATCATCAGAAGGAGGTCTACCACCGTCAGCTACCTCCGAAGAGGATTCAGGGGCGGAGAGCAGCGATACCTCTTCTTCAGGACCGATTGGTACTCCTGATGAGGGGAAAGGGGCCGTGGACTCAACCTTTTTTCCCCGGTGCACTGTACAAGTTAGACGGCTAATATGGCCCCAAGGCCCCTGTTAATCATGTTGTTATTATGTTTATTTTGTATACTGTTTTTGTAAAATTGGTGTGATAATTAAATAAAAAATAAAAAAAAAACATTAGTATAACCTTGAAGGTTCCCAGGGGCAAATACAGTGCCTGTCATTTTGCAGGATATAATTTAACATGTAACCTCTCCTGGAAATGGACATACTCTGTGCATTTCCAGGAGAGGTTCCATGTTAAATTATATCCTGCAATATCCTCCAAAGAAGGGGTGGTAGTGTCATGAATAAGGCCGAATATGTATGCCGATGTGCGGACGGTAAAGCACCGCAAAATCCACCCCTTTAGGGTAACCAGGGGCATGAAGTTCTGTAGGGTGTGAACATCTGGGTTTAGTCCGAGTGAGGAGTGCTCGAGCGTGGGAGGATGTGTAAGGCAGAGGAGGGTAACAAAAGGTGTGTGCAGGAGCAGGGAGAAAAGAGAAAATAAAAAGACTCAAAGTGTTCCACCTTCCAGCAGCAGCAGCAGCGGGCCCGCTCTGTCCGTGGTGCTGAACACCTGCCTGTCTATGTGGAGTACAAAAACAAACAAAGACAAACACCTTTAAGGTCACCAGGGGCGTGAGGTTCTGGTTCTGGCGGTGTGCATGGAGGGGTTTAGTCCGAGTGAGGAGTGCTCGAGCGTGGGAGGATGTGTAAGGCAGAGGAGGGGAACAAAAAAAAAACGAATACAAATAAGTTAAAGTGTGAACCTCCAGCAGGGCAGGTGCTGCTGCTGCTGCTGCTGCTGCTGCTGCTGCTGCTGCTGCTGCTGCTGCTGCTGCTGCTGCTGCGAAGGAGGACGAATATTGATGCTTGTGTTCGGACGGTAAAGCACCGCAAAATCCACCCCCCCTTAAAGGTGACCAGGGGCATGAGATTCTGCAGGGTGTGAACATCTGGGTTTAGTCCGTGGGGGAGTGCTTAAGTCCGGGGGCCCGGGGTCTCACGGTGCACGAGGTTATGGAAGTGCAGCAGGGCAGGTGCTGCTGCTGCTGCTGCTGCTGCTGCTGCTGCTGCTGCTGTGAAGGAGGACGAATATTGATGCTTGTGTTCGGACGGTAAAGCACCGCAAAATCCACCCCCCCTTAAAGTTGACCAGGGGCATGAGATTCTGCAGGGTGTGAACATCTGGGTTTAGTCCGTGGGGGAGTGCTTAAGTCCGGGGGCCCGGGGTCTCACGGTGCACGAGGTTATGGAAGTGCAGCAGGGCAGGTGCTGCTGCTGCTGCTGCTGCTGCTGCTGCTGCTGCTGCTGCTGCTGCTGCTGCTGCTGTGAAGGAGGACGAATATTGATGCTTGTGTTCGGACGGTAAAGCACCGCAAAATCCACCCCCCCTTAAAGGTGACCAGGGGCATGAGATTCTGCAGGGTGTGAACATCTGGGTTTAGTCCGTGGGGGAGTGCTTAAGTCCGGGGGCCCGGGGTCTCACGGTGCACGAGGTTATGGAAGTGCCACTGTTGCCGGAGGTCCTTAGTCCGTCCTTTGGGTCTCTGTCAGGGGCTACAGAGAGGTGGTTTTCCCGGTCCCTCTCCTGGAGGTATGAAATAACCTGAGCTCCATGTGAGGGAGCCGTGCTGGAGCTGCTTAGTCCGTCCTTTGGTGGTCTGTGAGGGGCTAATGAGAGGTGTTTTCCCCGGTCTATTTGATGGAAGTCTGACACGAGCAGAGTGTGCATGCTTTGAAACTAATCCACCCACACTTAGCATGCTATTTTAGGGTATAAATCGTACCTTGTCACCATGTACTGTGCTCCCTGGGACGACGCGCCCTCCTGTGGGGACACATGAGAACTGCACTCAAATCACTTTGTGCTTTTTAAACAGTTTAACATATTTTTTTCCACATTTAAAAAACGCTTTCTGCCCTGGAAATCATTTCTAATCATTATTACCGTTATGGAGGGGCTGCAGGAACACTTTCCCCGCCTTGCAAACATTTATTCCTGGTTCAAATAATCAATTTGTTCCGCCTGCTTTGCGTCAGCACCTCTGCGGCTGTCGGATTAACACAGATGAATGCACTTTTAACACTCACGCAGCCAGAATTCCTGCTCTTTTCCTGGGTTACAAAGTGAGGTGACGCAGCCTGTCCTCTGAGTCTCCCCGCCTCTCATAGACTTATTTCTGGGTAAAAAAAGCCATGTGCTCCGCCCCCTGGATCTCTGCATGTGTGTGTGTGCCTGTGAGTCTGTGGCTACTGTCCACATGCCCGCATTAGGAGGCACTATTTTCGGATACATTTTCTCATTTTCACCACTTTTCATGTTTTTATTATGTATATTGTTATATTATTATTATTATTATTATTATTGTATATATGTATACTGTGTATACTGTTTTTGTAAAAATCATGTGATTATTAAATAAATAATAAAACATGAATATAACCTTGAAGTTTCCCAGGGGCAAATACAGTGCCAGGTGTCAGACTATTTAAACAATGTTTACCCAGGATTCCGACACCTTCCCTGGCTTGTAAAATGCGGTGATGCGCCCTGGAGGTATCAGAGTATTTTAAACAACTTTTCCCCGCCTTTCAAACACTTTTTCCTGGCTTATAGCCTGTCATTTTGCAGGATATAATTTAACATGGAACCTCTCCCAGGGGCAAATACAGTGCCAGGTGTCAGACTATTTAAACAATGTTTACCCAGGATTCCGACACCTTCCCTGGCTTGTAAAATGCGGTGATGCGCCCTGGAGGTATCAGAGTATTTTAAACAACTTTTCCCCGCCTTTCAAACACTTTTTCCTGGCTTATAGCCTGTCATTTTGCAGGATATAATTTAACATGGAACCTCTCCCAGGGGCAAATACAGTGCCAGGTGTCAGACTATTTAAACAATGTTTACCCAGGATTCCGACACCTTCCCTGGCTTGTAAAATGCGGTGATGCGCCCTGGAGGTATCAGAGTATTTTAAACAACTTTTCCCCGCCTTTCAAACACTTTTTCCTGGCTTATAGCCTGTCATTTTGCAGGATATAATTTAACATGGAACCTCTCCCAGGGGCAAATACAGTGCCAGGTGTCAGACTATTTAAACAATGTTTACCCAGGATTCCGACACCTTCCCTGGCTTGTAAAATGCGGTGATGCGCCCTGGAGGTATCAGAGTATTTTAAACAACTTTTCCCCGCCTTTCAAACACTTTTTCCTGGCTTATAGCCTGTCATTTTGCAGGATATAATTTAACATGGAACCTCTCCTGGAAATGGACATACTCTGCGCATTTCCAGGAGAGGTTCCATGTTAAATGATATCCTGCAAAATGACAGGCAACAACTCTCTTCCAGACGTTTAAAAACACTTTTCCGACTATTTTAAACAACTTTTCCCCGCCTTTCAAACACTTTTTCCTGGCTTATAGCCTGTCATTTTGCAGGATATAATTTAACATGGAACCTCTCCTGGAAATGGACATACTCTGCGCATTTCCAGGAGAGGTTCCATGTTAAATGATATCCTGCAAAATGACAGGCAACAACTCTCTTCCAGACGTTTAAAAACACTTTTCCGACTATTTTAAACAACTTTTCCCCGCCTTTCAAACACTTTTTCCTGGCTTATAGCCTGTCATTTTGCAGGATATAATTTAACATGGAACCTCTCCTGGAAATGGACATACTCTGCGCATTTCCAGGAGAGGTTCCATGTTAAATTATATCCTGCAAAATGACAGGCAACAACTCTCTTCCAGACGTTTAAAAACACTTTTCCGACTATTTTAAACAACTTTTCCCCGCCTTTCAAACACTTTTTCCTGGCTTATAGCCTGTCATTTTGCAGGATATAATTTAACATGGAACCTCTCCTGGAAATGGACATATTCTGTGCATTTCCAGGAGAGGTTACATGTTAAATGATATCCTGCAAAATGACAGGCTACAACTCTCTTCCAGACGTTTAAAAACACTTTCCCCGACCATTTAAACATTATTTATGGCTTGTAAAGTGCGGTGATGAGCCCTGACAGTATCAGACTATTTAAAGGGTTACCAGGAGCATGAGAATATCCTCCACAGAAGGGGTGGTGGTGCCGTGAATAAGGCCGAATATGGATACCGATGTGCCGACGGTAAAGCACCGCAAAATCCACCCCCTTTAGGTTAACCAGGGGCATGGAGTTCTGTAGGGTGTGAACATCTGGGTTTAGTCCGTGGGGGAGTGCTTAAGTCCGGGAGTCCGGGGACTCACGGTGTGCAAGGTTATGGAGGTGCCCATGTCAGGGACACATGCTGGAGGTCTGTGGTCCGTCCTTTGGGGGTCTTGGAGGGGCCACAGAGAGGAGATTTCCCCGGTCTCTGTCCTGGATGAGTGAAATAAACAGAGTCTCCATGTCAGGGACACATGCTGGAGGTCTCTCTCCCGAGAGTGGACGTCCATTGCCTGTAAATTGGTCTAACATTAGGTCTGTCACTTTGGCTAACCGCACCACTGTCTGTCGTCTCCCGCAAGTGGACATCCATTGTCACTTTGGCTAACCGCACCACTGTCTGTCGTCTCCCGCAAGTGGACATCCATTGCGCCTAAATAGGGTCAGGGTTGACGGTTCGGGACGTCTGACACTGCGCAACCGGCGGTTCCTCCGTGCCTACACGCCGGCCACACCCTGCGCCCGCGAGCGGTCGGCTGCGCCGTCGCCGCCGCCCGCTGCCCTGGGTCATCAGCCCCCACCTATCCACCCGGGCTGGGCGACGCCCCAGGGGATTGCTCAGCGGCCGGCTGTCGGGCCCCGCGACTCGGCTATTGGCGCTTCCCCACCGACGCCTGCTGATGGGGCGTCCTCTGACCTCGCTGTTCCTACGGGTGCCTTCCTGGGTGCACCGCTCCCGGTGCCGCAGTCGCCGCCGACGCTGCCCCAGCCGACTCGGCCGGGCCGCTTGAGGAGGCCGCCTGCACGTTACGAGCCCGAGTCTGGCAGCTGGATACGGGATGTAGACCGTTAACCTATTCCGGCCCATAGCTTTCCGGTCTGGGGGGGATGAAGAGTTTATCGCCGGCCACTAGAGGGCAGTGTCACTGCTGTCGCTGCCCGGTTATGCCGTGCTCTGACCCGGAAGTGCCGAGCGGCCATTTTAGTTCAAACATTGTTCATGCACTCCGCCTCGAGTTGAGACGTTCGTCCACTCATTCATGTAAGACTGTTTCCACTATTATATTATACCATATATTATACTATATATATATTATACTATTATACTACTATACTCTGTTTCGTGGTATATATTTGTGTTGATTGAATTGCATGGATGTAATACTTTGTCAGCTTATCTTGCTGCATTATTCTGTTTTAGGGTGTCGTCATCCTTGTCAATAAATCACCGAAACTGACATTGAGGAGTGTGTTTCTTCACATAAGACTTTCGTCTGCCCCTGAGTCAATGAGAACACCATGAGTAACTACATTGTCTCTGATTTTTACCTGGATCCGGGTCAGGGTGCGAGGAGGAAAGTCAGAGGAAGAGATCCGGCTCACCAACGTACTCCTCTTCATTGGTGAGCCTCCTCTTTTACCGGACAAGCCGCTTGTGGGTGTCCGCGCTGCCCGCAGTAGAAACACAGACCTTCCTTGAATCGACGCTGACGTTCTGCCAGCGACAGCTTGGCGCGGCCCAACTGCATTGGCTCCTCCACGGAGCCAGGGGGCGCTGTTGTCCGGAACGCAGGTGGTGAGGGGTGACGGGGCCTCCAAGAAGAAGTAATATCCAGCGGCGAGCGTCTCCTCTGGAGAGGTGGATCAACCGCATCCTTGGATTTATTCCTTCTCCTCTCCGTCAAACGATTGTCTATACGTACAGCCATGGATATGACAGAGTCCAAATCAGCGGGCAGATCGAGAGGCGCCAGCTGGTCTTGTAAAGAATCCGAGAGACCGCTGACGAAAGCGTCAAACAATGCAGCGGAGTTCCAGCCGCTGTCGGCTGCCTTAGTCCGGAACTCGATGGCGTAGTCAGCCACACTCCGCTGATGTTGTCGCAGCTTGATCAGAGCCCGAGCTGCTTCCCTGCCCGGCGTGGTTTGATCGAAGGTCTTCCTCATAGTGTCTATGAAGTTTTCCAGAGACCCGCAGATAGGCGAGCCTCGGGACCATTCTGCCGTGGCCCACGCTGCTGCTCGGCCGGAGAGATGAGAGATCATAAAGGCCACTTTGGAAATGTCCGTGGGAAAAGCAGCCGGTTGGTGGTGATAGTGTAACTCACACTGCACGATGAACGGCCGGCAGCCTTCTGAGTCCCCGGAGTACCTTTCGGGTGGAGCCAGACGCATGGAAGCACTGTGCGGCTCAGTAACCCGGTTGGGATCGAATCCGGTCACCGCTGGAACCGGAGGAGTCGTAGGAGGAGAAACAGCCTGCAGGTGAGTGAGCACACGCTGAACCTCTGCTGCCAGTAGATTAACTTGGGTCGTCAACGATGTTTGTAGTTCCCCCTGGCTGCTGGTTAGATCCTGCACTCCCTGCTGCATGGTGGCCATACGCTCCTCTTGTTGCCCAAGACGTTGGCCCTGAGAACGGATAGCGTTCTTAATCTGATCTGAGTCGGCTGAGTTCATTTTGATGGTCAGTTCGTACTGTCAAGGGGAGAACACTGAGGCATGAACTCAATTGCACGACTCAAAACTCAGACTCAGATAGCGTTTCAAAATAAAGACTTTACTGGAATTTGCACAGTAATAAAACAAGGAAAACAAAACCACTCTTTCGAGGAAAACTATAATGCGATCTATAGCATAGGTCCGTGAAAGGTCCGTGAAAAGGTCCGTGAGGTAAGCCGATACGTGGTCTTCGTGAGACAACGAACTGACAATTAACAGGAGGGAGCTAACACAATATATACACAGGTAAAGGGGACACAGTTGGAAACAATCAGGGCGGGGAAAATAATCAAGGACGCAGGAGACAGAAAAGGGGCGGGGAGCGTGGAGGCCTGAAATGAGAGGAAGAAATAATTAAGGGTATAGACATAAAGCACAAGACAAAGGGACATGACAACTCGAACATAAAGAATAAACTTTCACAATAAGTTTCTTGGACATGACACCTAACGAATAATTAGTTCAAACTGGCTTTACTCTCTTGAATTGCTCTTTAGAATTTAATTTTCTCTGTGGTGTTTTCTATGCAACAAATGTTTGTATTGTAATGCCACTCGTATTTGATTTATTTGTTGTAAGGTGACATTGAATGTTTTGAAAGGTGCCCTCAAGTAAAATATATGAATGTTATTGTATCTGTGACTCTCTCACATTTTTAATGTTCTTTTTTTAGACAAGGTTAATCCTGGTGTCAATAGGGAAGATCTGCACGGTTCTCTACAGCCCATGTTCAGCAGAACAGGTGGTGCAGCTGCCTGGTTTGGCACCCCCACTATAACTTTGTCAAGGGTGGTCGTACTCCCACCAAAATCACACTGGTGTTTGCTGTCCCTCTCTAGTTTGTGCACACAAAATTATTTTACTCTGGGCTCAGCAGGTGACAAACTAAAGAGGGGCTTCCACATGTGGCAGACCAGGTGGTGCAGCTGCCTGGTTTGTCAACCCCATTACAACTTTGTCCAAGATAGTCACACTGTCACCAAAATCACACCGGTGTTGGTTGTTTCCATCTTATTTGAGAATGTTTTCTATCTCCGGCAGAGCAGGTTTTCTATAGTTCTGAGTAAAGGTGAAATAAATACTTTATATTGAGTTCTTTTCGTGTTGTGTAAATAATGATGCCTTTCCATGATGCTTTGGAAAGGCAAAGAATAATAAAAAATATACATGTACATTTCAACTTTATTTTTTATTTTACGATGTGGAACAATGATCAGTTCATGCATAATTCATGATTATTCAAAAATAGCAATGTCAACAATGATGAACACTAATATTAAGAACAACACAAATGTATTATTGGTCTTAGTATTGTAATTAGCTTTTACAAACCTATTGTAATCAATGGAGAAGATTCCACAATGTGGACAATTTGGGTTAGGGTCTTCAGGGTCTTTATTTTGTGTTCATCTCTAGGGGAATAAACAATATCTGCGATGTTGAAAGACTTTAAAACACTTGAACTTGAAAGCAGGGATTTTTATTGCAAGAAAAAAAGGGTAATTGTATTCAGATAGTACAACAGAAACAGAGAGAGGACTTGTTATCCTCAGGATAGAAAATCTGCTCTGCTGGAGAGGAAAAACCTTCTCAGATAAGATGGAAAGAACCAACAACGGTGTGATTTTGGTGACAGTATGACCACCCTTGACAAAGTTATAGTGGGGGTGCCAAACCAGGCAGCTTCACCACCCTCTACTCTCTAAGTGATGATGTCACACTCTCTAGCCCTGAAGAGTCCATCCCATAGACAACCATTATATAATCTACAACGTCCTGGACATTTACCAAAACTTAAACGCTGATGAGTGAGAAACTCTAAAAGATATCAAAAAGCTGAATGCAAATGTAATAGCTGAATGTTTTGTGACCGTTTCAAAGTTGGAATGAAGTCTGTAGCTGAAAGTATTCTGAAGGAGCAGCATTTTAAACACGGTGTAGGTAAAAGAGGATTTGAAGGATACTCCCATGGGGAGACATTGTACAAATAAAAGTTTGAAAAGCGGTATATTTTTAAAAAGTATAAATGTCAAAAACAAGAAAAGTCATAGCACACATGTCCTGAAGGAGCTGAACATTGTAATATTTGAATGGTCTCTGTAGCTGAAAGTATGCTGAAGTAGTTAGACGGTGAAATCTGGTTGAAATAATCAATCAATCAACAACTGTATTAATCCTGCAAGGGGCAATTGGTTGTGAGCAGTTTATGTCATGTACACAGGCAGGAACATGCAGGAAGAAAGCACAATAATAAGATGTGGAAGAATAAAGATTTGAAGAACAATAGTTGAACAGCATTCACACTAATAAATATGTTGAATAGTAGACTCTGTGTGGCTTCACCAGTCACACAGAGTTACATTATTGCACATCATGTGAACAACATCTTCTTCTTTTTCCTTTCTTAATTCTGAGAGCCATGTTCATGCTCAACTCTGACTGCATTTTACACATGTCTGCACAGCCCTCCACTTTAAATAGAATTCACTGTAGTTTGCCATATATTGTCATATATTAATTGTCCTAGTGTTTTAGTGTTTTAGCTTTTAAGGTCTTTGTATATTTATATTTGGTGTAAATACTTATTTATATTATCTTTATATTTTGTACCTACTATGGCAACTTATTTTCTGAGATTTTTTATGTTCGTACCACCAGACACCAAAGCTAATTCCTTGTATGTGTCAAAGTATCTGGTAATAAACTTGATTCTGATTCTGATGTACGTCTGCTAGTCCTAAAGCCTCTACTTTAGACTGGTGGTCTCAGGGGGGGTCAGGGGTCAAATCATGTTCAAACTCAACGTCTCTTGGATGTTCCTGCTGTTTTTGGTTTCAATAATGGAACAAAAAAACATTTAAGGAAACTTCAATGAAACTGGTTGTTAGAAAACCTGAAGTTTTGAACTAAGATGTGAATTTGAGGTTAACTAATGGATCAGTTCATTGATTGATGTAAATAAGAGGGTTTTAATCAGCCACAGTTTAACATTTGAAAGACTTCATTAGATTGATCTTTGTCATTTTTAATCAGGATCTTTATAATAATGATTAAATAATAACTCCAGAGAGGCCAGAGATGCTCCTGCTGTGAAGCATACCGAGTGGAGACATGTGGGGAAAAGCTAAAGAGCGTTTGTTGATTTAATTCGGGGAAGCAGAGATCACAATAAGGTTTGTGTGTAATGCTGCTTTTATATAGAATGTGTTTTGGACTGGGTTTAATCTCATTAATCCATTAACATCTGTATATTTAAGAATAAGAAGTGAATAGTGCTGGGTGGGTTCCTGTCAGCTCTGAGTTCAGTGGGCTGTGTCAGTCTCTTCCTCTTCAGCAGCTGCAGGTGGTTCCTGCTGTAACAGCTCAGAGTCTCTGCAGTCTGACTGAGGGAGGTTTTTGTACGACCAAAAATCACTGTGTGAACACGTTACCACTGTGGAAACTCTGACAGGAATAAACTGCTGCATCTTCAGCCTTCAGTCCAGTGATGGTCATAGAGAAGTCAGAGCTTCTTCCACTGCCACTAAACCGAGGTTCTGTTCCTGATTCACGTGTGCTCGCATATTTTATCAGGAGCTTTGGAGGCTGTCCAGATTTCTGTTGATACCAGAACAAAAAATCCATATTGTAAACATCTGTGTTGGATAAATAACATGTTTCAGTTCTGTTTCAAATACATTTGTTCATAACTATTATTTCAAAGCCTCATGTTCATTTAACCGTGTAGAAACTAATATAAAACTGACAAAGTTAGTTGTGTAGCAGACTGTAATGGTTTCTCTGCCAGGTGTAGAAAAGTGAGGAAAAATGACATAAATCATTTTAATTCTTCCAGATATGTAATCCATATCTTTAGAAAAGCTTTGTTGATTTAAAAACTGTATATGTGTCTCTGTTATCAGTGAGATCAGGGAGCTCTCTCAGTGATACATGCTTGTTGACAGTGCAGGAGGTTTTTGTACGGCCACTCAATGAGTTTGTATCACTGTGGTGGACTTTTGGTGGAGGAACCAAACTCATCGTTCAATGTAAGTACCAGAGATTTGAATTTTATAACACAAAACATTAAATTTCCTTTTGCATCAGAATATAATAAATCAAGACATTATTTGGGATAATTTACATTATGTTGATCTTTTTTTACATCTATAAAGCTTGTTTGAAGAATTTAAAAACATTAAGCAAAGTTAGTTTTATTTAATATTGAAGAAGATGTTACGGTGAATTTTATGTACGTTTTGCTTTTCTTTTTTAATGAGATATAAACACATTTTTAGCTCACAATTGACCAAAGAACAGCTGCTATGTCATAACATCTAATTGTGATTTGCATTTTTATATTTATATATTTTAACATTCAACAAGTGTTTGATATAAAATCTGCTGAGGATCCGTTAAAACAAATGAAAGTGTGTTTTTGTACATTCAGAGTCGCTGCAGGGTGCGTTCACAGTCCGTTAGTTTCAAAGAGTTCAAAGGAAGTGAAACAAACAGATGACAAAGTCTTCAACTGTAGAAGATGTTACTTTTTGTTTTTCTTAACAGTAAATGATTGCAGAGATTAGTTATTCATTCTGAAACATTGTAAAGCAGAGATAAAGCTTTTCATATAATGATCATTACATGAACACCTTCATTACGTTGCATACTTTCATGTAACTCTTCAGGAGTTTGGATGAGTGCCAAAGAAGAAGATTCATTATTTTAAATGGCAGAATGATATAAAGTATCACCGTTTGATTTGATGAATGAAACCCTCGTGTTCTCCCATGCCTCAGCTCCTCTTGTGATCACAGCTCATGCTCACAGCTGACCCCCACTTTCTCTGTCCTGTACCTTCAATGTATAATTCTTGTTCTGATGAGAGCTACAGAATAACACTCTAACTCCAAACATCAAGTTTAACATTTTATTTTATTTATTAAACCCTCATTTCCTTCCTCATTCTGTTTGTTCTGGAACTATTTGAATGTTTTTAAAATATGTTTTATTGTTTTATGTCCTACATATTTGTATGTTGCATTGTTGGCGGAGCCTTGGGCTTTTCATTGGCTTATCTACATCGCCATGTGCAATATGTGCAATATGTGCCTTGCTGCTAAATCCTCAGAACTGTTACAGGATGTGTATTTTGTAAATTGTGTAACTTTTTATTTTATTTTTTATTATATTATAACTTTTTTTTACTTGAATACTTTTGTATGCATGCTTCTTCGTAACATGAAGCTGTCTCTGGCTCTTTTCTGCTGTCACAGCGTGAATGTCCCCTCTGTGGGACTACTAAAGGTATTCTGACTCTGGTTCTGATTCACTGCAGCTACTGTGCATATGACAGTAAAGCCTCTGAATGTTTGAATGTGTCCTCTATGGACTCTGTCTCACAGCGTCTGTCCCTCAGTGGAAGTTCATCTGCTCCTTGTGTCTCTCTCCCCTGCAGCGGGCTCCATGCTCAGGCCCTCCGTCTCTCTGCTGGCCCCCTCCTCCTCTGAGCAGCTCTCTGGGGGCTCGCTCACACTGGCCTGCCTGCTGACCGGCTACTCTCCTCAGGGAGCCGTGGTGAGCTGGGAGGTGGACGGCACACAGGTGACAGAGGGGGTCCTGAGCAGCTCGGAGGAGGAGAAGAGCGGACTCTACAGCAGCAGCAGCAGCCTGAGCCTGAGCCAGGAGCGCTGGATGTCAGGAGAGCTGTACTCCTGCAAGGTCCTCCATCATGCCCACAGCCAGACCCAGTCCCTCCACAGGAGCCAGTGTGAGGGCTAGAGGGGCCGCTGGAGCCCAGGAGAACACATGCTGCTCTGATCATCAGGAGCTTTAATGTTTGGAGAGGAAAGTGAAGCTTTGTGTGGCCGAGAACAACACTGCTGTAAAGTGTTGGACAGCAACAACTTAGAGAGTGATGTGTGAAGCTCAGCAGAGATGAGAGTGTGCTTAGTAACTGTCATGTTGATGATTCAGGATGTTCCTAATAAAGCTTTCTCTGATAAATAACATGATGAAGTGTTTGGTGTTTTATTTAAAGTAGTGAGACATTAAAAGGTTTTATAACATTCTGCACTTCTATCAGCAGAACAACATAAAGCTTTGGATATTTATTTTTTAATTGGCAATGAAATTGACGTGGTGGTGAAGGAAAGTTACTACACTGTTTTATCGTGATTAAGAATTTGATCCTGATGTGAACTTGATTTTTAGTGAGGCAGAAAGTTTATGGCTCATAAACAAGATCAGCCTTTAATCTGAGCTGAGAGTAGATGTTTAGATTTTTAAGTATTTATTTTTTCAACATAGTGTGAATATGGAGTTAGTGTTTGGTGAAGTTCCTGTCAGCTCAGTGTTCAGGGTGACATTAATATAGTTTAAACAGGGTGTTGAAGAGTGTCTGTGAGTGTGTTTCAGCTTTATCTGGATTCATGGTGGTTCTGCTTGATGACTCTTGTGTTCACTGGACCAGTTCTCCTCCTCTCAGTCTCTTCACCTCTGCAGCTGCAGCAGGACGCTTCACTTCAGACTGAAGGAGGTTTTTGTACGGCTCTAAATCACTGTGTGAACACGTAATTACCATGGTAGCCCAGACAATAGTAATCTCCTGCATCAACATCCTTAACGTTACTGATGGTTAAAGTGTACTGAGTACCAGATCTAGTACCACTGAATCTAGGCTCAGTTCCAGAGAACAGAGTTGATGCTTTGTATATAAGAAGTTTAGGAGCCTGTCCAGGTTTCTGAAGATACCAACTGAGATCAGGACCAATATCTGAGCTCCCTGTAGCGCTGATGGTCACAGTCCCTCCAGGACTAACAGTCTTGGATGTGTCAGTCTGAGTCAGGAACTTGTTGGCAGAAGACTCTGAAATGAGAAGTGAAATGTTAGATAACCAACAACATGGAGCAGCAGTTTAAATGATAACAGAAAGAGTTAAAGACAAAGCACATTGGATGCAAACATGAAAAGAAAAGACAAACATTGAACCACACATACATTACTCCTATCATTTCAGATGATACATTTTCAAAGTCTCTCACCCTGACACAGAAAGCCCAACATGACAAGCAGAGTTACTGACAACATGATCTCCAGTTTTCAGGATGAGTGCAGGAACACGGTTCAGACTCTACGTGACACAAGACCTTAAAGCTGTGAGGAGCAGTGAAGCATTACAATCATGCAAATGACATTTCACACGTCACACAGACACCTGTCCTTGAGAAACAGAGAGAGAGAGGAGGTGGAGGAAGTAGAGGCTACATCTCCCTGTGGACTCATGGAGAACATGTAGAAACTTTCTGTTCCTCAACTCTCTGCTGTTTCTGTCTGTTCAGTTTACCAAAGGCCTCTGTGCTTAATAACATAAATATAAGAGATATACTTTATTGTCCCAGCAGGCTGCCCTCTGCTGGCTGTCCAGGTTCAGAACAACTTCATATTGATGTGAGATTGAATCTGTTCTCCACCTTTAGCTCTTTTCATGATCCCTTACTTGGTGCAGGGACCTGGAGCTAAACGCTCTCAATCAGCCCCACCGGCCCCCCATCACTCTGAGGGACTCCCCAGTCTCTGCTATGGAGTCTTTCTGCTTCCTGGGCACCATCATCACCCAGGACCTGAAGTGGGATCAGAACATCATGGCCTCAGCTTTCATTCATACGCTGATGACCCACAGCTCTATCTCTGCACCAAACCGTCCACTCAGCTCCGCCCTCAATCCGTTGTCAACTGCCTACAGGACATAAAAGTCTGGACTTCATTAACTCTTTAACTGCCAGACCAAGAAAAAAGCTATGGAAAAATTATTTATTTGCATTTTTTTATCAAATGGGCCACAAATAACCACAAACAATTTTTTTTGACTGACCACACAGTTTTGTTTTTATGAGCCTCTACCAACTGGTCAAGCTGGCCTTCTATGGTAAAAGTGCATTTTCAACAATCATCATACTGTATACATCACAGTATTTGTCAAACTCAAATAAAACACAAACTGAAATACATTTGTTTCTTTTATGGAAAATTAGAAATATATACAACCAGATATATTCATAAAAGATAATAAATGATAATTGTAAAAAAAAAAAAATGGAAAAAATTAATGTAAAGTGTTTTTCATACTAAAAAAAATACTTGCTCATCTTACTGTATATGCTGAATTGGCCTAACAGGAAACCACTGGCCTAACAGCAAATGTCTATATCCTGTGTTGGTCTAACTTGCTCATCTTTGAGCAACTTTGGGCTGAATGCCAAGCATGAAAGGTGCTATATAAATGATTATCACTCTTTCACTCTGAGACTCATAAGGCAGTACTAGATTTAGTAATATTACCATGAGTCTAGATATTTATTTAGTATATTTTATTAGAAAACATCTCTGAAACTCTGAAAAAGTTATTGCTAGTTTACCATAAAAGGCCAATTCGACCGGTTGGTTGAGCATATTTTCAAAAAAATAATTACACCGTTGTTAAAACTTTTTTTGTGCATCAAGTTATCTAAGTATGTTCAGTCAGTACTCTGACAATAAAATATGTCAAAAAGGATATGGTTACCTTCCAAAAGTTGACAAAAAAGAGAGATTTCTTCAGCAGTGATTTTTAGCATGCCAACTTTCTCAGAAGACGCTAGCTGAAGGGCATTATGTTTGAACCGCAGTGACATCTAGAGGTTGTTTTGTGCATAACATGTCAACCAAAGGGTAGAGCTGGCTGAATCAGATGGAGTTAAACTTTTTTATTTTTTTCCCAACAAGATATCAAGACACAAAATGTGCTCCACCAAATGGTGCTGCTGGCAGTTAAAGGGTTAAACCTGCTCAAACTAAACAGCAATAAAACAGAGCTTGTGATTGTGGCTCCCAAGGAGTAGCTCCGGATGGTTGGAGACCTGCTCCTCTCCATTGACGGCTGCTCCATCTCTCCGTCCACTGAAGTCCTCAACCTGGGAGTCATCCTGGACACAACACTCTCCTTCCAGGCGCATCAAATCTGTCACCAAATCGACTTTCTACCACCTCAGAAACATTTCCAGACTCCGGCCTTCACTCTCTGACTCTGTGGCAGAAACATTAATACACGCTTTCATCACTTCCCGCCTCGACTACTGCAATGGAGTCCTGTCCGGGGTTCCCAGCAGAGCCCTGGAGAGGCTCCAATACGTGGAGAACTCTGACGCCAGGCTTCTCACCCGCACCAAGCCCTGGCAACACATCACCCCCACCCTCATCCACCTTCAACATCACCCCCACCCTCATCCACCTTCAACATCACCCCCACCCTCACCCTCATCCACCTTCAACATCACCCTCACCCTCATCCACCTTCAACATCACCCCCATCCTCATCCACCTTCACTGGCTGCCGGTCAAGTCCCGGATTCAATACAAAACACTCCTCCTGACTTACGAGTCTCTCCATGCAGTGTTTTTATGTTAATCCTACAGAACACATGGTGAAAGGATAAGATGTGTTTTGTCAGTATAGTACTATTTTATAAAACATTCTCTGTTGTTTATGTGTCTGATACTTGATAACCACGAATAAAAAATACCTAAAAAATGACAAGTAATGATATCACATATATGATATAGTCAGACACTGTGTTATTTTAAATCAGGCCTCATGAATATTTAGTTCAAACTGGCTTTACTCACTTCAATTGCTCTTTAGAATTTAATTTTCTCTGTGGTGTTTTCTATGCAACAAATGTTTGTATTGTAATGCCACTCGTATTTTATTTATTTGTTGTAAGGTGACATTGAAAGTTTTGAAAGGTGCCCTCAAGTAAAATATATGAATGTTATTGTATCTGTGACTCTCTCACATTTTTAATGTTCTTTTTTTAGACAAGGTTAATCCTGGTGTCAATAGGGAAGATCTGCACGGTTCTCTACAGCCCATGTTCAGCAGAACAGGTGGTGCAGCTGCCTGGTTTGGCACCCCCACTATAACTTTGTCAAGGGTGGTCTTACTCCCACCAAAATCACACTGGTGTTTGCTGTCCCTCTCTAGTTTGTGCACACACAATTATTTTACTCTGGGCTCAGCAGGTGACAAACTAAAGAGGGGCTTCCACATGTGGCAGACCAGGTGGTGCAGCTGCCTGGTTTGTCACCCCCATTACAACTTTGTCCAAGATAGTCACACTGTCACCAAAATCACACCGGTGTTGGTTGTTTCCATCTTATCTGAGAATGTTTTCTATCTCCGGCAGAGCAGGTTTTCTAAGTAGTTCTGAGTAAAGGTGAAATAAATACTTTATATTGAGTTATTTTCGTGTTGTGTAAATAATGATGCCTTTCCATGATGCTTTGGAAAGGCAAAGAATAATAAAAAATATACATGTAAATTTCAACTTTATTTTTTATTTTACGATGTGGAACAATGATCAGTTCATGCATAATTCATGATTATTCAAAAATAGCAATGTCAACAATGATGAACACTAATATTAAGAACAACACAAATGTATTATTGGTCTTAGTATTGTATTTAGCTTTTACAAACCTATTGTAATCAATGGAGAAGATTCCACAATGTGGACAATTTGGGTTAGGGTCTTCAGGGTCTTTATTTTGTGTTCATCTCTAGGGGAATAAACAATATCTGTGATGTTGAAAGACTTTAAAACACTTGAACTTGAAAGCAGGGATTTTTATTGCATGAAAAAAAGGGTAATTGTATTCAGATAGTACAACAGAAACAGAGAGAGGACTTGTTATCCTCAGGATAGAAAATCTGCTCTGCTGGAGAGGAAAAACCTTCTCAGATAAGATGGAAAGAACCAACAACGGTGTGATTTTGGTGACAGTATGACCACCCTTGACAAAGTTAGAGTGGGGGTGCCAAACCAGGCAGCTGCACCACCCTCTACACTCTAAGTGATGATGTGACGCTCTCTAGCCCTGAAGAGTCCATCCCATAGACAACCATTATATAATCTAAAACGTCCTGAACATTTACCAAAACTTAAACGTTGATGAGTGAGAAACTCTAAAAAAAATCAAAAAGCTGAATACAAATGTAATAGCTGAATGTTGTGTGACCGTTTCAAAGTTGGAATGAAGTCTGTAGCTGAAAGTATTCTGAAGGAGCAGCATTTTAAACACAGTGTAGGTAAAAGAGGATTTGAAGGATAATCCCATTGGGCTACATTGTACAAATAAAAGTTTAAAAAGCGGTATATTTTAAAAAGTATAAATGTCAAAAACAAGAAAAGTCATAGCACACATGTCCTGAAGGAGATGAACATTGTAATATTTGAATGGTCTCTGTAGCTGAAAGTATGCTGAAGTAGTTAGACGGTGAAATCTGGTGGAAATAATCAATCAATCAACAACTTTATTAATCCTGCAAGGGGCAATTGGTTGTGAGCAGCTTATGTCATGTACACAGGCAGGAACATACAGGAAGAAAGCACAATAATAAGATGTGGAAGAATAAAGATTTGAAGAACAATAGTTGAACAGCATTCACACTAATAAGTATGTTGAATAGTAGACTGTGTGTGGCTTCACCAGTCACACAGAGTTACATTATTGCACATCATGTGAACAACACCTTGTTCTTTTTCCTTTCTTAATTCTGTGAGCCATGTTCATGCTCAACTCTGACTGCATTTTACACATGTCTTCACAGCCCTCCACTTTAAATAGAATTCACTGTAGTTTGCCATATATTCATTGTTCTTAGTGTTTTAGTTTTTTAGCTTTTAAGGTCTTTGTATATTTATATTTGGTGGAAATACTTCTTAATATTATCTTTATATTTTGTACCTACTATGGCAACTTATTTTCTTAGATTGTTTATGTTCGTACCACCAGACACCAAAGCTAATTCCTTGTATGTGTCAAAGTATCTGGTAATAAACTTGATTCTGATTCTGATGTACGTCTGCTAGTCCTAAAGCCTCTGCTTTGCACTGGTGGTCTCAGGGGGGGTCAGGGGTCAAATCATGTTCAAACTCAACGTCTCTTGGATGTTCCTGCTGTTTTTGGTTTCAATAATGGAACAAAAAAACATTTCAGGAAACTTCAATGAAACTGGTTGTTAGAAAACCTGAAGTTTTGAACTAAGATGTGAATTTGAGGTTAACTAATGGATCAGTTCATTGATTGATGTGAATAAGAGGGTTTTAATCAGCCACCGTTTAACATTTGAAAGACTTCATTAGATTGATCTTTGTCATTTTGAATCAGGATCTTTATAATAATGATTAAATAATAACTCCAGAGAGGCCAGAGATGCTCCTGCTGTGAAGCACACCGAGTGGAGACATGTGGGGAAAAGATAAAGAGCGTTTGTTGTTTTAATTCAGGGAAGCAGAGATCACAATAAGGTTTGTGTATAATGCTGCTTTTACATAGAATGTGTTTTGGACTGGGTTTAATCTCATTAATCCATTAACATCTGTATATTTAAGAATAAGAAGTGAATAGTGCTGGGTGGGTTCCTGTCAGCTCTGAGTTCAGTGGGCTGTGTCAGTCTCTTCCTCTTCAGCAGCTGCAGGTGGTTCCTGCTGTAACAGCTCAGAGTCTCTGCAGTCTGACTGAGGGAGGTTTTTGTACGACGACACATCACTGTGTGAACACCCAAGCACTGTTTATGAGGTGGAGACTCTGACAGTAATAAACTGCTGCATCTTCAGCCTTCAGTCCAGTGATGGTCATAGAGAAGTCAGAGCCGCTTCCACTGCCACTAAACCGAGGTTCTGTTCCTGATTCACGTGTGCTCACATATTTTATCAGGAGCTTTGGAGGCTGTCCAGATTTCTGTTGATACCAGGCCATACAATCCTTACTACCACAGTCGGGATAAACATCAGGGTTGGTTTTACAGGTGAGAGTGACGGTGGATCCTGGAGCAGACGTCTCGACTGCAGGCTGAGTCACAGTCACCTGACCGCTGCATCCTGCACACAAAAACAGATGATTGATTTCTCAGCAGAAAGAAAGGAGAGGAAAGGCAGCACATGATGTTTGAAATGTTGCTGAGTGAATGAACCTGTGAAACAGCAGCAGGCCAGCGTCCAGATGAGGATGGTGATGAGAGTCATGGTGCTTTCTGCTGACTGACAGATGTGAGTCCTGCAGTGTTGAACTCACAGGACTATAAACCTTCTCAGTTCACTGGAGGATCAGCTGACCATGCAAAGCCTCCTCTCTATGGAAATGATGTCTCTGCTCTCAGCACACTGAAGGCAACGTGGGACACGAAACCAGGAGGAACACTGTCTGGATTTACACCGTCTATCATCTGAATGGAAGAACAGATTTATATCAGGAGTGGAGATGAGGATTTGAGTTTGTGTCCACTGTGGTTGGTATGATATGTCTGTTTGTCTGACATTAACATACATACAGAGATTCACTGTAGATAAATAACATGTTTCAGTTCTGTTTCAAATACATTTGTTCATAACTATTATTTCAAAGCCTCATGTTCATTTAACCGTGTAGAAACTAATATAAAACTGACAAAGTTAGTTGTGTAGCAGACTGTAATGGTTTCTCTGCCAGGTGTAGAAAAGTGATGAAAAATGACATAAATCATTTTAATTCTTCCAGATATGTAATCCATATCTTTAGAAAAGCTTTGTTGATTTAAAAACTGTATATGTGTCTCTGTTATCAGTGAGATCAGGGAGCTCTCTCAGTGATACATGCTTGTTGACAGAGCAGGAGGTTTTTGTACGGCCACTCAATGAGTTTGTATCACTGTGGTACACTTTTGGTGGAGGAACCAAACTCATCGTTGACTGTAAGTACCAGAGATTTGTATTTCATTCAACTTTTAGCAAATATATAACTTTCATTAATTATTAAATGAGACTCAACTTCACATTTTTTTGATTCAATTAGAAAAAAAATGTTTATTAAGCTCCTCTTGTAATCTGAAAGGAACCTTTGCAGACTTCTATATTAATTGTTCGTTTCTTACAAATACATTTCTAAAGCAAATAACTTGTTTATTTTCTATATTATATTTTATTATCAGAACAAGTTTATACTAAAAATAATTATTTATTTAGATTTGTTAAAGCGTGACGTCTCCGCCACATTCAGTTTTACATTTGTAATTCACAATATTGTATTTATTTACATTATTTATCTATTGTCTATTAAAATATCAACTATTTTGTTGAATTCAAGTTAAATATGGATTCATTTTAAACTTGTGATTGTATCAGTTAATGCAGCTTGTCGTCGTGTTCACGGTTCATTGATTTGACATGCAGTGAAAAGGAAGTGAAAGAGACAGATGATAAATGTTTGAACTGTTTTCACTTGAGACGTTCAGCTCTGTCAGTTTAAAGAACATCATCACACATGTGAAGAGATTCAATCATTATTATCAATGAATCTTTAGCTTGCACACTTTACACAAAGTCAGTCATTCACACTTGAATCATGTGGGGGTCTGATCCTGAGTGATTTATGAGAGTAACAGCAGCACAACTTATTCTGTTTTATTTGATCAAATATAAGGATTCAAGGATTCTAGGCTTTTCTTGTCATGTGTACATAGCTACAGTGCAGATACTTCAATGAGCATCTGAGGTCACAGGCTCCTCCAGCAGAGCAGCACAATACCACAGATACAATAGAGCAAGGAGAGTCTAGATACAAGTCATTGGAATATGATATATTCGATAAATAATGTGTAAGTTGCAAACAGATGAATGTTATGGATGTTCTTTTGAAAGAAAACACAAGTTTGTTACTTTTCATCATCATCATCATCATCATCATCATCATCATCATCATCATCATCATCATCATCTTTATTGAAGAGACTCAAGGTCTATTTTTAAAAGACATAAAACACTCAAATGTAAATTAAAAAAGGCAGTGATACCAATGTTTCCACAGAGGTGACTGGTATCGTAAAGCACTGACACAAGGATTTGACAGCAGCAAAATGACAACATCAAAAAAGGACCTTATAATCAAGTTTTCTCTCTAATTTCTCCCTTTTCCTCCCCCCTCCCTCCCTGCTCCAGTGGGTGTGCAGCAGCCCACCCTGAGCGTCCTCCCCCCCTCCAGAGAGGAGCTGCAGCAGGGCAGTGCCACCGTGGTGTGTCTGGCCAGCGGGGGCTTCCCCTCCGCCTGGAGGCTGGGCTGGAAGCTGGGGGGCAGCAGCAGCTCCTCAGGGGCGTCCCACAGCCCGGAGGTCCTGGGGAGCGACGGCCGCTACAGCTGGAGCAGCACCCTGAGCCTCTCTGCAGAGCGCTGGAGGGGGGCGGGCTCAGTGAGCTGTGAGGCCAGTCTGAGTGGACAGAGCCCTGTCACTCAAAGCATGGACCCTGCCCGCTGCTCGGAGTAGAGCATCACTTCCTGTCTGGAGAGGAAGCAGCTTCTTTGCTAGAGATCTTCATGAAGACACACATCTCCTCTGCTCACATGTTGCTGCTGTCTCTGCTCAGTTTTTAGTGTTGCTCTCTAATCCTCACTTCCTGCATATTCTCCTGTTTGTTCATCAGCTCACAATTCAACTGGATTTCCTTTGTTTCACTCCAACAGAAACTCATCATTCATCTCAAATGTGGCGTGAGCTTTAAACCATCATTAAATAAAAATGTTGATTAAAATGAGACACTGTCTTTGTATTTCTTTAATTCATATGTTCATTGTCAGAAAGATGTATTAATACCTTCAGTATTAAACCTTGTATTATATTAATATAATTTATGACTGTTGGACAGTTTCTATTATTTATTTTTATTATTTTATTCTGCTAAATTCATACAAACACACAAAGATTAACACAATTAGCAGAAGCGGGAGGGCTGAAGCATAGCTTATGGGAAGTAGCCCTCCTGTGAATCATCCTAATATAACATTGGCATTATTGCGTCAAAAACGTATAGAAATGAAGGAGTACAAAGAAATAAAGAAAACTGGAGAAAAAAAAAAATAAAAGTTAGGGTAAGAACAAAATTAATCATATATAGGTATATATAAGAAAAACTATAGGGTCATTTTCTGCACATGTCAACTTCCATTTTTGAAAATGAAAATACTATATAAATATATACATATGTACACATGTACTTGGCAAATGAATAATGGTAATAATAATATATGCATATAAACATTATGAACACTTATTTTCAAGTGACTTTTTTTACATTCATATGTTCACACATACACAAAATATACACATGTTCAAGTGTATAAGTACACACATGCACTCATATACACCAATACAAATTTTGCAAGGCAATTTCCAGGGCTGAAATAATAACTCAGCCCTGTAACGATGAAAAGAAATAAGAAGGACAAAATAAATGTAAAGTAATGTAGACCATATTAAATAAATAAACAAACTGAGAAGGTATTAGTTCTAAAAAAAATTATAATAATAAAGAAAAAAAGGATTCCGGGAATACCCAATATTTGTTAGCTGGAGAAATCTGCAAATAGAATATTTTTTTAATTAAGTTTTGAATTGTTGATGACAAGTGATACTTGAAAGGTCTGGGTGAAGTCCATTGCACGTTCTAACTCCGTTTATGGATCAGCTGTGATTTGATGGTTGTTCTACAGGGCTTGCTACACAACCAGTCAGGATGCCTAGCTGGGTATTTCCTGACTGTGGTTTGGAACTGCTTTTGAATGTTAGTAGGCATTTGGTTATGGAAAATGTTGTGCATAATCAGTACTGTTTTAAGCTTTACTAAGTCAACACATTTTAATAGATTGAGTTTTTTAAATACTCAATCTATTGAAATACACAGTGGTGTGTAAACAACAACATTGTGTGTTTACAGTACTTCAAATGATTTAAATTGAAAAAAAAACGTATGTTTGGACTGCGGTAATATCATTAATTGTTTTGTACAGCCATTCATAAAGTTACTGTTAAATATATGTTGATATCAGTGGCTATAGTTCAACAAGAATCTAACTTTCCCAGCTCACTCATAAAGAGACTGAATTGAATGACATTAATATAGTTTAAACAGGGTGTTGAAGAGTGTCTGTGAGTGTGTTTCAGCTTTATCTGGATTCATGGTGGTTCTGCTTGATGACTCTTGTGTTCAGTGGACCAGTTCTCCTCCTCTCAGTCTCTTCACCTCTGCAGCTGCAGCAGGACGCTTCACTTCAGACTGAAGGAGGTTTTTGTACGGCTCTAAATCACTGTGTGAATGAATAATCAGAATGAAGACCCAGACAATAGTAATCTCCTGCATCAACATCCTTAACGTTACTGATGGTTAAAGTGTACTGAGTACCAGATCTAGTACCACTGAATCTAGGCTCAGTTCCAGAGAACAGAGTTGATGATGAGTATATAAGAAGTTTAGGAGCCTGTCCAGGTTTCTGAAGATACCAACTGAGATCATCTTCAATATCTGAGCTCCCTGTAGCGCTGATGGTCACAGTCCCTCCAGGACTAACAGTCTTGGATGTGTCAGTCTGAGTCAGGAACTTGTTGGCAGAAGACTCTGAAATGAGAAGTGAAATGTTAGATAACCAACAACATGGAGCAGCAGTTTAAATGATAACAGAAAGAGTTAAAGACAAAGCACATTGGATGCAAACATGAAAAGAAAAGACAAACATTGAACCACACATACATTACTCCTATCATTTCAGATGATACATTTTCAAAGTCTCTCACCCTGACACAGAAAGCCCAACATGACAAGCAGAGTTACTGACAACATGATCTCCAGTTTTCAGGATGAGTGCAGGAACACGGTTCAGACTCTACGTGACACAAGACCTTAAAGCTGTGAGGAGCAGTGAAGCATTACAATCATGCAAATGACATTTCACACGTCACACAGACACCTGTCCTTGAGAAACAGAGAGAGAGAGGAGGTGGAGGAAGTAGAGGCTACATCTCCCTGTGGACTCATGGAGAACATGTAGAAACTTTCTGTTCCTCAACTCTCTGCTGTTTCTGTCTGTTCAGTTTACCAAAGGCCTCTGTGCTTAAGAACATAAATATAAGAGATATACTTTATTGTCCCAGCAGGCTGCCCTCTGCTGGCTGTCCAGGTTCAGAACAACTTCATATTGATGTGAAATTGAATCTATTCTCCACCTTTAGCTCTTTTTATGATCATGTAGTCAATATGTTACTCCTCATGAATCTGCTCTGACAGCACTGGACTCAGAGTTCAAATTGTGTCAGACATCTCTTGGATGCTCCCGTTGCAGAAAAACATGATTGAGTTCATTTTCACAATAAAAACAACTACTATGAAACAGTCTGCTGTGGGTTGACTGAAGAGAAACACACAGTCCAGGTGGGATTTGAACCCAGTCTTGAGTAAATCTGTTTTAGGACGAAATGTTTATGCTTAATTTCTTTGCAGGTTAAAGAAGATACACCTTCTGCATCTTCAGTGTCACCTTTTTAGTCTCTGTGTTAAGGTGAGTGAAGCAGGCAGGACCCAAATGCAGAATAAACAGAAAAAATACCTTTATTTCAAGGTTTCTAAGGAACAAACAGAACACTACCTTGTGAACACAGTCAACGACAAACAATGAACCAATAATGACAGACAGAAAAACCATAACTTAAATACACACAAGACTAATCACACAAACAAGACACAGGTGAGGAGGGAGGACAAAACACAGGGGCACCAGGTGAACACAATCGGGTAATCAGGTAGGAGGGAAAACAGACGGAAAGCAACAGGCAAGACAGGGGGTGAACACTTTACAAAATAAAACATGAAACCAAAGACAGAAAAAGACAAGACAAAACACAACACAGACAGATCGTGACATTACACCCCCCCCCCCCCCCCCCCCTCAAGGGACGGAAAAAACACAAAAAAGTCCAACAAACGTCCAAAGAAAACGTCCAGCAGGGAGGGTGGAGGGAGACCGGTGGAGGGACACAAAGCTAGGGCCACCAGGGTGGGTGGAGGGGGTCTGGAGGACGGGTTTGGACTGACAGCCCAGGAGTACAGCGGAGGACCCGGAAGGGATCTCGGGCGGACGGCCCGGGGGCAAGGCAGAATCCGCGGTGGGGGTGTCAGGCGGACGACCCGGGGGCAAGGCAGAGTTCCCAAAGGGACGAAGGCCACAGCGGGCGAACTCAGGGGGCCGGGCATGAGGGTGAAGGCAGCGGCTGGAAGAGATTCAGGGGGGCGGGCACGAGGGCGAGGACCGCGGCTGGGAAAGTTAGGGGGCCGGGCTCAAGGGCGAAGACCGCGGCACTCAGGGGGCCGGGCTCGAGGGCGAAGACCGCAGCCGGAAAAGTCAGGGGGCCGGGCTCGAGGGCGAAGACAGTGGCACACAGGGGGCCGGGCTCGAGGGCAAAGACCGCGGCTGGGGAACTCAGGGGGCCGGGCACAAGGACGGGCAGGAGCTGGTGGAACCCCTGGCGGGTCAGACGTAGACGAGACCCTGGACGGAACCTGGGCCGGTGTCAGTGGGACCCACGACGGAGCAATAGCTGGTGTCGATGGGACCCGAAACAGGACAGGACACGGTGTTGGCAGGAAACCCGGCGTAGCAGGTGTCGGCGGGACCCCCAACAGGACAGGATATGGTGTTGGCAGGACCCCGGCAGAAGAGCAGTTGGCGGGACCTCCAACGGCACAGGACACAGGGTTGGCAGGACCCCCGGCAGAAGAGCAGTCGGCGGGACCTCCAACGGGACAGGACACAGGGTTGGCAGGATCCCCGGCAGAAGAGTAGTTCGCGGGACACCCAACGGGACAGGACACAGGGTTGGCAGGACCCCCGGCAGGAGAGTAGTCGGCGGGACCTCCAACGGCACAGGACATAGGGTTGGCAGGACCCCCGGCAGAAGAGTAGTCGGCGGGACCCCCAGAGGGACAGGACATGGAGTTGGCAGGACCCCCAGCGGAACCTCCAACGGCACTTGAGTAGGGACTTGAGTAGGGACTAGAGAAGGGACTCGAGAGGGGACTCGAGAGGGGACTCGAGAGGGGACTCGAGACGGGACTCGAGAGGTGACTCGAGAGGTGACTCGAGAGGGGACTCGAGAGGTGACTCGAGAGGGGAATCGAGAGGGAACTCGAGAGGTGACTTGAGAGGGGCCTCGAGAGGGAACTCAAGAGGGAACTCGAGAGGGGACTCGAGACGGTCGGTTCGCCGACAGAACACTGGGGGCTGGAGTCGGCCGGTACGCCGACAGGACACGGGGAGCTGGCGTCGGCCGGTACGCCGACAGGACAAGAGGAGCTAGAGTCGGCCGGGACGCCGACAGGACACGGGTAGCTGGCGTCGGCCGGAGAGCCAGTACTGGAGCCGAAACCATGGCTGCTGGGGCCGGTTCTGGAGCCGGAACCATGGCTGTGTGGGCCGGTACTGGTGCACGGATCCATGGCTTCTGGGGCCAGGACTAAGGCTGGAACAATGGCTGCTGGGGGCAGAACTGGGGCCGGAACCATGGCTGCTGGGGCCAGAACTGGGGCCGGAACCATGGCTGCTGGGGCCAGAACTGGGACTGGAACCATGGTTGTGTGGGCTGGTTCTGGAGCCGGAACCATGGCTGTGTGGGCCTGTACTGGAGCAGGAACCATGGCTTCTGGGCACGGAACCGGAACACAGAACCATGGCTGCTGGGGCTCAGGCTTCTATCCTGGACTTGCGACTCCTTCTCTTAGGAGCCTTTTGGAGGCTCAGTGGATCTCCAAAAGCCAGCTGAGTAGCCGAGAACGGCTCCTGGACAGGAGCAGGAAATGGGGAAGAAGCAGGGGTTGACTCCATACGGAACACACCGAGACGTATATGGTGTCAGGTTGGGAATTAGGAGGCAGGGGGGCTAGCATGCCTGGAGCTAGCAGGCCGGGAATCACACGTCTGGAGGAAGTCCATAATCCAGCCAGGTAAAAAGTTCACTAAACTGGAGCCTAATCCCAATACCCCTCCTCGACTCCTCCTTTCCCTCACTCACTTCCCTTCCTTGCGTCTTAGCTCCGCCACTCGAACGTCACTTTTAAACGACGTCTGTTAATGATGACATGTGCACAGCTGTATCCCCTCTCATTGGGCTTAACTGAATAACCCTTTAGAACCGGCCCATTTGTTGTTAAATATTTATTTAAATGAATGAATCTTTCTCTTGTTAGTCAAGGAATTCAATGTATGATGGTTGGTCCTGCTTTTGTGTTCCCTTTTGGTGTAAAATGTAGCCTACATTTAAATAAAACTATAATTATATTGATGTGAAAGCCTTTAAGAAATGAATTGCACATAATAATTCCCACAGAGCTGTGAGCACTTATACATTTATGTGACGCTTTTCCACTCATCTTCCAGTTGTCGGTTTTCCTCTGTTGAAATGGACCAGCTGTGAAGGTGGGGGCGGGGCTTTTATACGCGAGTGGTGAAAACACTTCCGCGTAGTCTGCTCGCGTGTATCCTCCCTTTCGTCTCCTCCCGCACCCCTCCTCCCTCACCCCTCCTCGACTCCTCCATGTGCCTTTCAGTTATTGGGATGTCCTTCAAAATGGCGTGTCTTGATCGATTTCCGGGTCAAGTCCCGGAGGAGGGGAAGTGAGGAGTCGAGGAGGGGTATTGGGATGAGGCTATGGTTTCTCTGTTGCCAACCGGTGCGCCTCTACCAGAGCGGCTCTCTTCTGCCGAACACTGGACGCTCCTTTCCACCAATCAAAGCAGCAAGTCAAATAAAAGGTAAAATGTTGTAATTCTACCTCAAATGGATCATATGCTGGGTCCATTTGTGGTTGGTTCATTCTGTTAAGGTGAGTGAAGTAGGCAGGACCCAAATGCAGAATAAACAGAAAAAATACCTTTATTTCAAGGTTTCTAAGGAACAAACAGAACACTACCTCGTGAACACAGTCAACGACAAACAATGAACCAACAATGACAGACAGACTAACCAGAACTTAAATACACACAAGACTAATCACACAAACAAGACACAGGTGAGGAGGGAGGACAAAACACAGGGGCACCAGGTGAACACAATTGGGTAATCAGGTAGGAGGGTGTAACGACGAGACGCCGTTAATAGAGCTATTTATTAAATGGCATTAATTGTATAAGTGTTCACCCCCATCTTGTCTGTTGTTTCCGGTCGTCTCTGTGTTCCCTCCTGCTGATTATCTGATTGTGTTCACCTGGTGCCCTGTGTTTGCTCCTCCCCTCACCTGTGTCTTGTTGTGCTAATTAGTGTATAGGTATTTAGGCTCTGTTTTCCCTGTCTGTGTGGAGGCTGGTAGTGGGTGTGAGATCTTTGTGGCTGCAGGATGTGTTCACGGAGAACAGCAGGATTGAGGCTGTGAACTATGTGCACATGATTTTAATAAATGCCCACGTCGGGTTATATTTTTGGATGTTCTGCCTCTGCCTCCTTGCTTGTTCGGGCCGCTCAACGGTCAGTCTCACAGAGGGAAAACAGACAGAAAGCAACAAGCAAGACAGGGGGTGAACACTTTACAAAATAAAACATGAAACTAAAGACAGAAAAAGACAAGACAAAACACAACACAGACAGATCGTGACACTCTGGTTCATTTGGTCCGGCAGGGAAGGACAAAGATTGAGTCTGAAGAAAAACAGGGTTTGAACCCCGCCTGAGGGAACAACAAAGGAGTTTGTGTGGCTTCATTTGTCGCCTCATAAAAAACATTACAATATCAAAATGATTCGATATGATTTCACGCTGATTTCCTCTTGGGTATTTAATGATTGCTACCAACTAACGGAGGGAGGTCATTTGTATTCAGTGTGTTATATTCATGAGAGGAGAATAAGGACAGAGAGGTCAGAGATGGACCTGCTTTAAAGTCCTCCTCCTGGGGACATGTTGACAAATGTCTCTGGGTTATTTTTGGCTGCCATAAAAGAAAGATTGTCTTGAAATGTACAAAAAACATTTGGGATCGGTCAATTGGTAGCAAGGATGCTAGAACAGTCAGTAGCTCGTCTGAATGGCTTGAGAGTTAAAAGCTCATTTGTTTTTGGCTCAGTAATGAGAGCAACACTGTGATTGGTTTTGGGGGAGGTGGTTTCAAAATAAAGAAACAACTTTAATAAAACGTGATTTTCTGAATTATGGAATTGCAACACTGATGGAGACAGAGATCATATCACTCTGATCTGAGGTCAGGGAGATAATGGAGCACCAACAGCTGAGAAAAACTAAAGCTGACTGGCTCCAACTTGTAAATAGTTAAAATAATACTTTGGAGTGAGAAGCAGAGATCATAATATGTTTTTTGTGAAATGCTGCTTTTACAAATCAAATGTTTTTTTTTAACTGGGTTTAATCTCAATGAGTAGTAAGATTATGTATAGAATAGTGCTGGGTGGGTTCCTGTCAGCTCTGAGTTCAGTGGGCTGTGTCAGTCTCTTCCTCTTCAGCAGCTGCAGGTGGTTCCTGCTGTAACAGCTCAGAGTCTCTGCAGTCTGACTGAGGGAGGTTTTTGTACGACGACAAATCACTGTGTGAACACGCCACCACTGTGGTAACTCTGACAGTAATAAACTGCTGCATCTTCAGCCTTCAGTCCAGTGATGGTCATAGAGAAGTCAGATCTGCTTCCACTGCCACTAAACCGAGGTTCTGTTCCTGATTCACGTGTGCTCGCATGTTTTATCAGGAGCTTTGGAGGCTGTCCAGATTTCTGTTGATACCAGGACATACAATCATAACCATCACTAACACCGCAGCTGGAATAAACATTTGTGCTGGATTTACAGGTGAGAGTGACGGTGGATCCTGGAGCAGACGTCTCGACAGCAGGCTGAGTCACAGTCACCTGACCGCTGCATCCTGCACACAAAAACAGATGATTGATTTCTCAGCAGAAAGAAAGGAGAGGAAAGGCAGCACATGATGTTTGAAATGTTGCTGAGTGAATGAACCTGTGAAACAGCAGCAGGCCAGCGTCCAGATGAGGATGGTGATGAGAGTCATGGTGCTTTCTGCTGACTGACAGATGTGAGTCCTGTAGTGTTGAACTCACAGGACTATAAACCTTCTCAGTTCACTGGAGGATCAGCTGACCATGCAAAGCCTCCTCTCTATGGAAATGATGTCTCTGCTCTCAGCACACTGAAGGCAACGTGGGACACGAAACCAGGAGGAACACTGTCTGGATTTACACCGTCTATCATCTGAATGGAAGAACATATTTATATCAGGAGTGGAGATGAGGATTTGAGTTTGTCTCCACTGTGGTTGGTATGATATGTCTGTTTGTCTGACATTAACATACATACAGAGATTCACTGTAGATAAATAACATGTTTCAGTTCTGTTTCAAATACATTTGTTAATAACTATTATTTCAAAGCCTCATGTTCATTTAACCGTGTAGAAACTAATATAAAACTGACAAAGTTAGTTGTGTAGCACACTGTAATGGTTTCTCTGCCAGGTGTAGAAAAGTGATGAGAAATGACATAAATCTTCTTAATTCTTCCAGATATGTAATCCATATCTTTAGAAAAGCTTTGTTGATTTAAAAACTGTATATGTGTCTCTGTTATCAGTGAGATCAGGGAGCTCTCTCAGTGATACATGCTTGTTGACAGTGCAGGAGGTTTTTGTACGGCCACTCAATGAGTTTGTATCACTGTGGTGCACTTTTGGTGGAGGAACCAAACTCATCGTTCACTGTAAGTACCAGAGATTTGAATTTTCTAACACAAAACATTACATTTACTTTTGAATCAGAATATGATAAATCAAGACATTATTTTGTATATTATACATTATGTTGATATTTTTTTTAATCTATAAAGCTTGTCTGAAGAATTTAAAAACATTAAGCAAAGTTAGTTTTATTTAATATTGAAGAAGATGTTACGGTGAATTATATGTACGTTTTACTTTTATTTTTTAATAAGATATAAACACATTTTTAGCTCACAATTGACCAAAGAACAGCTGCTATGTCATAACATCTAATTGTGATTTGCTTTTTAATTTTTATATATTTTAACATTCAACAAGTGTTTGATATAAAATCTGCTGAGGATCCGTTAAAACAAATGAAAGTGTGTTTTTGTACATTCAGAGTCGCTGCAGGGTGCGTTCACAGTCCGTTAGTTTCAAAGAGTTCAAAGGAAGTGAAACAAACAGATGACAAAGTCTTCAACTGTAGAAGATGTTACTTTTTGTTTTTCTTAACAGTAAATGATTGCAGAGATTAGTTATTCATTCTGAAACATTGTAAAGCAGAGATAAAGCTTTTCATATAATGATCATTACATGAACACCTTCATTACGTTGCATACTTTCATGTAACTCTTCAGGAGTTTGGATGAGTGCCAAAGAAGAAGATTGATTATTTTAAATGGCAGAATGATATAAAGTATCACCGTTTGATTTGATGAATGAAACCCTCGTGTTCTCCCATGCCTCAGCTCCTCTTGTGATCACAGCTCATGCTCACAGCTGACCCCCACTTTCTCTGTCCTGTACCTTCAATGTATAATTCTTGTTCTGATGAGAGCTACAGAATAACACTCTAACTCCAAACATCAAGTTTAACATTTGATTTTATTTATTAAACCCTCATTTCCTTCCTCATTCTGTTTGTTCTGGAACTATTTGAATGTTTTTAAAATATATTTTATTGTTTTATGTCCTACATATTTGTATGTTGCATTGTTGGAGGAGCCTTGGGCTTTTCATTGGCTTATCTACATCGCCATGTGCAATATGTGCAATATGTGCAATATGTGCAATATGTACCTGGCTGCTAAATCCTCAGAACTGTTACAGGATGTGTATTTTGCAAATTGTGTAACTTTTTATTTTATTTTTTATTATATTATAACTTTTTTTTACTTGAATACTTTTGTATGCAAGCTTCTTCGTAACATGAAGCTGTCTCTGGCTCTTTTCTGCTGTCACAGCGTGAATGTCCCCTCTGTGGGACTACTAAAGGTATTCTGACTCTGGTTCTGATTCACTGCAGCTACTGTGCATATGACAGTAAAGCCTCTGAATGTTTGAATGTGTCCTGTATGGACTCTGTCTCACAGCGTCTGTCCCTCAGTGGAAGTTCATCTGCTCCTTGTGTCTCTCTCCCCTGCAGCGGGCTCCATGCTCAGGCCCTCCGTCTCTCTGCTGGCCCCCTCCTCCTCTGAGCAGCTCTCTGGGGGCTCGCTCACGCTGGCCTGCCTGCTGACCGGCTACTCTCCTCAGGGAGCCGTGGTGAGCTGGGAGGTGGATGGCACACAGGTGACAGAGGGGGTCCTGAGCAGCTCGGAGGAGGAGAAGAGCGGACTCTACAGCAGCAGCAGCAGCCTGAGCCTGAGCCAGGAGCGCTGGATGTCAGGAGAGCTGTACTCCTGCAAGGTCCTCCATCATGCCCACAGCCAGACCCAGTCCCTCCACAGGAGCCAGTGTGAGGGCTAGAGGGGCCGCTGGAGCCCAGGAGAACACATGCTGCTCTGATCATCAGGAGCTTTAATGTTTGGAGAGGGAAGTGAAGCTTTGTGTGGCCGAGAACAACACTGCTGTAAAGTGTTGGACAGCAACAACTTAGAGAGTGATGTGTGAAGCTCAGCAGAGATGAGAGTGTGCTTAGTAACTGTCATGTTGATGATTCAGGATGTTCCTAATAAAGCTTTCTCTGATAAATAACATGATGAAGTGTTTGGTGTTTTATTTAAAGTAGTGAGACATTAAAAGGTTTTATAACATTCTGCACTTCTATCAGCAGAACAAGATAAAGCTTTGGATATTTATTTTTTAATTGGTAATGAAATTGACGTGGTGGTGAAGGAAAGTTACTTCACTGTTTTATCGTGATTAAGAATTTGATCCTGATGTGAACTTGATTTTTAGTGAGGCAGAAAGTTTATGGCTCATAAATAAGATCAGCCTTTAATCTGAGCTGAGAGTAGATGTTTAGATTTTTAAGTATTTATTTGTTCAACATAGTGTGAATATGGAGTTAGTGTTTGGTGAAGTTCCTGTCAGCTCAGTGTTCAGGGTGACATTAATATAGTTTAAACAGGGTGTTGAAGAGTGTCTGTGAGTGTGTTTCAGCTTTATCTGGATTCATGGTGGTTCTGCTTGATGACTCTTGTGTTCACTGGACCAGTTCTCCTCCTCTCAGTCTCTTCACCTCTGCAGCTGCAGCAGGACGCTTCACTTCAGACTGAAGGAGGTTTTTGTATGGCTCTAAATCACTGTGTGAACACGTCACCACCATGGTAGCCCAGACAATAGTAATCTCCTGCATCAACATCCTTAACGTTACTGATGGTTAAAGTGTACTGAGTACCAGATCTAGTACCACTGAATCTAGGCTCAGTTCCAGAGAACAGAGTTGATGCTTTGTATATAAGAAGTTTAGGAGCCTGTCCAGGTTTCTGAAGATACCAACTGAGATCAGCACCAATATCTGAGCTCCCTGTAGCGCTGATGGTCACAGTCCCTCCAGGACTAACAGTCTTGGATGTGTCAGTCTGAGTCAGGAACTTGTTGGCAGAAGACTCTGAAATGAGAAGTGAAATGTTAGATAACCAACAACATGGAGCAGCAGTTTAAATGATAACAGAAAGAGTTAAAGACAAAGCACATTGGATGCAAACATGAAAAGAAAAGACAAACATTGAACCACACATACATTACTCCTATCTTTTCAGATGATACATTTTCAAAGTCTCTCACCCTGACACAGAAAGCCCAACATGACAAGCAGAGTTACTGACAACATGATCTCCAGTTTTCAGGATGAGTGCAGGAACACGGTTCAGACTCTACGTGACACAAGACCTTAAAGCTGTGAGGAGCAGTGAAGCATTACAATCATGCAAATGACATTTCACACGTCACACAGACACCTGTCCTTGAGAAACAGAGAGAGAGAGGAGGTGGAGGAAGTAGAGGCTACATCTCCCTGTGGACTCATGGAGAACATGTAGAAACTTTCTGTTCCTCAACTCTCTGCTGTTTCTGTCTGTTCAGTTTACCAAAGGCCTCTGTGCTTAATAACATAAATATAAGAGATATACTTTATTGTCCCAGCAGGCTGCCCTCTGCTGGCTGTCCAGGTTCAGAACAACTTCATATTGATGTGAGATTGAATCTGTTCTCCACCTTTAGCTCTTTTCATGACCCCTTACTTGGTGCAGGGACCTGGAGCTAAACGCTCTCAATCAGCCCCACCGGCCCCCCATCACTCTGAGGGACTCAGTCCGCGGCTCTTTTCCCATCTACAGCGGCTCCCTGGAGCTTTGACAATAAATAGGCTAACATGGAAATTAGTAGCAGTTAGTTATTTGATATGTGTTTGAGCAGGGGAAAAACATTCAAAGGGAGCATCTCAGTGATACTGTGACACTGAAAGTAAAAAAGAGTTTGAGTATCCGGCCGACGAGGAGTGAAATACACGTCACATCTGTCTCCAGAGCGGCTCAGTGAGCTAACCCTGGATTAATGTTTCTCTTTACTTACTAAGAATAAGAAAAGTCTCAGTAAAATAAGTTTGATACTTTTGTAAGTGATCAATTTCTATTGTATTAATATTTCACAAATATGCAGAAAGTTCTGGAAAGTGTATAATTTATTGCAAACTTTCTCTTCATAAGAGTTTGTTGATTTGATTTGTTTTAACGGGTAAACACACACATGTCAAGAGTTCTCTTTATAGTCGTTCTATAATTTTATAAATGCAACAAACTTTATTTTTTGTACATATAGTAAAAAGTATAGTGTAGTATAAATATGTTTTGCGGCTCCAGACAACATTTATTTGATGGAAGTGAGGGCAGATTGGCTCTTTAGATAGTAAAGGTTGCTGACCCATACCCTAACCCTATCTTGGATCACACAGCAGTCCAATCCACAATTTATACTATATGTCACATGTAGGCCTTTTCAGGCTCACATCTAGATTAGCCTGTTCCAAAAGTGTTGCATCCTCGCCAAAAGTGTCCGTATATTTACCAAAAGTGGCCCAGATATGTTTTAAGATAACCGGGCCACATTTGCTGCATCAGTTGTTGGCCACTTCAGGCTCATACAGTATCAATATTTGCCGTTACCAATTGTGCGGCATCCTTACCACAAGTGGCCCATGTCTGTTTTTTAATATTTGGGCCATATTTTTCATGTCAAATGTGGGCCACTTGAGGCTCACACTCTGATTAGCCAGTGCTGACTGTGCCTTACATTTGCCAAAAATTGTCCAAATTTGTTGTAAAGTATTTGGGCCATTTTTGCCATGTCATATGTAGGCCACTTTAGGTTCACATCCGGATTACTGTGCCGCATCTTTGCCTAAACCGGCCCAGATATGTTAACTTTTAAGATAACTGGGCCACATTTGCTTCTTCATATATGGGCCACTTTTGGTTTACACTCAGATTAGCCTTTGACCATTCTGCCACATCTTTGCCAAAGGTGGCCCACAGTTGTTTTGTGATATTTGGGCCATATGAACCATTTCCCATATGGGCCACTTTAGGGTGACATCCAGATTACACATTGCAGGAGCACCGCATCTTTGCCAAAAAAGGCCCAGATATGTTAACTTTTAAGATAACTGGGCCACATTTGCTTCATCATATATGGGCCACTTTTGGTTTACACTCAGATTAGCGATTTTCCGAATCAACTTTACGTTTCTTAGGCTTGGAGAGAGACATCTTGAAGCTGTTACTCACTGTTACTTGCTGGCCCGCGAACCTCATGTGTAACGTGAGTTTTGACTGAGTGATTTTTGACTGAGTGATTTTTTTTTTTTCATGAACAGAGCGCGGCAGGCTAAATAACGGATTCAAATGAATGGAAAAATCAGCGTTCTCGCCGCATCCTCGGATTTACTGTGATCAGACATTAGTTTTATTTATGCTATTACATATATGCCATTTCGATTTGCAGGCAACCTCTTGTGGGTCAGAAAAAACTTCTGAAGGGCCTGATTCGGCCCGTGGTCCGCTAGTTGAATAGGCCTGCACTAGCCCATCCCCCCACTCCTCCCGTTGACAATTTACTAGCGGTACCGAAGTGGGCCGGTCGAGAGTCCCGGGATGATTTTTAGTCCCAGTCCACCACTGGCTACATGACCGTATGACCGCCCATATTGACGCACCTAATTCCTAAACTTCTAACAGATACAACATAAACCGATCCTTCAGCCTCATATGAGCTCTCAGAAACGTTCAAAATTAAACTGCCATCGCTGTCTGAGCTTGCTGCTGTGTGCCCCATCCTGCGTTTACATGCAGATGCTGGGATCCTGAATGGTGCAGCTGGAGTGCTGTGCCCGCAATGACGTCACCCATAATTTGGCGGGATTTGAAGAATCCCCCCAAAAAATCCAGAATATGGTCAACATTGAAGGGCAAATTAATGGTTATCAAAGTACAAATATCCAAAATCAGTTCAGCAACGGTTTTCAAGGGGACAATATTTACTCAAATTGATGGGTTTGGATGATGGGGGAAACTCGTGTCACAGGCTCTTTAAGTAAATCTGTTTTAGGATGAAATGTGTATGCTTAATTTCTCTGCAGGTTAAAGAAGATACACTTTCTGCATCTTCAGTGTCACCTTTTTAGTCTCTCTGGTTCATTTGGTCCTCCTCCTGGGGACATGTGGACAAATGTCTCTGGGTTATTTTTGGCTGCGATAAAAGAAAGATTGTCTTGAAATGTACAAAAAACATTTGGGATTGGTCAATTGGTAGCAAGGATGCAAGAACAGTCAGTAGCTCGTCTGAATGGCTTGAGAGTTAAAAGCTCATTTGTTTTTGGCTCAGTAATGAGAGCAACACTGTGATTGTTTTTGGGGTAGGTGGTTTCAAAATAAAGAAATAAGTTTAAAAAACATGATTTTCTGAATTAGGAATTGCAACACTGATGGAGACAGAGATCATATCACTCTGATCTGAGGTCAGGGAGATAATGGAGCCCCAACAGCTGAGAAAAACTAAAGCTGCCTTGCAACTAAATGGAAATAGTTAAAATATACTTTGGAGTGAGAAGCAGAGATCATAATATGGTTTTGTGTGTAATGCTGTTTTTACATAGAATGTGTTTTGGACTGGGTTTAATCTCATTAATCCATTAACATCTGTATATTTAAGAATAAGAAGTGAATAGTGCTGGGTGGGTTCCTGTCAGCTCTGAGTTCAGTGGGCTGTGTCAGTCTCTTCCTCTTCAGCAGCTGCAGGTGGTTCCTGCTGTAACAGCTCAGAGTCTCTGCAGTCTGACTGAGGGAGGTTTTTGTACGACGACAAATCACTGTGTGAACACGTTACCACTGTGGTCACTCTGACAGTAATAAACTGCTGCATCTTCAGCCTTCAGTCCAGTGATGGTCATAGAGAAGTCAGAGCCGCTTCCACTGCCACTAAACCGAGGTTCTGTTCCTGATACAAGTGTGCTCACTAGTGTTATTAAGAGCTTTGGAGGCTGTCCAGATTTCTGTTGATACCAGAACATACAATCATCACTACTACTATCACCGCAGTCGGGATCAACATCTGTGCTGGTTTTACAGGTGAGAGTGACGGTGGATCCTGGAGCAGACGTCTCGACTGCAGGCTGAGTCACAGTCACCTGACCGCTGCATCCTGCACACAAAAACAGATGATTGATTTCTCAGCAGAAAGAAAGGAGAGGAAAGGCAGCACATGATGTTTGAAATGTTGCTGAGTGAATGAACCTGTGAAACAGCAGCAGGCCAGCGTCCAGATGAGGATGGTGATGAGAGTCATGGTGCTTTCTGCTGACTGACAGATGTGAGTCCTGCAGTGTTGAACTCACAGGACTATAAACCTTCTCAGTTCACTGGAGGATCAGCTGACCATGCAAAGCCTCCTCTCTATGGAAATGATGTCTCTGCTCTCAGCACACTGAAGGCAACGTGGGACACGAAACCAGGAGGAACACTGTCTGGATTTACACCGTCTATCATCTGAATGGAAGAACATATTTATATCAGGAGTGGAGATGAGGATTTGAGTTTGTCTCCACTGTGGTTGGTATGATATGTCTGTTTGTCTGACATTAACATACTTACAGAGATTCACTGTAGATAAATAACATGTTTCAGTTCTGTTTCAAATACATTTGTTAATAACTATTATTTCAAAGCCTCATGTTCATTTAACCGTGTAGAAACTAATATAAAACTGACAAAGTTAGTTGTGTAGCAGACTGTAATGGTTTCTCTGCCAGGTGTAGAAAAGTGATGAAAAATGACATAAATCATTTTAATTCTTCCAGATATGTAATCCATATCTTTAGAAAAGCTTTGTTGATTTAAAAACTGTATATGTGTCTCTGTTATCAGTGAGATCAGGGAGCTCTCTCAGTGATACATGCTTGTTTACAGAGCAGGAGGTTTTTGTACGGCCACTCAATGAGTTTGTATCACTGTGGTGCACTTTTGGTGGAGGAACCAAACTCATCGTTAACTGTAAGTACCAGAGATTTAAATTTTCTAACACAAAACATTACATTTACTTTTGAATCAGAATATGATAAATCAAGACATTATTTTGTATAATTTACATTATGTTGATATTTTTTTACATCTATAAAGCTTGTCTGAAGAATTTAAAAACATTAAGCAAAGTTAGTTTTATTTAATATTGAAGAAGATGTTACGGTGAATTATATGTACGTTTTACTTTTCTTTTTTAATAAGATATAAACACATGTTTAGCTCACAATTGACCAAAGAACAGCTACTATGTCATAACATCTAAATGTGATTTGCATTTTAATCTTTATATATTTTAACATTCAACAAGTGTTTGATATAAAATCTGCTGAGGATCCGTTAAAACAAATGAAAGTGTGTTTTTGTACATTCAGAGTCGCTGCAGGGTGCGTTCACAGTCCGTTAGTTTCAAAGAGTTCAAAGGAAGTGAAACAAACAGATGACAAAGTCTTCAACTGTAGAAGATGTTACTTTTTGTTTTTCTTAACAGTAAATGATTGCAGAGATTAGTTATTCATTCTGAAACATTGTAAAGCAGAGATAAAGCTTTTCATATAATGATCATTACATGAACACCTTCATTACGTTGCATACTTTCATGTAACTCTTCAGGAGTTTGGATGAGTGCCAAAGAAGAAGATTCATTATTTTAAATGGCAGAATGATATAAAGTATCACCGTTTGATTTGATGAATGAAACCCTCGTGTTCTCCCATGCCTCAGCTCCTCTTGTGATCACAGCTCATGCTCACAGCTGACCCCCACTTTCTCTGTCCTGTACCTTCAATGTATAATTCGTGTTCTGATGAGAGCTACAGAATAACACTCTAACTCCAAACATCAAGTTTAACATTTGATTTTATTTATTAAACCCTCATTTCCTTCCTCATTCTGTTTGTTCTGGAACTATTTGAATGTTTTTAAAATATCTTTTATTGTTTTATGTCCTACATATTTGTATGTTGCATTGTTGGAGGAGCCTTGGGCTTTTCATTGCCTTATCTACATCGCCATGTGCAATATGTGCAATATGTGCAATATGTGCAATATGTTTAATATGTGCAATATGTGCAATATGTGCAATATATACCTGGCTGCTAAATCCTCAGAACTGTTACAGGATGTGTATTTTGTAAATTGTGTAACTTTTTATTTTATTTTTCATTATATTATAACTTTTTTTTACTTGAATACTTTTGTATGCATGCTTCTTCGTAACATGAAGCTGTCTCTGTCTCTTTTCTGCTGTAACAGCGTGAATGTCCCCTCTGTGGGACTACTAAAGGTATTCTGACTCTGGTTCTGATTCACTGCAGCTACTGTGCATATGACAGTAAAGCCTCTGAATGTTTGAATGTGTCCTGTATGGACTCTGTCTCACAGCGTCTGTCCCTCAGTGGAAGTTCATCTACTCCTTGTGTCTCTCTCCCCTGCAGCGGGCTCCATGCTCAGGCCCTCCGTCTCTCTGCTGGCCCCCTCCTCCTCTGAGCAGCTCTCTGGGGGCTCGCTCACGCTGGCCTGCCTGCTGACCGGCTACTCTCCTCAGGGAGCCGTGGTGAGCTGGGAGGTGGACGGCACACAGGTGACAGAGGGGGTCCTGAGCAGCTCGGAGGAGGAGAAGAGCGGACTCTACAGCAGCAGCAGCAGCCTGAGCCTGAGCCAGGAGCGCTGGATGTCAGGAGAGCTGTACTCCTGCAAGGTCCTCCATCATGCCCACAGCCAGACCCAGTCCCTCCACAGGAGCCAGTGTGAGGGCTAGAGGGGCCGCTGGAGCCCAGGAGAACACATGCTGCTCTGATCATCAGGAGCTTTAATGTTTGGAGAGGAAAGTGAAGCTTTGTGTGGCCGAGAACAACACTGCTGTAAAGTGTTGGACAGCAACAACTTAGAGAGTGATGTGTGAAGCTCAGCAGAGATGAGAGTGTGCTTAGTAACTGTCATGTTGATGATCCAGGATGTTCCTAATAAAGCTTTCTCTGATAAATAACATGATGAAGTGTTTGGTGTTTTATTTAAAGTAGTGAGACATTAAAAGGTTTTATAACATTCTGCACTTCTATCAGCAGAACAAGATAAGACTTTGGATATTTATTTTTTAAGTGGCAATGAAATTGACGTGGTGGTGAAGGAAAGTTACTTCACTGTTTTATCGTGATTAAGGATTTGATCCTAATGTGAACTTGATTTTTAGTGAGGCTGAGAGGATGGCTCAAATATAATATCAAGCATAGATTTTTCTCCAGGCTAAGAGTAGAGTCCTTTATTTCTAAGCATTGTTTAATTCAACATATTAGTTTGAATAGTTAGTGTTTGGTGAAGTTCCTCTCTACTCAGCGTTCAGGGGTCTGTGTCAGAGATTACTTTATGTTATGCAGGTGTTAGTAGAGGTACTTTCTTTTCTTTGCAAACATCGTTACTTGTTTCCACTTCTCTCTTAAGTCTCTCATGAACAGTTTAACAGTTCCCCTGCTGGTAAATCGATCTACATTGAACTCAATATCCACTGAGTGTTTGATTCTCTAGGATGTCCCTTCTTGTTATCAAATCCACTGAATAGAGACACAGCATGCCATGCAACAGAGAGACATCTAATATCTAACAGGTCTGTCAAGACTGGATGATTTTAACTCAATGAGGGGGCCACATAGAGAAACACATACAAAGGGCTGGGCCACGCACTAGAGGTGAGGTATTTTGCCTTTTAAGTTATAAGTTAAATCAATCAAATGTAGGTAAATCATGCTTGTTACTTGAATATGATTTAAGAAGAAAAGCTCACAGCTCTCCATAGAGTTTCATTTATTTTGTTATAAAAAGTGTTGGCAGCTAATTCCTTAAACAGAAGCCTCAGATTGCTTAAGATAAGGGGAAATATGAAGTATATATTTCAAGCTTGTTATGCAAATAAGTTATTGTGCTTTTTTTATCAACTAAGATTTGTTAGAAATAGTTTTCAACTTAAATGTATTTGAAAAGTGGGCTTATTACCTCATGAATACTACTGTGTAATATATATTTCAACATATATATTTAAGAAGTGTAAGACAAGCTCAAGTTTCAGGTGTGGGCCATATTCCATTATACTTTTAGAATTTGATGAGGGCCAATACAAATGTACGAGACACCCCTGATCTATGCATTGCATTGTATTGCCTGGTTAATAAATGTGCAACACAGCACTAGTCACATAGTGTCACACTGTAGATCCTGTTTTACATTAATCTCTCATCAGAGATGACCTTTTTCTCTTAGTGACTATGTATATAATTGAACATCTGGATTAGGAAAGGGGAACATTTGAGTTCCACTTCCCCTCTGACTGGGGCTCATGTAGTTTCTGTACGTTTGTGCCGGTGGTGCGTATCAGAACCTCAGGTCAGGTCACAGCTCAGCACTCTGTACGCTGTTTCATACCAGGGAGTTTCTTGTATGACTACATGAGGCCCACATTAGCTCCCATACAGCAGTCACTTCATGCATCTTCAGCTCTTGGTGGTGGGAGTGACTTTCATTTCAAATCCACTACAGCTCCGAGACAGAGAAATAAAACATAGCTACTGAATGTAAACTATTTGATATGAAGAACAGTTTGAACATTAAACTAAACTCACCCTATTTCTGTAAAGGCTGGTTAATGCACTCTCTGTAGACTCAAATCAGTATCTCACCCTGGATATAGACTACCAGTACCAGCAGTAAAACCAGCAATAACCTTATTTAAAAACTGGATAATTGTGCATCAAGCCCAACAAATCTCCTCTGAGAGTTGTCTGTGTTACATCTGCATGAAAAACAACAATGCTGCCCTCTTGAGTCGAAACAGGAGTATGTAGAGACATTTGAATCTTTCACATCATGCACTGAATCTGAGATACAGTCACATAAAAGTCCCTTCTTTATCGGAGCAAAGTTCTCTTGTGAGTCTTTATCGCTTTGCAGTGGCCCTGTATACCAATCTAGAGTCTGTCTGGGTCTCTTTGTAGTTGTTTTGCCTCTTTATGAAGTCATTTAGCACTTCTTTGTGGCGTCATGCCTCTTTCTCATCATTTAGCATTTCTTTGTGGACTTGTTGGGTTTATTTTCTCCTCTCTCTTTGGTCATTTTGTCTCTAAGTTGCATCGTGCATCTCTTTCCATGGCTTTATAAAAAATGATTTACATTTATTTAACCTTTATTTAACCAGATGAAAACATTGAGACAAAATCTCATTTACAATGCTGACCTGGCCAAGAAGGCAGCAACGTTACACGTTCTTACACATAACACAGACATATAAAATACAGAGAACACAACTAAGTAAAGAAAAGACGAACAGCAGTCACTACATTGAGCACATTAGGGACAGTAAGAAAGGTACACTACTTATTACTGCAAGAGCAGCTGGTGGTAAGGACCTCAGACAACTTCAATTTAAAACAGGCTATAGGGACAAGTGCCCTCAGTTTGAGGCTTGATTGAAGGTCATTCCAAGACCAAGGACCAGAATAAAAAAGACTCCTTTTTCCAGCCTCAGTCCACTCAGCAGGAACCTGGAACCGTATCCAGGCACTGGGTCTGAGGTTGTAAAAGTCACAAACTGGAGCAAATCTGGCACATATGTACAGTGGAAGCTTTCCTAAAATGGCTTTATACAATAATAAAAACCAATGCTGTATCCTACCCATACTAAGTGAGGACCATCCAGTTAGGCTATACAGTGGGCAATGATGAGTCCTATAGGGTGCATTTGATATGTATCGCAGTGCAGCATGGTAGAGTGGGTCAAGTTTGGCCAAAACAGTGGGACAGGCAAATCTATAGATTGTATCACCGTAGTCAAGCTGGGACAGGAATAAGCCAGAGAACAACCTTTTACGGGAAGAAGTTGAAAAACAACGTTTAAGTCTGTAAAGGAAGCCAAGAGTGAATTTCAATTTCTTAGTTAGAACTTGATGTTTAAAGTTTAGATTTCTGTCCAACCAAATGCTCAGATATTTGTATGTATCGACAAACTCAACAGAGACGCCAGCAAGGGTGTCAATGGAGAGGCAAGAGGACGCTGACTTGGGAGCAAAAAGCATTGCTTTGGTTTTCTTACCGTTCAATAGCAGTTTAGAATCAAGAAGCGCATGCTGCAGCGTGATAAAATCTGATTTTAAAGTGGAAACGGCCATATCCAGAGAAGGAGCACATGAATAAACAATAGTGTTGTCAGCATACATAGGGAGATTGTGGCTAAGTGGTTAGTGCGCTGATCTTCGGATCACGGGCGCATGGGGCGACTAGTTTGAATCCTGCTGCGGTCAATATTCCGCTGTGTCCTTGGACAAGACACTTCACCCTAAATTGTTCATGTGGGGATTGCCCACAGTATTGAATGTATGTCAGTCGCTTTGGAAAAAAAGCTTCTAACAAGTGACATTTAATGTAATAATATGATAGGTAGAAAATTGCATCTGATCACAAATATCGTTTACATATGATAAAAAGAGCAAGGGCCCCACAATAGAGCCCTGTGGAACTCCCTTCTCCAAGGTGACAGGGTCAAAGACAGTACTACCCAACCTGACACATTGAGTACGGTCGGTTAGATAACTCTGAAACCAGCAAATGGCGTTATGACCGAAACGAGACACAAACATAACATTAGACAGAAGATGGAAAACCTTCTCAGATAAAATGGAAAGAACCAACACCGGTGGGATTTTGGTGACAGTACAACTGGACAAAGTTAAAGTGGGGTTCGCCAACTCCGGCAGCACCAACACCTGGTCTGCCACATGTGGAAGCGCCTCTTTAGTTTCTCACCTGCTGAGCCCCGAGTAAAATGCTTTTGTATGCACAAACTAGAGGAGGACAGCACACACCAGTGTGACTTTGGTGGGAGTACGACCACCATTAACAAAGTTATCGTGGGGGTGCCAAGCCAGGCAGCTGCACCACCCTCTACACTCTAAGTGATCATGTCACACTCTCTAGCCCTGAAGAGTCCATCCCATAGACAACCATTATATCATCTACAACCGCCTGAACATTTACCAAAACGTAATTGTTGGTGAGTCAAAAAATCTAAAAGATATCAAAAAGCTGAAAACAAATGTAATAGCTGAATTTTTTGTGACCGTTTCAAAGTTGGAATGAAGTCTGTAGCTGAAAGTATTCTGAAGGAGCAGCATTTTAAACACGGTGTATGTAAAAGAGGATTTGAAGGATACTCCCATGGGGATACATTGTACAAATACAAGTTTAATATGTGGTATATTTTAAAAAGTATAAATGTCAAAACAAGAAAAGTCATAGCACACATGTCCTGAAGGAGCTGAACATTGTAATATTTGAATGGTCTCTCTAGCTGAAAGTATGCTGAAGTAGTTAGACGGCGAAATCTGGTTGAAATAATCAATCAATCAACAACTGTATTAATCCTGCAAGGGGCAATTGGTTGTGAGCAGTTTATGTCATGTACACAGGCAGGAACATGCAGGAAGAAAGCACAATAATAAGATGCTGAAGAATAAAGATTTGAAGAACAATAGTTGAACAGCATTCACACTAATAAGTATGTTGAATAGTAGACTGAGTGTGGCTTCACCAGTCACACAGAGTTACATTATTGCACATCATGTGAACAACACCTTGTTCTTTTTCCTTTCTTAATTCTGAGAGCCGTGTTCATGCTCAACTCTGACTGCATTTTACACATGTCTGCACAGCCCTCCACTTTAAATATAATTAACTTTAGTTTGCCATATATTCATTGTTCTAAGTGTTTTAGTGTTTTAGCTTTTAAGGTCTTTTAAATCTAAATTTGTCGGAAATACTTATTTATATTATCTTTATATTTTGTACCTACTATGGCAACTTATTTTCTTAGATTGTTTATGTTCGTACCACCAGACACCAAAGCTAATTCCTTGTATGTGTCAAAGTATCTGGTAATAAACTTGATTCTGATTCTGATGTACGTCTGCTAGTCCTAAAGCCTCTGTTTTGCACTGGTGGTCTCAGGGGGGGTCAGGGGTCAAATCATGTTCAAACTAAACGTCTCTTGGATGTTCCTGCTGTTTTTGGTTTCAATAATGGAACAAAAAAACATTTCAGGAAACTTCAATGAAACTGGTTGTTAGAAAACCTGAAGTTTTGAACTAAGATGTGAATTTGAGGTTAACTAATGGATCAGTTCATTGATTGATGTGAATAAGAGGGTTTTAATCAGCCACAGTTTAACATTTGAAAGACTTCATTAGATTGATCTTTGTCATTTTTAATCAGGATCTTTATAATAATGATTAAATAATAACTCCAGAGAGGCCAGAGATGCTCCTGCTGTGAAGCACACCGAGTGGAGACATGTGGGGAAAAGCTAAAGAGCGTTTGTTGTTTTAATTCGGGGAAGCAGAGATCACAATAAGGTTTGTGTATAATGCTGCTTTTACATATAATGTGTTTTGGACTGGGTTTAATCTCATTAATCCATTAACATCTGTATATTTAAGAATAAGAAGTGAATAGTGCTGGGTGGGTTCCTGTCAGCTCTGAGTTCAGTGGGCTGTGTCAGTTTCTTCCTCTTCAGCAGCTGCAGGTGGTTCCTGCTGTAACAGCTCAGAGTCTCTGCAGTCTGACTGAGGGAGGTTTTTGTACGACGACAAATCACTGTGTGAACACCCAAGCACTGTTTATGAGGTGGAGACTCTGACAGTAATAAACTGCTGCATCTTCAGCCTTCAGTCCAGTGATGGTCATAGAGAAGTCAGAGCCGCTTCCACTGCCACTAAACCGAGGTTCTGTTCCTGATTCACGTGTGCTCACTTGTCTTAATAAGAGCTTTGGAGGCTGTCCAGATTTCTGTTGATACCAGGCCATACAATCCTTACTACCACAGTCGGGATAAACATCAGGGTTGGTTTTACAGGTGAGAGTGAGGGTGGATCCTGGAGCAGACGTCTCGACTGCAGGCTGAGTCACAGTCACCTGACCGCTGCATCCTGCACACAAAAACAGATGATTGATTTCTCAGCAGAAAGAAAGGAGAGGAAAGGCAGCACATGATGTTTGAAATGTTGCTGAGTGAATGAACCTGTGAAACAGCAGCAGGCCAGCGTCCAGATGAGGATGGTGATGAGAGTCATGGTGCTTTCTGCTGACTGACAGATGTGAGCCCTGCAGTGTTGAACTCACAGGACTATAAACCTTCTCAGTTCACTGGAGGATCAGCTGACCATGCAAAGCCTCCTCTCTATGGAAATGATGTCTCTGCTCTCAGCACACTGAAGGCAACGTGGGACACGAAACCAGGAGGAACACTGTCTGGATTTACACCGTCTATCATCTGAATGGAAGAACAGATTTATATCAGGAGTGGAGATGAGGATTTGAGTTTGTCTCCACTGTGGTTGGTATGATATGTCTGTTTGTCTGACATTAACATACATACAGAGATTCACTGTAGATAAATAACATGTTTCAGTTCTGTTTCAAATACATTTGTTAATAACTATTATTTCAAAGCCTCATGTTCATTTAACCGTGTAGAAACTAATATAAAACTGACAAAGTTAGTTGTGTAGCAGACTGTAATGGTTTCTCTGCCAGGTGTAGAAAAGTGATGAAAAATGACATAAATCATTTTAATTCTTCCAGATATGTAATCCATATCTTTAGAAAAGCTTTGTTGATTTAAAAACTGTATATGTGTCTCTGTTATCAGTGAGATCAGGGAGCTCTCTCAGTGATACATGCTTGTTGACAGAGCAGGAGGTTTTTGTACGGCCACTCAATGAGTTTGTATCACTGTGGTTGACTTTTGGTGGAGGAACCAAACTCATCGTTGACTGTAAGTACCACAGATTTATATTTTCTAACAAAAAACATTACATTTACTTTTGAATCAGAATATGATAAATCAAGACATTATTTAGGATATTATACATTATGTTGATATTTTTTTATATCTATAAAGCTTGTGTGAAGAATTTAAAAACATTAAGCGAAGTTAGTTTTATTTAATATTGAAGAAGATGTTACGGTGAATTATATGTACGTTTTACTTTTAAAAAAAAAAAGATATAAACACATTTTCAGCTCACAATTGACCAAAGAACAGCTGCTATGTCATAACATCTAATTGTGATTTGCATTTTTAATATTTATATATTTTAACATTCAACAAGTGTTTGATATAAAATCTGCTGAGGATCCGTTAAAACAAATGAAAGTGTGTTTTTGTACATTCAGAGTCGCTGCAGGGTGCGTTCACAGTCCGTTAGTTTCAAAGAGTTCAAAGGAAGTGAAACAAACAGATGACAAAGTCTTCAACTGTAGAAGATGTTACTTTTTGTTTTTCTTAACAGTAAATGATTGCAGAGATTAGTTATTCATTCTGAAACATTGTAAAGCAGAGATACAGCTTTTCATATAATGATCATTACATGAACACCTTCATTACGTTGCATACTTTCATGTAACTCTTCAGGAGTTTGGATGAGTGCCAAAGAAGAAGATTCATTATTTTAAATGGCAGAATGATATAAAGTATCACCGTTTGATTTGATGAATGAAACCCTCGTGTTCTCCCATGCCTCAGCTCCTCTTGTGATCACAGCTCATGCTCACAGCTGACCCCCAGTTTCTCTGTCCTGTACCTTCAATGTATAATTCTTGTTCTGATGAGAGCTACAGAATAACACTCTAACTCCAAACATCAAGTTTAACATTTGATTTGATTTATCAAACCCTCATTTCCTTCCTCATTCTGTTTGTTCTGGAACTATTTGAATGTTTTTAAAATATGTTTTATTGTTTTATGTCCTACATATTTGTATGTTGCATTGTTGGAGGAGCCTTGGGCTTTTCATTGGCTTATCTACATCGCCATGTGCAATATGTGCAATATGTGCAATATGTGCAATATGTACCTGGCTGCTAAATCCTCAGAACTGTTACAGGATGTGTATTTTGCAAATTGTGTAACTTTTTATTTTATTTTTTATTATATTATAACTTTTTTTTACTTGAATACTTTTGTATGCATGCTTCTTCGTAACATGAAGCTGTCTCTGGCTCATTTCTGCTGTCACAGCGTGAATGTCCCCTCTGTGGGACTACTAAAGGTATTCTGACTCTGGTTCTGATTCACTGCAGCTACTGTGCATATGACAGTAAAGCCTCTGAATGTTTGAATGTATCCTGTATGGACTCTGTCTCACAGCGTCTGTCCCTCAGTGGAAGTTCATCTGCTCCTTGTGTCTCTCTCCCCTGCAGCGGGCTCCATGCTCAGGCCCTCCGTCTCTCTGCTGGCCCCCTCCTCCTCTGAGCAGCTCTCTGGGGGCTCGCTCACGCTGGCCTGCCTGCTGACCGGCTACTCTCCTCAGGGAGCCGTGGTGAGCTGGGAGGTGGACGGCACACAGGTGACAGAGGGGGTCCTGAGCAGCTCGGAGGAGGAGAAGAGCGGACTCTACAGCAGCAGCAGCAGCCTGAGCCTGAGCCAGGAGCGCTGGATGTCAGGAGAGCTGTACTCCTGCAAGGTCCTCCATCATGCCCACAGCCAGACCCAGTCCCTCCACAGGAGCCAGTGTGAGGGCTAGAGGGCCCGCTGGAGCCCAGGAGAACACATGCTGCTCTGATCATCAGGAGCTTTAATGTTTGGAGAGGAAAGTGAAGCTTTGTGTGGCCGAGAACAACACTGCTGTAAAGTGTTGGACAGCAACAACTTAGAGAGTGATGTGTGAAGCTCAGCAGAGATGAGAGTGTGCTTAGTAACTGTCATGTTGATGATTCAGGATGTTCCTAATAAAGCTTTCTCTGATAAATAACATGATGAAGTGTTTGATGTTTTATTTAAAGTAGTGAGACATTAAAAGGTTTTATAACATTCTGCACTTCTATCAGCAGAACAAGATAAAACTTTGGATATTTATCTTTTAATTGGTAATGAAATTGACGTGGTGGTGAAGGAAAGTTACTACACTGTTTTATTGTGATTAAGAATTTGATCCTGATGTGAACTTGATTTTTAGTGAGGCAGAAAGTTTATGGCTCATAAATAAGATCAGCCTTTAATCTGAGCTGAGAGTAGATGTTTAGATTTTTAAGTATTTGTTTTTTCAACATAGTGTGAATATGGAGTTAGTGTTTGGTGAAGTTCCTGTCTGCTCTGTGTTCAGGGTGACATTAATATAGTTTAAACAGGGTGTTGAAGAGTGTCTGTGAGTGTGTTTCAGCTTTATCTGGATTCATGGTGGTTCTGCTTGATGACTCTTGTGTTCACTGGACCAGTTCTCCTCCTCTCAGTCTCTTCACCTCTGCAGCTGCAGCAGGACGCTTCACTTCAGACTGAAGGAGGTTTTTGTACTGCTCTAAATCACTGTGTGAACACGTAATTACCATGGTCGCCCAGACAATAGTAATCTCCTGCATCAACATCCTTAACGTTACTGATGGTTAAAGTGTACTGAGTACCAGATCTAGTACCACTGAATCTAGGCTCAGTTCCAGAGAACAGAGTTGATGATGAGTGTATAAGAAGTTTAGGAGCCTGTCCAGGTTTCTGAAGATACCAACTGAGATCAGCACCAATATCTGAGCTCCCTGTAGCGCTGATGGTCACAGTCCCTCCAGGACTAACAGTCTTGGATGTGTCAGTCTGAGTCAGGAACTTGTTGGCAGAAGACTCTGAAATGAGAAGTGAAATGTTAGATAACCAACAACATGGAGCAGCAGTTTAAATGATAACAGAAAGAGTTAAAGACAAAGCACATTGGATGCAAACATGAAAAGAAAAGACAAACATTGAACCACACATACATTACTCCTATCATTTCAGATGATACATTTTCAAAGTCTCTCACCCTGACACAGAAAGCCCAACATGACAAGCAGAGTTACTGACAACATGATCTCCAGTTTTCAGGATGAGTGCAGGAACACGGTTCAGACTCTACGTGACACAAGACCTTAAAGCTGTGAGGAGCAGTGAAGCATTACAATCATGCAAATGACATTTCACACGTCACACAGACACCTGTCCTTGAGAAACAGAGAGAGAGAGGAGGTGGAGGAAGTAGAGGCTACATCTCCCTGTGGACTCATGGAGAACATGTACAAACTTTCTGTTCCTCAACTCTCTGCTGTTTCTGTCTGTTCAGTTTACCAAAGGCCTCTGTGCTTAATAACATAAATATAAGAGATATACTTTATTGTCCCAGCAGGCTGCCCTCTGCTGGCTGTCCAGGTTCAGAACAACTTCATATTGATGTGAGATTGAATCTGTTCTCCACCTTTAGCTCTTTTCATGATCCCTTACTTGGTGCAGGGACCTGGAGCTAAACGCTCTCAATCAGCCCAACCGGCCCCCCATCACTCTGAGGGACTCCCCAGTCTCTGCTGTGGAGTCTTTCTGCTTCCTGGGCACCATCATCACCCAGGACCTCAAGTGGGAGCAGAACATCATGGCCTCAGCTTTCATTCATACGCTGATGACACACAGCTCTATCTCTGCACCAAACCGTCCACTCAGCTCCGCCCTCAATCCCTTGTCAACTGCCTACAGGACATCAAAAAGTGGATGTCTTTAAACCTGCTCAAATTAAAGAGCAATAAAACAGAGCTTGTGATTGTTGCTCCCAAGGAGTAGCTCCGGAAGGTTGGAGACCTGTTCCTCTCCATTGACGGCTGCTCCATCTCTCCGTCCACTGAAGTCCGCAACCTGGGAGTCATCCTGGACACCACCCTCTCCTTCCAGGCGCATCAAATCTGTCACCAAATTGGCTTTCTACCACCTCAGAAACATTTCCAGACTCCGGCCTTCAGTCTCTGACTCTGTGGCAGAAACATTAATACACGCTTTCATCACTTCCCGCCTCGACTACTGCAATGGAGTCCTGTCCGGGGTTCCCAGCAGAACCCTGGAGAGGCTCCAATACGTGGAGAACTCTGACGCCAGGCTTCTCACCCGCACCAAGCCCTGGCAACACATCACCCCCACCCTCATCCACCTTCAACATCACCCCGACCCTCATCCACCTTCAACATCACCCTCACCCTCATCCACCTTCAACATCACCCCCACCCTCATCCACCTTCAAGATCACCTCCACCCTCATCCACCTTCAACATCACCCCCACCCTCATCCACCTTCAACATCACCCCCACCCTCATCCATCTTCAACATCACCCCCACCCTCACCCTCATCCACCTTCAACATCACCCCCACCCTCATCCTCATCCACCTTCAACATCACCCCCACCCTCATCCACCTTCACTGGCTGCCGGTCAAGTCCCGGATTCAATTCAAAACACTCCTCCTGACTTACGAGTCTCTCCATGCAGTGTTTTTATGTTAATCCTACAGAACACATGGTGAAAGGATAAGATGTGTTTTGTCAGTATAGTACTATTTTATAAAACATTCTCTGTTGTTTAAGTGTCTGATACTTGATAACCACGAATAAAAAATACCTAAAAAATGACAAGTAATGATATCACATATATGATATAGTCAGACACTGTGTTATTTCAAATCAGGCCTTATGAATATTTAGTTCAAACTGGCTTTACTCTCTTGAATTGCTCTTTAGAATTTAATTTTCTCTGTGGTGTTTTCTATGCAACAAATGTTTGTATTGTAATGCCACTCGTATTTGATTTATTTGTTGTAAGGTGACATTGAATGTTTTGAAAGGTGCCCTGAAGTAAAATATATGAATGTTATTGTATCTGTGACTCTCTCTCATTTTTAATGTTCTTTTTTTAGACAAGGTTAATCCTGGTGTCAATAGGGAAGATCTGCACGGTTCTCTACAGCCCATGTTCAGCAGAACAGGTGATGCAGCTGCCTGGTTTGGCACGCCCACTATAACTTTGTCAAGGGTGGTCATACTCCCACCAAAATCACACTGGTGTTTGCTGTCCCTCTCTAGTTTGTGCACAAAAAAGCATGTTACGCTGGGCTCAGCAGGTGACAAACTAAAGAGGGGCTTCCACATGTGGCAGACCAGGTGGTGCAGCTGCCTGGTTTGTCAACCCCATTACAACTTTGTCCAAGATAGTCACACTGTCACCAAAATCTCACCGGTGTTGGTTGTTTCCATCTTATCTGAGAATGTTTTTCATCTCCGGCAGAGCAGGTTTTCTAAGTAGTTCTGAGTAAAGGTGAAATAAATACTTTATATTGAGTTATTTTCGTGTTGTGTAAATAATGATGCCTTTCCATGATGCTTTGGAAAGGCAAAGAATAATAAAAAATATACATGTAAATTTCAACTTTATTTTTTATTTTACGATGTGGAACAATGATCAGTTCATGCATAATTCATGATTATTCAAAAATAGCAATGTCAACAATGATGAACACTAATATTAAGAACAACACAAATGTATCATTGGTGTTAGTATTGTAATTAGCTTTTACAAACCTATTGTAATCAATGGAGAAGATTCCACAATGTGGACAATTTGGGTTAGGGTCTTCAGGGTCTTTATTTTGTGTTCATCTCTAGGGGAATAAACAATATCTGCGATGTTGAAAGACTTTAAAACACTTGAACTTGAAAGCAGGGATTTTTATTGCAAGGAAAAAAGGGTAATTGTATTCAGATAGTACAACAGAAACAGAGAGAGGAATTGTTATCCTCAGGATAGAAAATCTGCTCTGCTGGAGAGGAAAAACCTTCTCAGATAAGATGGAAAGAACCAACACCGGTGTGATTTTGGTGACAGTATGACCACCCTTGACAAAGTTAGAGTGGGGGTGCCAAACCAGGCAGCTTCACCACCCTCTACTCTCTAAGTGATGATGTGACGCTCTCTAGCCCTGAAGAGTCCATCCCATAGACAACCATTATATAATCTACAACGGCCTGAACATTTACCAAAACTTAAACGCTGATGAGTGAGAAACTCTAAAAGATATCAAAAAGCTGAATGCAAATGTAATAGCTGAATGTTGTGTGACCGTTTCAAAGTTGGAATGAAGTCTGTAGCTGAAAGTATTCTGAAGGAGCAGCATTTTAAACACGATGTAGGTAAAAGAGGATTTGAAGGATACTCCCATTGGGTTACATTGTACAAATAAAAGTTTAAAAAGCGGTATATTTTTAAAAAGTATAAATGTCAAAACAAGAAAAGTCATAGCACACATGTCCTGAAGGAGCTGAACATTTTAATATTTGAATGGTCTCTCTAGCTGAAAGTATGCTGAAGTAGTTAGACGGTGAAATCTGGTTGAAATAATCAATCAACAACTTTATTAATCCTGCAAGGGGCAATTGGTTGTGAGCAGTTTATGTCATGTACACAGGCAGGAACATACAGGAAGAAAGCACAATAATAAGATGTGGAAGAATAAAGATTTGAAGAACAATAGTTGAAGAGCATTCACACTAATAAGTATGTTGAATAGTAGACTGAGTGTGGCTTCATCAGTCACACAGAGTTACATTATTGCACATCATATGAACAACACCTTGTTCTTTTTCATTTCTTAATTCTGTGAGCCATGTTCATGCTCAACTCTGACTGCATTTTACACATGTCTGCACAGCCCTCCACTTTAAATATAATTCACTGTAGTTTGCCATATATTGTCATATAATCAATTTCCTAAGTATTTTCGTTTTTTAGCTTTTAAGGTCTTTTAAATAAAAATGTGTCGTAAATACTTATTTATATTATCTTTATATTTTGTACCTACGATGGCAACTTATTTTCTTAGATTGTTTATGTTCGTACCACCAGACACCAAAGCTAATTCCTTGTATGTGTCAAAGTATCTGGTAATAAACTTGATTCTGATTCTGATGTACGTCTGCTAGTCCTAAAGCCTCTGCTTTGCACTGGTGGTCTCAGGGGGGGTCAGGGGTCAAATCATGTTCAAACTCAACGTCTCTTGGATGTTCCTGCTGTTTTTGGTTTCAATAATGGAACAAAAAAACATTTCAGGAAACTTCAATGAAACTGGTTGTTAGAAAACCTGAAGTTTTGAACTAAGATGTGAATTTGAGGTTAACTAATGGATCAGTTCATTGATTGATGTAAATAAGAGGGTTTTAATCAGCCACAGTTTAACATTTTAGAGACTTCATTAGATTGATCTTTGTCATTTTGAATCAGGATCTTTATAATAATGATTAAATAATAACTCCAGAGAGGCCAGAGATGCTCCTGCTGTGAAGCACACCGAGTGGAGACATGTGGGGAAAAGATAAAGAGCGTTTGTTGTTTTAATTCGGGGAAGCAGAGATCACAATAAGGTTTGTGTATAATGCTGCTTTTACATAGAATGTGTTTTGGACTGGGTTTAATCTCATTAATCCATTAACATCTGTATATTTAAGAATAAGAAGTGAATAGTGCTGGGTGGGTTCCTCTCAGCTCTGAGTTCAGTGGGCTGTGTCAGTCTCTTCCTCTTCAGCAGCTGCAGGTGGTTCCTGCTGTAACAGCTCAGAGTCTCTGCAGTCTGACTGAGGGAGGTTTTTGTACGACGACAAATCACTGTGTGAACACATAACCACTGTGCTCACTCTGACAGTAATAAACTGCTGCATCTTCAGCCTTCAGTCCAGTGATGGTCATAGAGAAGTCAGAGCCGCTTCCACTGCCACTAAACCGAGGTTCTGTTCCTGATTCACGTGTGCTCACATCTCTTATCAGGAGCTTTGGAGGCTGTCCAGATTTCTGTTGATACCAGGACATACAATCATCACTAAAACTATCGCCGCAGTTGGGATCAACATCTGTGCTGGTTTTACAGGTGAGAGTGACGGTGGATCCTGGAGCAGACGTCTCGACTGCAGGCTGAGTCACAGTCACCTGACCGCTGCATCCTGCACACAAAAACAGATGATTGATTTCTCAGCAGAAAGAAAGGAGAGGAAAGGCAGCACATGATGTTTGAAATGTTGCTGAGTGAATTAACCTGTGAAACAGCAGCAGGCCAGCGTCCAGATGAGGATGGTGATGAGAGTCATGGTGCTTTCTGCTGACTGACAGATGTGAGTCCTGCAGTGTTGAACTCACAGGACTATAAACCTTCTCAGTTCACTGGAGGATCAGCTGACCATGCAAAGCCTCCTCTCTATGGAAATGATGTCTCTGCTCTCAGCACACTGAAGGCAACGTGGGACACGAAACCAGGAGGAACACTGTCTGGATTTACACCGTCTATCATCTGAATGGAAGAACATATTTATATCAGGAGTGGAGATGAGGATTTGAGTTTGTGTCCACTGTGGTTGGTATGATATGTCTGTTTGTCTGACATTAACATACATACAGAGATTCACTGTAGATAAATAACATGTTTCAGTTCTGTTTCAAATACATTTGTTCATAACTATTATTTCAAAGCCTCATGTTCATTTAACCGTGTAGAAACTAATATAAAACTGACAAAGTTAGTTGTGTAGCAGACTGTAATGGTTTCTCTGCCAGGTGTAGAAAAGTGATGAGAAATGACATAAATCATTTTAATTCTTCCAGATATGTAATCCATATCTTTAGAAAAGCTTTGTTGATTTAAAAACTGTATATGTGTCTCTGTTATCAGTGAGATCAGGGAGCTCTCTCAGTGATACATGCTTGTTGACAGAGCACGAGGTTTTTGTACGGCCACTCAATGAGTTTGTATCACTGTGGTTGACTTTTGGTGGAGGAACCAAACTCATCGTTCACTGTAAGTACCACAGATTTGAATTTTCTAACACAAAACATTACATTTCCTTTTGAATCAGAATACGATAAATCAAGAAATTATTGTGGATATTATACATTATGTTGATATTTTTTTAAATCTATAAAGCTTGGCTGAAGAATTTAAAAATATTAAGGAAAGTTAGTTTTATTTAAAATTGAAGAAGATGTTACGGTGAATTATATGTACGTTTTACTTTTCTTTTTTAATAAGATATAAACACATTTTTAGCTCACAATTGACCAAAGAACAGCTGCTATGTCATAACATCTAATTGTGATTTGAATTTTAATATTTATATATTTTAACATTTAACAAGTGTTTGATATAAAATCTGCTGAGGATCCGTTAAAACAAATGAAAGTGTGTTTTTGTACATTCAGAGTCGCTGCAGGGTGCGTTCACAGTCCGTTAGTTTCAAAGAGTTCAAAGGAAGTGAAACAAACAGATGACAAAGTCTTCAACTGTAGAAGATGTTACTTTTTGTTTTTCTTAACAGTAAATGATTGCAGAGATTAGTTATTCATTCTGAAACATTGTAAAGCAGAGATAAAGCTTTTCATATAATGATCATTACATGAACACCTTCATTACGTTGCATACTTTCATGTAACTCTTCAGGAGTTTGGATGAGTGCCAAAGAAGAAGATTCATTATTTTAAATGGCAGAATGATATAAAGTATCACCGTTTGATTTGATGAATGAAACCCTCGTGTTCTCCCATGCCTCAGCTCCTCTTGTGATCACAGCTCATGCTCACAGCTGACCCCCAGTTTCTCTGTCCTGTACCTTCAATGTATAATTCTTGTTCTGATGAGAGCTACAGAATAACACTCTAACTCCAAACATCAAGTTTAACATTTGATTTTATTTATCAAACCCTCATTTCCTTCCTCATTCTGTTTGTTCTGGAACTATTTGAATGTTTTAAAATATGTTTTATTGTTTTATGTCCTACATATTTGTATGTTGCATTGTTGGAGGAGCCTTGGGCTTTTCATTGGCTTATCTACATCGCCATGTGCAATATGTGCAATATGTGCAATATGTGCAATATGTGCAATATGTGCAATATATACCTGGCTGCTAAATCCTCAGAACTGTTACAGGATGTGTATTTTGTAAATTGTGTAACTTTTTATTTTATTTTTTTATTATATTATAACTTTTTTTTACTTGAATACTTTTGTATGCATGCTTCTTCGTAACATGAAGCTGTCTCTGGCTCTTTTCTGCTGTCACAGCGTGAATGTCCCCTCTGTGGGACTACTAAAGGTATTCTGACTCTGGTTCTGATTCACTGCAGCTACTGTGCATATGACAGTAAAGCCTCTGAATGTTTGAATGTGTCCTGTATGGACTCTGTCTCACAGCGTCTGTCCATCAGTGGAAGTTCATCTGCTCCTTGTGTCTCTCTCCCCTGCAGCGGGCTCCATGCTCAGGCCCTCCGTCTCTCTGCTGGCCCCCTCCTCCTCTGAGCAGCTCTCTGGGGGCTCGCTCACGCTGGCCTGCCTGCTGACCGGCTACTCTCCTCAGGGAGCCGTGGTGAGCTGGGAGGTGGACGGCACACAGGTGACAGAGGGGGTCCTGAGCAGCTCGGAGGAGGAGAAGAGCGGACTCTACAGCAGCAGCAGCAGCCTGAGCCTGAGCCAGGAGCGCTGGATGTCAGGAGAGCTGTACTCCTGCAAGGTCCTCCATCATGCCCACAGCCAGACCCAGTCCCTCCACAGGAGCCAGTGTGAGGGCTAGAGGGGCCGCTGGAGCCCAGGAGAACACATGCTGCTCTGATCATCAGGAGCTTTAATGTTTGGAGAGGAAAGTGAAGCTTTGTGTGGCCGAGAACAACACTGCTGTAAAGTGTTGGACAGCAACAACTTAGAGAGTGATGTGTGAAGCTCAGCAGAGATGAGAGTGTGCTTAGTAACTGTCATGTTGATGATTCAGGATGTTCCTAATAAAGCTTTCTCTGATAAATAACATGATGAAGTGTTTGGTGTTTTATTTAAAGTAGTGAGACATTAAAAGGTTTTATAACATTCTGCACTTCTATCTGCAGAACAAGATAAGACTTTGGATATTTATTTTTTAAGTGGCAATGAAATTGACGTGGTGGTGAAGGAAAGTTACTACACTGTTTTATCGTGATTAAGAATTTGATGCTAATGTGAACTTAATCTTTAGTGAGGCTGAGAGGATGGCTCAAATATAATATCAGGCATAGATTTTTCTCCAGGCTAAGAGTAGATTCTTTTATTTCTAAGCATTGTTTGATTCAACATATTAGTGTGAATAGTTAGTGTTTGGTGAAGTTCCTCTCTACTCAGCGTTCAGGGGTCTGTGTCAGAGATTACTTTATGTTATTCAGGTGTTAGTAGAGGTACTTTCTTTTCTTTGCAAACATCTTTCCTTGTTTCCACTTCTTTCTTAAGTCTCTCATGAACAGTTTAACAGTTCCCCTGCTGGTAAATCGATCTACATTGAACTCAATATCCACTGAGTGTTTGATTCTCTAGGATGTCCCTTCTTGTTATCAAATCAGTATCTCACCCTGGATGTAGACTACCAGTACCAGCAGTAAAACCAGCAATAACCTTATTTAAGAACTGGATAATTGTGCATCAAGCCCAACAAATCTCCTCTGAGAGTTGTCTGTGTTACATCTGCATGAAAAACAACAATGCTGCCCTCTTGAGTCGAAACAGGAGTATGTAGAGACATTTGAATCTTTCACATCATGCACTGAATCTGAGATACAGTGACATAAAAGTCCCTTCTTTATCGGAGCAAAGTTCTCTCGTGAGTCTTTATCGCTTTGCAGTCGCCCTGTATAACAATCTAGAGTCTGTCTGGGTCTCTTTGTAGTTGTTTTGCCTCTTTATGAAGTCATTGAGCACTTCTTTGTGGCGTCATGCCTCTTTCTCATTATTTTGCATTTCTTTTTGGACTTGTTGTCTCTAAGTTGCATCGTGCATCTCTTTCCATGGCTTTATAAAAAATGTATTTAACCTTTATTTAACCAGATGAAAACATTGAGACAAAATCTCATTTACAATGCTGACCTGGCCAAGAAGGCAGCAACGTTACACGTTCTTACACATAACACAGACATTTAAAATACAGAGAACACAACTAAGTAAACAAAAGACGAACAGCAGTCACTACATTGTGCACATTAGTGACAGTAAGAAAGGTACACTACTTATTACTGCAAGAGCAGCTGGTGGTAAGGACCTCAGACAACTTCAATTTAAAACAGGCTATAGGGACAAGTGCCCCCAGTTTGAGGCTTGATTGAAGGTCATTCCAAGACTAAGGACCAGAATAAAAAAGACTCCTTTTTCCAGCCTCAGTCCACACGGCAGGAACCTGGAACCGTGTCCAGGCACTGGGTCTGAGGTTGTTAGAGTCACAAACTGGGGCAAATCTGGCACATATGTACAGTGGAAGCTTTCCTAAAATGGCTTTATACAATAATACAAACCAATGCTGCATCCTACGCATACTAAGTGAGGACCATCCAGTTAGGCTATACAGTGTGCAATGATGAGTCCTGTATGTGCATTTGATATGTATCGCAGTGCAGCATGGTAGAGTGGGTCAAGTTTGGCCAAAACAGTGGGACAGGCAAATCTATAGATTGTATCACCGTAGTCAAGCTGGGACAGGAATAAGCTAGAGACCAACCTTTTACGATAAGAAGTTGAAAAACAACATTTAGATCTGTAAAGGAAGCCAAGAGTGAACTTCAATTTCTTAGTTAAAACTTCAATGTGGTTTTTAAAGTTTAGATTTCTGTCCCACTAAAAGCCCAGATATTTTTATGTATCAACAAAGTCAACAGAGACGCCAGCAAGGGTGTCAATGGAGAGGCAAGAGGACGCTGACTTGGGAGCAAAAAGCATTGCTTTGGTTTTCTTACCGTTCAATAGCAGTTTAGAATCAAGAAGCGCATGCTGCAGGGTGATAAAATCAGATTTTAAATTGGAAACGGCCATATCCAGAGAAGGAGCACATGAGTATAAAATAGTGTCATCAGCATACATAGGGAGGTTGTGGCTCAGTGGTTAGTGCGCTGATCTTCGGATCACGGGGGCACGGGGCCACTGGTTTGAATCCTGCTGCGGTCAATATTCCGCTGTGTCCTTGGACAAGACACTTCACCCTAAATTGTTCATGTAGGGATTGCCCACAGTATTGAATGAATGTAAGTCACTTTGGAAAAAAAGCTTCTAACAAGTGACATTTAATGTAATAATATGATAGGTAGAAAATTGCATCTGATCACAAATATCATTTACATGTAATAAAAAGAGCAAGGGCCCCAAAATAGAGCCCTGTGGAACTCCCTTTTCCAATGTAACAGGGTCAAAGACAGTATTACCCAACCTCACACATTGAGTACGGTCGGTTAGATAACTCTGTAACCAGCAAATGGCGTTATGACCGAAACGAGACACAAACATGACATTAGACAGAAGATGGAAAACCTTCTCAGATAAAATGGAAAGAACCAACACCGGTGTGATTTTGGTGACAGTACAACTGGACAAAGTTATAGTGGGGTTCGCCAACTCCGGCAGCACCAACACCTGGTCTGCCACATGTGGAAGCCCCTCTTTAGTTTCTCACCTGCTGAGCCCAGAATAAAATGCTTTTGTGTGCACAAACTAGAGGAGGACAGCAAACACCAGTGTGACTTTGGTGGGAGTACGACCACCCTTGACAAAGTTATAGTGGGGGTGCCAAACCAGGCAGCTGCACCACCCTCTACACCAGTGGTCACCAACCTTTTTAAGCCCAAGATCACCGACCTCGGCCTAGGTGAAAGGCGAGATCTACCTATTGCAGAATTGAGTGAAAAAGACGGCCCAAACAATGCTTCCAATTTGAGGCCTTTTATATCGGCTAATTGCATCTGAATTACTGTTACAATGAAGGCTCCATAATCAGCTCACGGCATATAGGCAGGGGTAAAGTGCTATTGGGGGGTGGACCTCACCTCCTCTAGGGGGATCCTCACCAGGGAAGATTTTTTTTTAAATATTGAAGTTGAAAGCATCAATCTGGTGCATTTTGAGAGCAACATGAAGAGATCTATGGATACCTCTCTCAGCACCCATATGAAACTGTAAACAGATTTTCTTTTTCTTTATGGATATTTTACAAATCACTCCCCTTTTAAACTCTATTCTTGTTTTACTGCCATATAGTAGGCTATTTCAAACCTGTTTTTCATTTATTCTCTTATTGTTTGTATAACTATAATGATCATATGAAGGTGTGCCACGGAAATAATCTTTGTGACAAAACCGTTCTAAACACTCAGAGTCCTTTAGCTCACCTGAGCCCCTCAGTCTGACAGGAGAGGACTCTCCTCCAGCTTGTTGTGGAAACAGCTCCTTATGTCCGTTAGTGCAGTTAGCTAATCAGATACTAACATCAAGGTCCCCGCTAGCAGCGGTCCCTTTCTCTCCCTCTCTCCCTCTCTCCCACTCTCCCTCTCTCTCTCCCTGTCTCCCTCTCTCCCTCTCTCTCTCCCTCTCTCTCTCCCACACTAAATGCGCTATTGTCACACACACACAGAGCCGAGCTTGAATGACACAAGCACACGTGTATTTCCATGCAACTCTCTGACTGATCTGGTGTCTTGCCTCTGTTGCGTCACTGAACACGGGAAATTACAGCCCTGCCGTTGTCTCTTGTGTCATGATGACGTTCACGTAAAGCACGGTTAATGTATTATATTATTGAGGTGTCTCAAATATACGTCAATCAAGTGGCACCTGATAATGGGGTGGTGGATGATAGGTTTACATCTAAAAACGTATTTTTCGAACATTATTATTTTAGTTTTCTTTTTCTTTCTTTTGTTACTTTTTTTTTAACGGTCCGCGATCTAACCGCACCACACTCGATCTTGATCGACTGGTTGGCGAGTGATGATGTCACACTCTCTAGCCCTGAAGAGTCCATCCCATAGACCAGTGTTTTCCAACCGGGGGTACGCGTACCCCTAATGGTACGCGAGGGAACTGCAGGGAGTACGTGGAATTCCAAGGTGACAAGTAAAAATAATAATAATCCCGTCAAAAATGATAGTGTGCGATTAGTTTCCCTAGGGAGACAATAGTCTGTGGCACAACCGCGCCAAAATCCCACAATGAAAACAGCTGCTTACCTGCAGCCAGAAAAATACTGGTAGGTCTGCGCTATGGATAAATGGCTGAAACGTCCGCTTGCTCTGGATTCAGGCCAGGAGGAGCCCGCAGAGAAACGTAAGAAAGAGGCCAAACTGAAACCAAGGTAGTACAGTGAAACATCTATATTATTTGGATTCATTTCTACTTCTGCGCACCCACCGCAACCTCAGTGCTTCTTTTGCGGTGAAGTCCTGGCTAATAGTGCGATGAAGCCAGCGCATTTACAGAGACACCAGAGAGCACCAAACACTCGGGAAGTGTCGATAAAAGTGAAGAATCTTACTGACAAAAGCTGTCGGAATTTAAGTCGAGCCAGACAGTAATGATGAAAGCCACGAATGTGTCAATGAAAGCACTCGAGGCATCTTACGCCGTGTCCCTGCTTGTGGCTAAATAAAAAAAACCTCACTCTATTGTTCAGGAGCTCATTCTCCCTGCAGCGACTGCGTTGGCCGAAATTATGATAGACAAGAAAGCAGCCGAAGCACTCAAGAAAGTTCCCCTGTCGAATAACACCGTATCCCGTCGGATCAATGATATGTCTGTTAATATAATTGGACAAGTGGTGAAAAAAATAAAACTAGCCGGTCAGTTCGCTTTGCAGCTGGATGAAATGACAGACGTGAGTGGAGAAGCGCAGCTCCTGTCCTTCGTGCGTTACAAAGATGCGTCGGACATAAACGAGCATATTTTATTTTGCAAAACGCTGCCAGGAAAGACAACTGGGGAAGAATTGTTCCAGGTTATCGACAGCTTCTTCAGAGAACATGATCTGCAGTGGAAAACCTGCAGCCACATCTGTACTGATGGAGCAGCTGCGATGACGGGGCGTGTAAAGGGACTTTTTGGGCACGTAAGAAAGGTAAATCCCGACATTAAATGGATGCATTGTATTATTCATCGTGAAGCACTAGCTAGCAAGAGGGTGAGCCCTGATTTAAGTGCTGTTATGGATGATGCTGTGAAGATGATAAACTTCATCCAATCTCCGCCATTGAATCACAGGCTGTTTGAAACTCTTTGTCATGAGAACGGCACAGAGCACGATCAGCTATTGCTTCACACAGACGTGCGCTGGCTGTCTCGTGGGAAAACGCTACTGAGACTTTATGAACTTCGCAATGAAGTTTTTGTGTTCTTGACGGAGCATCTGCATCCTCTTGCTGTGCAGCTTGAGGATGACAAGTGGGTGGCGCGTGTGGCATATCTTGCTGATGTGTTTACCAAACTCAACGAGCTCAAGTTAAGGGCAAGGTGTCACATATCCTGAAATTGTATGACAAAGTTCAAGGATTCACAAAAAAGCTCAAACTATGGGAGAGGAAATGTGATGAGGGAGACGTGAGCTGTTTCCCATTACTCAATGCCCATCTTGCCACCACTGCTGTTGCCAGGGGTCCAGTGGTCAAACTGGTGCAAGCACACCTGTCCAAACTCTGCACTGATTTCAGACATTATTTTCAGGACATTGAAAATAAGTCAGAAAGACTGGATTGGGTGAGGATTCATTGTGAGTGAGAGCAGCAACAGCCTTCCAGCAATGCTGCAGGAGCCTCTGATGGAATTATCATCTGACCGTGGTCTGAAGATGGCAGCTGAGAAGTCATTGACTGAGTTTTGGTGTGATGTGGAGAAGGAATATCCTGAACTGGGAAAACATGCACTGATTGAACTTTTGCCGTTTGGTTCTACTTATTTGTATGAGGTGACCTTCTCAGCTTTAACACACATCAAATCCAAGCAGAGGAACAGACTGGATGTGGAGACCAGCCTGGTCACAGCTGTTTCCACACTGCCTCCAGAACTATCAAAGCTTATGAAAGACAAGCAAGCTCAAGTGTCTCATTAAAGCTCACATGACTCGTGAAAAGAAACTGCTAGGCCTATATTGATTCTGGATATTATTTTGCTCAGTGTTTTGTTCCCGAATTAAAGTTGAAATGCCTGTTTAAAGGGGACTTATTCAAAGGGGCTCCAGGTTTAAGCCTAAATGTTAAAAGATATATATAGCAAAGATAAGTTGATTATTTTTTATTCCATATGTATTTATTTGATTATATTATTTATTTTCAAGGCAACATATTCATTTTTATTGAGTGATTTAAGTTAAAATTAAGAAAATGCCTTAGAATTTGTGTTCAAATTAAGGAGATGAAATAAAGTTATTTTCATTCAATAATCAGTTACGTTCTACTTGTGAAGGATCATCAAAACGTAATTGTTGATGAGTCAAAAACTCTAAAAGATATCAAAAAGCTGAATGCAAATGTAATAGCTGAATGTTTTGTGATATGTGAATGGTCTCTCTAGCTGAAAGTATGCTGGAGTAGTTAGACGGCGAAATCTGGTTGAAATAATCAATCAATCAACAACTTTATTAATCCTGCAAGGGGCAATTGGTTGTGAGCAGCTTATGTCATGTACACAGGCAGGAACATGCAGGAAGAAAGCACAATAATAAGATGTGGAAGAATAAAGATTTGAAGAACAATAGTTGAACAGCATTCACACTAATAAGTATGTTGAATAGTAGACTGAGTGTGGCTTCGCCAGTCACACAGAGTTACATTATTGCACATCATGTGAACAACACCTTGTTCTTTTTCCTTTCTTAATTCTGAGAGCCATGTTCATGCTCAACTCTGACTGCATTTTACACATGTCTGCACAGCCCTCCACTTTAAATATAATTCACTGTAGTTTGCCATATATTGTCACATATTAATTTTACAAAGTATTTTAGTTTTTTAGCTTTTAAGGTCTTTGTATATTTAAATTTGGTGTAAATACTTATTTATATTATCTTTATATTTTGTACCTACTATGGCCACTTATTTTCTTAGATTGTTTATGTTCGTACCACCAGACACCAAAGCTAATTCCTTGTATGTGTCAAAGTATCTGGTAATAAACTTGATTCTGATTCTGATGCACGTCTGCTAGTCCTAAAGCCTCTGCTTTGCACTGGTGGTCTCAGGGGGGGTCAGGGGTCAAATCATGTTCAAACTAAACGTCTCTTGGATGTTCCTGCTGTTTTTGGTTTCAATAATGGAACAAAAAAACATTTCAGGAAACTTCAATGAAACTGGTTGTTAGAAAACCTGAAGTTTTGAACTAAGATGTGAATTTGAGGTTAACTAATGGATCAGTTCATTGATTGATGTCAATAAGAGGGTTTTAATCAGCCACAGTTTAACATTTTAAAGACTTCATTAGATTGATCTTTGTCATTTTTAATCAGGATCTTTATAATAATGATTAAATAATAACTCCAGAGAGGCCAGAGATGCTCCTGCTGTGAAGCACACCAAGTGGAGACATGTGGGGAAAAGCTAAAGAGCGTTAGTTGTTTTAATTCGGGGAAGCAGAGATCACAATAAGGTTTGTGTATAATGCTGCTTTTACATAGAATGTGTTTTGGACTGGGTTTAATCTCATTAATCCATTAACATCTGTATATTTAAGAATAAGAAGTGAATAGTGCTGGGTGGGTTCCTGTCAGCTCTGAGTTCAGTGGGCTGTGTCAGTCTCTTCCTCTTCAGCAGCTGCAGGTGGTTCCTGCTGTAACAGCTCAGAGTCTCTGCAGTCTGACTGAGGGAGGTTTTTGTACGACTACAAATCACTGTGTGAACACGCCACCACTGTGGTAACTCTGACAGTAATAAACTGCTGCATCTTCAGCCTTCAGTCCAGTGATGGTCATAGAGAAGTCAGATCTGGTTCCACTGCCACTAAACCGAGGTTCTGTTCCTGATTCACGTGTGCTCGCATATTTTATCAGGAGCTTTGGAGGCTGTCCAGATTTCTGTTGATACCAGAACATACAATCATGACTACTACTACAAGTGGGAACATCTGTGCTGGTTTTACAGGTGAGAGTGACGGTGGATCCTGGAGCAGACGTCTCGACTGCAGGCTGAGTCACAGTCACCTGACCGCTGCATCCTGCACACAAAAACAGATGATTGATTTCTCAGCAGAAAGAAAGGAGAGGAAAGGCAGCACATGATGTTTGAAATGTTGCTGAGTGAATGAACCTGTGAAACAGCAGCAGGCCAGCGTCCAGATGAGGATGGTGATGAGGGTCATGGTGCTTTCTGCTGACTGACAGATGTGAGTCCTGCAGTGTTGAACTCACAGGACTATAAACCTTCTCAGTTCACTGGAGGATCAGCTGACCATGCAAAGCCTCCTCTCTATGGAAATGATGTCTCTGCTCTCAGCACACTGAAGGCAACGTGGGACACGAAACCAGGAGGAACACTGTCTGGATGTACACCGTCTATCATCTGAATGGAAGAACATATTTATATCAGGAGTGGAGATGAGGATTTGAGTTTGAGTCCACTGTGGTTGGTATGATATGTCTGTTTGTCTGACATTAACATACATACAGAGATTCACTGTAGATAAATAACATGTTTCAGTTCTGTTTCAAATACATTTGTTAATAACTATTATTTCAAAGCCTCATGTTCATTTAACCGTGTAGAAACTAATATAAAACTGACAAAGTTAGTTGTGTAGCAGACTGTAATGGTTTCTCTGCCAGGTGTAGAAAAGTGATGAGAAATGACATAAATCATTTTAATTCTTCCAGATATGTAATCCATATCTTTAGAAAAGCTTTGTTGATTTAAAAACTGTATATGTGTCTCTGTTATCAGTGAGATCAGGGAGCTCTCTCAGTGATACATGCTTGTTGACAGTGCAGGAGGTTTTTGTACGGCCACTCAATGAGTTTGTATCACTGTGGTACACTTTTGGTGGAGGAACCAAACTCATCTTTGACTGTAAGTACCAGAGATTTGTATTTCATTCAACTTATAGCAAATATATAACTTTCATTAATTATTAAATGAGACTCAACTTCACATTTTTTTGATTCAATTAAAAAAAAAAAGTTTATTAAGCTCCTCTTGTTATCTGAAAGGAACCTTTGCAGATTTCTATTTTAATTGTTCGTTTCGTACAAATACATTTTTTAAAGCAAATAACTTGTTTATTTTCTATAATATTTGTTATTATCAGAACAACTTTATACTAAATGTTTGTATTTATTAAGATTTGTTAAAGCGTGACGTCTCCGCCACATTCAGTTTTACATTTGTAGTTCACAATATTTTATTTATTGACATTATTTATCAATTGTTTATTAAAATATCAACTATTTTGTTGAATTCAAGTTAAATATGGATTCATTTTAAACGTGTGATTGTATCAGTTAATGCAGCTTGTCGTCGTGTTCACGGTTCATTGATTTGACATGCAGTGAAAAGGAAGTGAAAGAGACAGATGATAAATGTTTGAACTGTTTTCACTTGAGACGTTCAGCTCTGTCAGTTTAAAGAACATCATCACACATGTGAAGAGATTCAATCATTATTATCAATGAATCTTTAGCTTGCACACTTTACACAAAGTCAGTCATTCACACTTGAATCATGTGGGGGTCTGATCCTGAGTGATTTATGAGAGTAACAGCAGCACAACTTATTCTGTTTTATTTGATGAAATATAAGGATTCAAGGATTCAAGGCTTTTCTTGTCATGTGTACATAGCTACAGTGCAGATACTTCAATGAGCATCTGAGGTCACAGGCTCCTCCAGCAGAGCAGCACAATAACACAGATACAATAGAGCAAGGAGAGTCTAGATACAAGTCATTGGAATATGATATATTAGATAAATAATGTGTAAGTTGCAAACAGATGAATGTTATGGATGTTCTTTTAAAAGAAAACACAAGTTTGTTACTTTTCATCATCATCATCATCATCATCATCATCATCATCATCATCATCATCATCATCATCATCATCATCATCAGATTTATTGAAGAGACTCAAGGTCCATTTTTAAAACACGTACAACACTCAAATGTAAATCAAAAAAGGCAGTGATACCAATGTTTCCACAGAGGTGACTGGTATCGTAAAGTACTGACACAAGGATTTGACAGCAGCAAAATGACAACATCAAAAAAGGACCTTATAATCAAGTTTTCTCTCTAATTTCTCCCTTTTCCTCCCCCCTCCCTCCCTGCTCCAGTGGGTGTGCAGCGACCCACCCTGAGCGTCCTCCCCCCCTCCAAAGATGAGCTGCAGCAGGGCAGTGCCACCGTGGTGTGTCTGGCCAGTGGGGGCTTCCCCTCCGCCTGGAGGCTGGGCTGGAAGCTGGGGGGCAGCAGCAGCTCCTCAGGGGCGTCCCACAGCCCGGAGGTCCTGGGGAGCGACGGCCGCTACAGCTGGAGCAGCACCCTGAGCCTCTCTGCAGATCGCTGGAGGGGGGCGGGCTCAGTGAGCTGTGAGGCCAGTCTGAGTGGACAGAGCCCTGTCACTCAAAGCATGGACCCTGCCCGCTGCTCGGAGTAGAGCATCACTTCCTGTCTGGAGAGGAAGCAGCTTCTTTGCTAGAGATCTTCATGAAGACACACATCTCCTCTGCTCACATGTTGCTGCTGTCTCTGTTCAGTTTTTAGTGTTGCTCTCTAATCCTCACTTCCTGCATATTCTCCTGTTTGTTCATCAGCTCACAATTCAACTGGATTTCATTTGTTTCACTCCAACAGAAACTCATCATTCATCTCAAATGTGGCGTAAGCTTTAAACCATCATTAAATAAAAACGTTGATTAAAATGAGACACTGTCTTTGTATTTCTTTAATTCATATGTTCATTGTCAGAAAGATGTATTAATACCTTCAGTATTAAACCGGTTATCATATTAATATAATTTATGACTGTTGGACAGTTTCTATTATTTATTTTTAATATTTTATTCTGCTAAATTCATACAAACACACAAAGATGAACACAATTAGTAGAAGCGGGAGGGCTGAAGCATAGCTTATGGGAAGTAGCCCTCCTGTGAATCATCCTAATATAACATTGGCATTATTGCGTCAAAAACGTATAGAAATGAAGGAGTACAAAGAAATAAAGAAAACTGGAGAAAAAAAATAATAAAAGTTAGGGTAAGAACAAAATTAATCATATATAGGTATATATAAGAAAAACTATAGGGTCATTTTCTGCACATGTCAATAGAAGTTTCAACTTTCATTTTTGAAAATGAAAATACTATATAAATGTACTTGGCAAATGAATAATGATAACAATAATATATGCATATAAACATTATGAACACTTATTTTCAAGTGACTTTTTTTACATTCATATGTTCAGACATACACAAAATATACACATGTTCAAGTGTATAAGTACACACATGCACTCATATACACCAATACAAATGCATTCCGGGAATACCCAATATTTGTTAGCTGGATAAATCTGCAAATAGAATATTTTTCTATTTAGTTTTGAATTGTTGATGACAAGTGATACTTGAAAGGTCTGGGTGAAGTCCATTGCACGTTCTAACTCCGTTTATGGATCAGCTGTGATTTGATGGTTGTTCTACAGGGCTTGCTACACAACCAGTCAGGATGCCTAGCTGGGTATTTCCTGACTGTGGTTTGGAACTGCTTTTGAATGTTAGTAGGCATTTTGTTATGGAAAATGTTGTGCATAATCAGTACTGTTTTAAGCTTTACTATGTCAACACCAGGCCTGGAATTTCGTCACTTTAGGGGCAAGGCCACTTGGCCTTTTGAGTTGTCAATTTTTTAAGGGCACAAAGGCCAAAAGCCAGGGCACCAAGGCCATAAATTAAAACAATGATTTAACATACGATATGAAGTGACTACGATTGTATATGCATTTACAATACTTTTATATATATTTATTAAGCATTCAATGGACACCAAATTGCAATGAAACAAATTCTTTATTAAAACTACAAAGGATTCTTATAGCACAGACATGTTTTGGCTCACTGTGAGACTGTGGTAGTGGGCCTACGTCAAGGTGCGTCCTTATTCTGAGTCACTTGAAGATGGAGATGATGACGAGTCAGGGAGATTTGGACTTTTGGGGTTCCTTTGAGCATAGGGATGAATATTGGGTCTCCTTTTGTTGATGCCAGCTGCCCACCATCTTGCCACAGCTTCATCACTTTGATATTCAGCAGGAGCACAACCCTGGCCAGTGGGGGTAACGTAATTTTTTTGTGGACAGTTCAAGCATGCCACAAGACATGTGAATGGGTATTTTGATCGCGTTTTGAAAATTGGGCGATATAAACGAGCAGCAAACTTTGAACTTCCGTCTGCGATCGCCGGTGGTCAAATAAGTCTGCACAGAGGTCTTTGACAGCTAACAACACAGCGCTAACTGCCTAGCACTAGATAATAATAAAAAAGAACACAACTGCAACATAACTTATCCAAGTAGTAACAAAAACACTTCAAAATATTATAATTATGCATTACCATACGAGCAAGAAATAGTAATGTTATCCATAAAATTACACTTAAAGCTGGACAAATGAAAAACTTAACGGCAAACAGGATTATCACAAAACCTTACCTCACCTCAGCCTTTTCTTGAGCGGAGAATCAGCTAGCTAGGTCCTACCGTCCTACGCACACGGACGCGTGAGGGGGTGGGCGGAGATAGGTCCTAGACTGATGTCAACTGTCATCATAGACCGTCCAAGCGGTGCATTCCAGGCTCAAATCAAGCGCACCGCTGATTTTTTTTTCCTCCTTCAAAATATGCTGGTGTTGAAGCCGTGTCAGAAAAGAGGCAGACTGCTAAACCACAAAACTTAGTCAGAGAGGTCATCAAGGCCACTGTGGCCTTATGGCAGATATCATTTTTAAGGGCCCTCGTGGCCCTTGTGAAATTCCTGCCCTGGTCAACACATTTTAATAGATTGAGTTTTTTAAATACTCAATCTATTAAAATACACAGTGGAGTGTAAACAACAACATTGTGTGTTTACAGTACTTCAAATGATTTAAATTGTGTTGCGTATGTTTGGACTGCGGTAATATCATTAATTGTTTTGTACAGCCATTCATAAAGTTACTGTTAAATATATGTTGATATCAGTGGCTATAGTTCAACAAGAATCTAACTTTCCCAGCTCACTCATAAAGAGACTGAATTGAATGACATTAATATAGTTTAAACAGGGTGTTGACGAGTGTCTGTGAGTGTGTTTCAGCTTTATCTGGATTCATGGTGGTTCTGCTTGATGACTCTTGTGTTCACTGGACCAGTTCTCCTCCTCTCAGTCTCTTCACCTCTGCAGCTGCAGCAGGACGCTTTACTTCAGACTGAAGGAGGTTTTTGTACGGCTCTAAATCACTGTGTGAACGTGTTACCGGTGTGAGCACCCAGACAATAGTAATCTCCTGCATCAACATCCTTAAAGTTACTGATGGTTAAAGTGTACTGAGTACCAGATCTAGTACCACTGAATCTAGGCTCAGTTCCAGAGAACAGAGTTGATGATGAGTATATAAGAAGTTTAGGAGCCTGTCCAGGTTTCTGAAGATACCAACTGAGATCATTAGCAATATCTGAGCTCCCTGTAGCGCTGATGGTCACAGTCCCTCCAGGACTAACAGTCTTGGATGTGTCAGTCTGAGTCAGGAACTTGTTGGCAGAAGACTCTGAAATGAGAAGTGAAATGTTAGATAACCAACAACATGGAGCAGCAGTTTAAATGATAACAGAAAGAGTTAAAGACAAAGCACATTGGATGCAAACATGAAAAGAAAAGACAAACATTGAACCACACATACATTACTCCTATCATTTCAGATGATACATTTTCAAAGTCTCTCACCCTGACACAGAAAGTTTTTTTAGTTGTTTTTTTTAGTTTTTTAGTTTGGTTTAATTATTTTATTCTGCTAAATTCATTAAAAAAAAAGAGTTATAATTCATACACACAAAGATGAACACAATTAGTAGAAGCGGGAGGGCTGAAGCATAGCTGATGGGAAGTAGCCCTCCTGTGAATCATCCTAATATAACATTGGCATTATTGCGTAAAAAACGTATAGAAATGAAGGAGTACAAAGAAATAAACAAAACTATATAAATAAAACTTAGGGGAAGAAAACTATAAATGCATATATATATATATATATATATAAGAAAAACTATAGGGTCATTTTCTGCACATGTCAATAGCAGTTTCAACTTCCATTTTTGAAAATGAAAATACTATATAAATATATACATATGTACACATGTACTTGGCAAATGAATAATGATAATAATAATATATGCATATAAACATTATGAACACTTATTTTCAAGTGAGATATGTTCACACTTTCACAAAATATACACATGTTCAAGTGTATAAGTACAAATGCACTCATATACACCAATACAAATATTGCAAGAGTCCGACTAATGCACTAATATTTTGCACATTCTATGGACAATGTTGCACTAATGTACATTCTCAAACATTGAAGTGACTGTTATTTTGTATATTGATTGTTGTGTTTTTATTTAGGTCTTAATGTGTGCACATGTAAAAATGTGTCTTTGATTCTGTGACTATATATATAAAATATATTTTAATATACATTTCTTTTATATTCGGGATTTTGGGAAATGTTACTTCGATCTCTCTGTCTGTACACACAAACTGGAAGATTGACAATACAGTTGGCTTTGACTTTGACCCCTACCACCCTGGACACAAACTGCTCCCCCCTCCCCTCTGGCAGAAGGCTCCATCAGGACCAGAACCTCTCTCCATCAGGACCAGAACCTCTCTCCATCAGGACCAGAGCCTCTCTCCATCAGGACCAGAACCTCTCTCCATCAGGACCAGAGCCTCTCTCCATCAGGATCAGAACCTCTCTCCATCAGGACCAGAGCCTCTCTCCATCAGGACCAGAACCTCTCTCCATCAGGACCAGAGCCTCTCTCCATCAGGACCAGAACCTCTCTCCATCAGGACCAGAACGTCTCTCCATCAGGACCAGAGCCTCTCTCCATCAGGACCAGAACGTCTCTCCATCAGGACCAGAACTCTCTCCATCAGGACCAGAACGTCTCTCCATCAGGACCAGAGCCTCTCTCCATCAGGACCAGAACCTCTCTCCCCCTGAACAGCTTCTTCCCCTCCGCTACCGGCCTCATCATCTAGTCCTAAAGCCTCTGCTTTGCACTGGTGGTCTCAGGGGGAGTCAGGGGTCCAATCATGTTCAAACTAAACGTCTAACCACAGTTTAACATTTTAAAGACTTCATTAGATTGATCTTTGTCATTTTGAATCAGGATCTTTATAATAATGATTAAATAATAACTCCAGAGAGGCCAGAGATGCTCCTGCTGTGAAGCACACCGAGTGGAGACATGTGGGGAAAAGCTAAAGAGCGTTTGTTGATTTAATTTGGGGAAGCAGAGATCACAATAAGGTTTGTGTATAATGCTGCTTTTACATATAATGTGTTTTGGACTGGGTTTAATCTCATTAATCCATTAACATCTGTATATTTAAGAATAAGAAGTGAATAGTGCTGGGTGGGTTCCTGTCAGCTCTGAGTTCAGTGGGCTGTGTCAGTCTCTTCCTCTTCAGCAGCTGCAGGTGGTTCCTGCTGTAACAGCTCAGAGTCTCTGCAGTCTGACTGAGGGAGGTTTTTGTACGACGACAAATCACTGTGTGAACACCAAAGCACTGTTTATGAGGTGGAGACTCTGACAGGAATAAACTGCTGCATCTTCAGCCTTCAGTCCAGTGATGGTCATAGAGAAGTCAGAGCCGCTTCCACTGCCACTAAACCGAGGTTCTGTTCCTGATTCACGTGTGCTCACAAATCTTATCAGGAGCTTTGGAGGCTGTCCAGATTTCTGTTGATACCAGAACATATATTGACCATTGCCATCTGTGTAAACATCAGGGTTGGTTTTACAGGTGAGAGTGACGGTGGATCCTGGAGCAGACGTCTCGACTGCAGGCTGAGTCACAGTCACCTGACCGCTGCATCCTGCACACAAAAACAGATGATTGATTTCTCAGCAGAAAGAAAGGAGAGGAAAGGCAGCACATGATGTTTGAAATGTTGCTGAGTGAATGAACCTGTGAAACAGCAGCAGGCCAGCGTCCAGATGAGGATGGTGATGAGAGTCATGGTGCTTTCTGCTGACTGACAGATGTGAGTCCTGCAGTGTTGAACTCACAGGACTATAAACCTTCTCAGTTCACTGGAGGATCAGCTGACCATGCAAAGCCTCCTCTCTATGGAAATGATGTTTCTGCTCTCAGCACACTGAAGGCAACGTGGGACACGAAACCAGGAGGAACACTGTCTGGATTTACACCGTCTATCATCTGAATGGAAGAACAGATTTATATCAGGAGTGGAGATGAGGATTTGAGTTTGTCTCCACTGTGGTTGGTATGATATGTCTGTTTGTCTGACATTAACATACATACAGAGATTCACTGTAGATAAATAACATGTTTCAGTTCTGTTTCAAATACATTTGTTAATAACTATTATTTCAAAGCCTCATGTTCATTTAACCGTGTAGAAACTAATATAAAACTGACAAAGTTAGTTGTGTAGCAGACTGTAATGGTTTCTCTGCCAGGTGTAGAAAAGTGATGAAAAATGACATAAATCATCTTAATTCTTCCAGATATGTAATCCATATCTTTAGAAAAGCTTTGTTGATTTAAAAACTGTATATGTGTCTCTGTTATCAGTGAGATCAGGGAGCTCTCTCGGTGATACATGCTTGTTGACAGAGCAGGAGGTTTTTGTACGGCCACTCAATGAGTTTGTATCACTGTGGTTGACTTTTGGTGGAGGAACCAAACTCATCGTTCACTGTAAGTACCAGAGATTTATATTTTCTAACAAAAAACATTACATTTCCTTTTGAATCAGAATATGATGAATCAAGACATTATTTTGGATAATTTACATTATGTTGATATTTTTTTATATCTATAAAGCTTGTCTGAAGAATTTAAAAACATTAAGCGAAGTTAGTTTTATTTAATATTGAAGAAGATGTTACGGTGAATTATATGTACGTTTTACTTTTCTTTAAAAAAAAGATATAAACACATTTTCAGCTCACAATTGACCAAAGAGCAGCTGCTATGTCATAACATCTAATTGTGATTTGCATTTTAATATTTATATATTTTAACATTCAACAAGTGTTTGATATAAAATCTGCTGAGGATCCGTTAAAACAAATGAAAGTGTGTTTTTGTACATTCAGAGTCGCTGCAGGGTGCGTTCACAGTCCGTTAGTTTCAAAGAGTTCAAAGGAAGTGAAACAAACAGATGACAAAGTCTTCAACTGTAGAAGATGTTACTTTTTGTTTTTCTTAACAGTAAATGATTGCAGAGATTTGTTATTCATTCTGAAACATTGTAAAGCAGAGATAAAGCTTTTCATATAATGATCATTACATGAACACCTTCATTACGTTGCATACTTTCATGTAACTCTTCAGGAGTTTGGATGAGTGCCAAAGAAGAAGATTCATTATTTTAAATGGCAGAATGATATAAAGTATCACCGTTTGATTTGATGAATGAAACCCTCGTGTTCTCCCATGCCTCAGCTCCTCTTGTGATCACAGCTCATGCTCACAGCTGACCCCCACTTTCTCTGTCCTGTACCTTCAATGTATAATTCTTGTTCTGATGAGAGCTACAGAATAACACTCTAACTCCAAACATCAAGTTTAACATTTGATTTTATTTATCAAACCCTCATTTCCTTCCTCATTCTGTTTGTTCTGGAACTATTTGAATGTTTTTAAAATATGTTTTATTGTTTTATGTCCTACATATTTGTATGTTGCATTGTTGGAGGAGCCTTGGGCTTTTCATTGGCTTATCTACATCGCCATGTGCAATATGTGCAATATGTGCAATATGTGCAATATGTGCAATATGTGGAATATGTGCAATATGTGCAATATATACCTGGCTGCTAAATCCTCGGAACTGTTACAGGATGTGTATTTTGTAAATTGTGTCACTTTTTATTTTATTTTTTATTATATTATAACTTTTTTTTACTTGAATACTTTTGTATGCATGCTTCTTCGTAACATGAAGCTGTCTCTGGCTCTTTTCTGCTGTCACAGCGTGAATGTCCCCTCTGTGGGACTACTAAAGGTATTCTGACTCTGGTTCTGATTCACTGCAGCTACTGTGCATATGACAGTAAAGCCTCTGAATGTTTGAATGTGTCCTGTATGGACTCTGTCTCACAGCGTCTGTCCCTCAGTGGAAGTTCATCTGCTCCTTGTGTCTCTCTCCCCTGCAGCGGGCTCCATGCTCAGGCCCTCTGTCTCTCTGCTGGCCCCCTCCTCCTCTGAGCAGCTCTCTGGGGGCTCGCTCACGCTGGCCTGCCTGCTGACCGGCTACTCTCCTCAGGGAGCCGTGGTGAGCTGGGAGGTGGACGGCACACAGGTGACAGAGGGGGTCCTGAGCAGCTCGGAGGAGGAGAAGAGCGGACTCTACAGCAGCAGCAGCAGCCTGAGCCTGAGCCAGGAGCGCTGGATGTCAGGAGAGCTGTACTCCTGCAAGGTCCTCCATCATGCCCACAGCCAGACCCAGTCCCTCCACAGGAGCCAGTGTGAGGGCTAGAGGGGCCGCTGGAGCCCAGGAGAACACATGCTGCTCTGATCATCAGGAGCTTTAATGTTTGGAGAGGAAAGTGAAGCTTTGTGTGGCCGAGAACAACACTGCTGTAAAGTGTTGGACAGCAACAACTTAGAGAGTGATGTGTGAAGCTCAGCAGAGATGAGAGTGTGCTTAGTAACTGTCATGTTGATGATTCAGGATGTTCCTAATAAAGCTTTCTCTGATAAATAACATGATGAAGTGTTTGGTGTTTTATTTAAAGTAGTGAGACATTGAAAGGTTTTATAACATTCTGCACTTCTATCAGCGGAACAAGATAAAGCTTTGGATTAGTTAGAACATTATTTAAGTTTCTAATCTATAAAATGTTCAATGAAAGTGACGAAAATGATATTAAACCGTTTTATCGTGATTAAGAATTTGATCCTGATGTGAACTTAATTTTTAGTGAGGCTCAGAGGATGGCTCAAATATAATATCAGGAATAGATTTTTCTCCATGCTAAGAGTAGAGTCCTTTATTTCTAAGCATTGTTTAATTCAACATATTAGTGTGAATAGTTAGTGTTTGGTGAAGTTCCTCTCTACTCAGCGTTCAGGGGTCTGTGTCAGAGATTACTTTATGTTATGCAGGTGTTAGTAGAGATATGTTTACATTTAATTTGATATCAGTGCCGAACAATAATCTAACCATCCCAGTTTAGTCATCAAGAACTGAAGAGAGTCAGCTTTACTTGGATTCATGGTGGTTCTGCTTGATGACTCTTGTGTTCACTGGACCAGTTCTCCTCCTCTCAGTCTCTTCACCTCTGCAGCTGCAGCAGGACGCTTCACTTCAGACTGAAGGAGGTTTTTGTACGGCTCTAAATCACTGTGTGAACGTGCCATCACTATGGTAGCCCAGACAATAGTAATCTCCTGCATCAACATCCTTAACGTTACTGATGGTTAAAGTGTACTGAGTACCAGATTGAGTACCACTGAATCTAGGCTCAGTTCCAGAGAACAGAGTTGATGATGAGTGTATAAGAAGTTTAGGAGCCTGTCCAGGTTTCTGAAGATACCAACTGAGATAAGAACCATGAATAGAGCCCCCTGTAGCGCTGATGGTCACAGTCCCTCCAGGACTAACAGTCTTGGATGTGTCAGTCTGAGTCAGGAACTTGTTGGCAGAAGACTCTGAAATGAGAAGTGAAATGTTAGATAACCAACAACATGGAGCAGCAGTTTAAATGATAACAGAAAGAGTTAAAGACAAAGCACATTGGATGCAAACATGAAAAGAAAAGACAAACATTGAACCACACATACATTACTCCTATCATTTCAGATGATACATTTTCAAAGTCTCTCACCCTGACACAGAAAGCCCAACATGAAAAGCAGAGTTACTGACAACATGATCTCCAGTTTTCAGGATGAGTGCAGGAACACGGTTCAGACTCTACGTGACACAAGACCTTAAAACTGTGAGGAGCAGTGAAGCATTACAATCATGCAAATGACATTTCACACGTCACACAGACACCTGTCCTTGAGAAACAGAGAGAGAGAGGAGGTGGAGGAAGTAGAGGCTACATCTCCCTGTGGACTCATGGAGAACATGTAGAAACTTTCTGTTCCTCAACTCTCTGCTGTTTCTGTCTGTTCAGTTTACCAAAGGCCTCTGTGCTTAATAACATAAATATAAGAGATATACTTTATTGTCCCAGCAGGCTGCCCTCTGCTGGCTGTCCAGGTTCAGAACAACTTCATATTGATGTGAGATTGAATCTGTTCTCCACCTTTAGCTCTTTTCATGATCCCTTACTTGGTGCAGGGACAACAACCTATAGACCCCCCTCAGCTGTCAAGGACTCCTTGTCTTCGTTGGCAAATCTTTTATCTCAACTAGACTACAAGGAAATAGTGCTACTTGGTGATTTTAACTTGGACTGGTTAACTACAGTATCAGAGGATTTAAAAAACCTTTGTATCTCTTTGAATGTTACTCAGATTGTTGACGGTCCTACTCGCCCTAACATTAAGTTCCCAAATAAATCCTCCTTAATTGATCTCATCTTAACTAATGTTCCCCATAAATACTCATCTGTAGGAGTATTTGCAAATGATCTGAGTGATCACTGTGCTGTATCCACAATGAGGGACACTAAAGTTCAAAAGGTTAAACCTTGCATTATTATTAAGAGAGCCACAAAACATTTTGTGGAGCAGGGTTTTCTCCACGATCTGTTTGGTTTTGATTGGGAAAGAATCAATCTGTGTGATGATGTAGAAACTGCATGGTCTTATTTTTATCTTGGTATTATGAATTATGGATGGACATGCACCCCTGCGTACATTTAGAGTGAAGGGACGAGACAATCCTTGGTTCTCTGCTGAACTGTCCAGTCTCCTGCATGAGAGAAACAAGGCCTGGGCAAAGGCTAGGAAATCAGGCTCAGAGGTAGAATGGCTGCGTTTTAGGCAGCTAAGGAATAGCTTCACATCACAAATCAAAAGTGCTAAGTCCAAGTATTATCTGTCAGTGCACAAAGAACCTGAATAATCCTGGAAAATGTTGGAAAGCCATAAAATCGATATCCACCGGTGAGATCCCTAATGAGCTACCTCCGTGCCTTACCACAGCATCCGGCTCTATATCGGACAGGGCCACTATGCTAAATTGTTTTAATGAGCATTTTGTGTCCTGTGGCTCTCTGTTTGATTCTGTTTCTAACTCTGCTTCTGTGAACACCCCAATCCGTGACTCTGAACAATGTGGTCTGGAAAGTCCTTTCAGTTTTACTCCTTTTTCTATTGAAGCCGTTCATGAAGCCTTATCCAAGTAAGATCCTAAGAAACCGGCTGGCCCGGACAACGTAGAACCTTTCTTTTTAAAGATAGCTGCAGATTATATTGCTCCACCTCTTACTTCTCTTTTTAACCTCTCCCTCAACACGAACACAATTCCAAAAGTATGGAGCAGCTTATGTCCTGCCTTTGCTAAAAGGAGGGGAGGCTACTTTATTAAATCATTATAGGCCCATCTCTAAATTATAAGTTCTGGCGAAGGTGCTCGAACGCCTAGTGAGTGAAAAGGAAAAGGAGTTTTTATGTAAAAATGACATCCTGTCTAAACATCAGTCAGGCCTCAGAAAGCAACATGGCACCATCACTGCCACAATGAAAGTGGTGAATGATGTGGCGAGTATTTTAGATAAAAAGCAGAGTTGTGCAGCTCTATTTATTGACCTGTCCAAAGCGTTTGATACCGTCGATGATCACATCTTGAAGCAGAGGCTACTCAGTATTGGCATATCCAGCCATGCAGTGGGGTGGTTTGTGAACTACCTGTCTGAAAGGTCCCAATGTGTTCATTTTGATGGGCTGTCTTCTGAGTTGTTAAACATTACTAATGGTGTTCCTCAAGGTTCTGTTTTAGGTCCACTTTTATTCTCCATCTACATCAACAGTTTAGGTGAAAATGTAGATGGAGCCACTTTACATTTTTATGCGGATGATACCGTGATGTACTGTTCAGGTCCCTCCTTTAAGGAAGCTGGTGTTAAATTGCAAGCAGTTTTTAACATTATTCAGACTCAGCTCTCTGAACTAAAGCTTCTTTTAAATGTTGATAAAACCAAGGTAATGCTCTTTTCAAAAGCTAAAAAGACACCAGAGCCTGTTTTAGATATTGTAACTACGCAAGGAATAAAACTTGAAGTGGTTACCTGTTATAAATACCTTGGTATCTGGCTTGATGATTGTCTCACTTTTAAACTTCATGTCAATAACCTTCTTAAAAAACTGAGGGTTAGGCTAGGTTTCTTCTACAGGAACAAGTCCTGTTTCTCATTTGAGGCAAGGAAAAGGCTAGTCACTGTGACCTGTTTACCTGTGCTGGACTATGGTGATCTGATCTATATGAATGCACCTGCCCACCTGATCAAGTTAGATGCTGCGTATCACAGTGCTCTGAGACTTGTGACAAACTGTAAAGCATTAACCCATCACTGTACCCTGTATGCAAGGGCAGGTTTGCCTTCACTAACTGTACGGAGGCTCAGCCACTAATACATTTTCATATACAAAGCCATGTTAGGGAAACTTCCATCCTACATCTGCTCCCTGATCTCACGGCGAATTGTAAGTGGCTACTGCCTGAGATCGCATGCTGTGGTTTTATTAAATGTGCCAACTGCTAGGACTGTCTTAGGGAAGATGGCTTTTAGATGTGCAGCTCCACTGTCTTGGAATAGTCTGTAATTGAAATGGAAACTGAGCGATCTGATGCCACTAAATGTTTTTAAAGCTCGGTTGGATGCTACTCAATCGGAAGCTGTTGTTACCTGTTCATGTGGATAGTTATTTTAAATTGTAATCCCTGTAATGATGCTGTGAGATGTCCTTTTTGATGTTCTGTTTATGTTTCTATGTTTCATGTGGAACCTACTTGAGCAGGTCTCCCTTGAAAAAGAGATCAATGATCTCAAGGGGATACACCCGGATAAATAAAGGTTTGAAATGAAATGAAAACCTGGAGCTAAACGCTCTCAATCAGCCCCACCGGCCCCCATCACTCTGTGGGACTCCCCAGTCTCTGCTGTGGAGTCTTTCTGCTTCCTGGGCACCATCATCACCCAGGACCTCAAGTGGGAGCAGAACATCAGCTCCATAATCACAAAAGCCCAGCAGAGGATGTTCTTCCTGAGGCAGCTGAAGAGCTTCAACCTGCCTAAGACAATGATGGTGAACTTCTACACCTCCATCATGGAGTCCATCCTCACCTCCTCCATCACCATCTGGTACGCTGCAGCTAGCCGAGGAGCAGGGCTGCAGCTCATCATCTGCTCTGCAGAGAGGGGGGTCGGCAGCAATCTGCCCTCCCTCCTCTACCTGCAGGCCTCCAGGACCGTGAGGCGGGGAGATAGAGTCCGACTAATGCACTAATATTTTGCACATTCTATGGACAATGTTGCACTAATGTACATTCTCAAACATTGAAGTGACTGTTATTTTGTATATTGATTGTTGTGTTTTTATTTAGGTCTTAATGTGTGCACATGTAAAAGTGTTTCTTTGATTCTGTATATATATATATAAAATATGTGTGCATATATATATATATATATGAACACATATTTTAATATACATTTCTTTTATATTCGGGATTTTGGGAAATGTTATTTCGATCTCTCTGTCTGTACACACAAACTGGAAGATTGACAATACAGTTGGCTTTGACCCCTACCACCCTGGACACAAACTGCTCCACCTTCCCATCTGGTAGAAGGCTCCATCAGGACCAGAACTCTCTCCATCAGCACCAGAGCCTCTCTCCATCAGGACCAGAACCTCTCTCCATCAGGACCAGAACCTCTCTCCATCAGGACCAGAGCCTCTCTCCATCAGGACCAGAGCCTCTCTCCATCAGGACCAGAGCCTCTCTCCATCAGGACCAGAACCTCTCTCCTACTGAACAGCTTCTTCCCCTCCGCTACCGGCCTCATCATCTAGTCCTAAAGCCTCTGCTTTGCACTGGTGGACTCAGGGGGGGTCAGGGGTCAAATCATGTTCAAACTAAACGTCTATCCACAGTTTAACATTTGAAAGACTTCATTAGATTGATCTTTGTCATTTTTAATCAGGATCTTTATAATAATGATTAAATAATAACTCCAGAGAGGCCAGAGATGCTCCTGCTGTGAAGCACACCGAGTGGAGACATGTGGGGAAAAGCTAAAGAGCGTTTGTTGTTTTAATTCGGGGAAGCAGAGATCACAATAAGGTTTGTGTGTAATGCTGCTTTTACATAGAATGTGTTTTGGACTGGGTTTAATCTCATTAATCCATTAACATCTGTATATTTAAGAATAAGAAGTGAATAGTGCTGGGTGGGTTCCTGTCAGCTCTGAGTTCAGTGGGCTGTGTCAGTCTCTTCCTCTTCAGCAGCTGCAGGTGGTTCCTGCTGTAACAGCTCAGAGTCTCTGCAGTCTGACTGAGGGAGGTTTTTGTACGACGACAAATCACTGTGTGAACACGTTACCACTGTGGTAACTCTGACAGTAATAAACTGCTGCATCTTCAGCCTTCAGTCCACTGATGGTCATAGAGAAGTCAGACCTTCTTCCACTGCCACTAAACCGAGGTTCTGTTCCTGATACAAGTGTGCTCACTAGTTTTATCAGGAGCTTTGGAGGCTGTCCAGATTTCTGTTGATACCAGAACATACAATCATCACTAGCACTATCACCGCAGTAGGAAATAACATCTGTGCTGGTTTTACAGGTGAGAGTGACGGTGGATCCTGGAGCAGACGTCTCGACTGCAGGCTGAGTCACAGTCACCTGACCGCTGCATCCTGCACACAAAAACAGATGATTGATATCTCAGCAGAAAGAAAGGAGAGGAAAGGCAGCACATGATGTTTGAAATGTTGCTGAGTGAATGAACCTGTGAAACAGCAGCAGGCCAGCGTCCAGATGAGGATGGTGATGAGAGTCATGGTGCTTTCTGCTGACTGACAGATGTGAGTCCTGCAGTGTTGAACTCACAGGACTATAAACCTTCTCAGTTCACTGGAGGATCAGCTGACCATGCAAAGCCTCCTCTCTATGGAAATGATGTCTCTGCTCTCAGCACACTGAAGGCAACGTGGGACACGAAACCAGGAGGAACACTGTCTGGATTTACACCGTCTATCATCTGAATGGAAGAACATATTTATATCAGGAGTGGAGATGAGGATTTGAGTTTGTGTCCACTGTGGTTGGTATGATATGTCTGTTTGTCTGACATTAACATACATACAGAGATTCACTGTAGATAAATAACATGTTTCAGTTCTGTTTCAAATACATTTGTTCATAACTATTATTTCAAAGCCTCATGTTCATTTAACCGTGTAGAAACTAATATAAAACTGACAAAGTTAGTTGTGTAGCAGACTGTAATGGTTTCTCTGCCAGGTGTAGAAAAGTGATGAAAAATGACATAAATCAAATTAATTCTTCCAGATATGTAATCCATATCTTTAGAAAAGCTTTGTTGATTTAAAAACTGTATATGTGTCTCTGTTATCAGTGAGATCAGGGAGCTCTCTCAGTGATACATGCTTGTTGACAGAGCAGGAGGTTTTTGTACGGCCACTCAATGAGTTTGTATCACTGTGGTTGACTTTTGGTGGAGGAACCAAACTCATCGTTCACTGTAAGTACCAGAGATTTGAATTTTCTAACACAAAACATTACATTTACTTTTGAATCAGAATATGATAAATCAAGACATTATTGTGGATATTATACATTATGTTGATATTTTTTTAAATCTATAAAGCTTGTCTGAAGAATTTAAAAACATTAAGCAAAGTTAGTTTTATTTAAAATTGAAGAAGATGTTACGGTGAATTATATGTACGTTTTACTTTTCTTTTTTAATAAGATATAAACACATTTTTAGCTCACAATTGACCAAAGAACAGCTGCTATGTCATAACATCTAATTGTATTTCGCATTTTCATTTTTATATATTTTAACATTCAACAAGTGTTTCATATAAAATCTGCTGAGGATCCGTTAAAACAAATGAAAGTGTGTTTTTGTACATTCAGAGTCGCTGCAGGGTGCGTTCACAGTCCGTTAGTTTCAAAGAGTTCAAAGGAAGTGAAACAAACAGATGACAAAGTCTTCAACTATAGAAGATGTTACTTTTTGTTTTTCTTAACAGTAAATGATTGCAGAGATTAGTTATTCATTCTGAAACATTGTAAAGCAGAGATAAAGCTTTTCATATAATGATCATTACATGAACACCTTCATTACGTTGCATACTTTCATGTAACTCTTCAGGAGTTTGGATGAGTGCCAAAGAAGAAGATTCATTATTTTAAATGGCAGAATGATATAAAGTATCACCGTTTGATTTGATGAATGAAACCCTCGTGTTCTCCCATGCCTCAGCTCCTCTTGTGATCACAGCTCATGCTCACAGCTGACCCCCACTTTCTCTGTCCTGTACCTTCAATGTATAATTCTTGTTCTGATGAGAGCTACAGAATAACACTCTAACTCCAAACATCAAGTTTAACATTTGATTTTATTTATTAAACCCTCATTTCCTTCCTCATTCTGTTTGTTCTGGAACTATTTGAATGTTTTTAAAATATCTTTTATTGTTTTATGTCCTACATATTTGTATGTTGCATTGTTGGAGGAGCCTTGGGCTTTTCATTGGCTTATCTACATCGCCATGTGCAATATGTGCAATATGTGCAATATGTGCAATATGTGCAATATGTGCAATATGTGCAATATATACCTGGCTGCTAAATCCTCAGAACTGTTACAGGATGTGTATTTTGTAAATTGTGTAACTTTTTATTTTATTTTTTATTATATTCTAACTTTTTTTTACTTGAATACTTTTGTATGCATGCTTCTTCGTAACATGAAGCTGTCTCTGGCTCTTTTCTGCTGTCACAGCGTGAATGTCCCCTCTGTGGGACTACTAAAGGTATTCTGACTCTGGTTCTGATTCACTGCAGCTACTGTGCATATGACAGTAAAGCCTCTGAATGTTTGAATGTGTCCTGTATGGACTCTGTCTCACAGCGTCTGTCCCTCAGTGGAAGTTCATCTGCTCCTTGTGTCTCTCTCCCCTGCAGCGGGCTCCATGCTCAGGCCCTCCGTCTCTCTGCTGGCCCCCTCCTCCTCTGAGCAGCTCTCTGGGGGCTCGCTCACGCTGGCCTGCCTGCTGACCGGCTACTCTCCTCAGGGAGCCGTGGTGAGCTGGGAGGTGGACGGCACACAGGTGACAGAGGGGGTCCTGAGCAGCTCGGAGGAGGAGAAGAGCGGACTCTACAGCAGCAGCAGCAGCCTGAGCCTGAGCCAGGAGCGCTGGATGTCAGGAGAGCTGTACTCCTGCAAGGTCCTCCATCATGCCCACAGCCAGACCCAGTCCCTCCACAGGAGCCAGTGTGAGGGCTAGAAGGGCCGCTGGAGCCCAGGAGAACACATGCTGCTCTGATCATCAGGAGCTTTAATGTTTGGAGAGGGAAGTGAAGCTTTGTGTGGCCGAGAACAACACTGCTGTAAAGTGTTGGACAGCAACAACTTAGAGAGTGATGTGTGAAGCTCAGCAGAGATGAGAGTGTGCTTAGTAACTGTCATGTTGATGATTCAGGATGTTCCTAATAAAGCTTTCTCTGATAAATAACATGATGAAGTGTTTGGTGTTTTATTTAAAGTAGTGAGACATTAAAAGGTTTTATAACATTCTGCACTTCTATCAGCAGAACAAGATAAAGCTTTGGATATTTATTTTTTAATTGGTAATGAAATTGACATGGTGGTGAAGGAAAGTTACTACACTGTTTTATCGTGATTAAGAATTTGATCCAAATGTGAACTTGATTTTTAGTGAGGCAGAAAGTTTATGGCTCATAAATAAGATCAGCCTTTAATCTGAGCTGAGAGTAGATGTTTAGATTTTTAAGTATTTATTTTTTCAACATAGTGTGAATATGGAGTTAGTGTTTGGTGAAGTTCCTGTCAGCTCAGTGTTCAGGGTGACATCAATATAGTTTAAACAGGGTGTTGAAGAGTGTCTTTGAGTGTGTTTCAGCTTTATCTGGATTCATGGTGGTTCTGCTTGATGACTCTTGTGTTCACTGGACCAGTTCTCCTCCTCTCAGTCTCTTCACCTCTGCAGCTGCAGCAGGACGCTTCACTTCAGACTGAAGGAGGTTTTTGTACGGCTCTAAATCACTGTGTGAACGTGCCATCACTATGGTAACCCAGACAATAGTAATCTCCTGCATCAACATCCTTAACGTTACTGATGGTTAAAGTGTACTGAGTACCAGATTGAGTACCACTGAATCTAGGCTCAGTTCCAGAGAACAGAGTTGATGCTGAGTATATAAGAAGTTTAGGAGCCTGTCCAGGTTTCTGAAGATACCAACTGAGATCAGCACCAATATCTGAGCTCCCTGTAGCGCTGATGGTCACAGTCCCTCCAGGACTAACAGTCTTGGATGTGTCAGTCTGAGTCAGGAAATTGTTGGCAGAAGACTCTGAAATGAGAAGTGAAATGTTAGATAACCAACAACATGGAGCAGCAGTTTAAATGATAACAGAAAGAGTTAAAGACAAAGCACATTGGATGCAAACATGAAAAGAAAAGACAAACATTGAACCACACATACATTACTCCTATCATTTCAGATGATACATTTTCAAAGTCTCTCACCCTGACACAGAAAGCCCAACATGACAAGCAGAGTTACTGACAACATGATCTCCAGTTTTCAGGATGAGTGCAGGAACACGGTTCAGACTCTACGTGACACAAGACCTTAAAGCTGTGAGGAGCAGTGAAGCATTACAATCATGCAAATGACATTTCACACGTCACACAGACACCTGTCCTTGAGAAACAGAGAGAGAGAGGAGGTGGAGGAAGTAGAGGCTACATCTCCCTGTGGACTCATGGAGAACATGTAGAAACTTTCTGTTCCTCAACTCTCTGCTGTTTCTGTCTGTTCAGTTTACCAAAGGCCTCTGTGCTTAATAACATAAATATAAGAGATATACTTTATTGTCCCAGCAGGCTGCCCTCTGCTGGCTGTCCAGGTTCAGAACAACTTCATATTGATGTGAGATTGAATCTGTTCTCCACCTTTAGCTCTTTTCATGATCCCTTACTTGGTGCAGGGACCTGGAGCTAAATGCTCTCAATCAGCCCCACCGGCCCCCCATCACTCTGAGGGACTCCCTAGTCCAGTGGTTCCCAACCTTTTTCAGTCAGGCCCCCAGTGGGTCATTGGAAATATTTTCCAGACCCCCCTAACCCGGTTCCCACCGAGATTGGTAGAATTAATTATATATAGTTGTACAAACATTACATTTTCTCTGCTATTAATAACAAGACAAAAAGATCCAACTAATTGTATATTTTATTATGGATTGAACATGAACAAAGTGCTTGTATTGGCAGATGATCCTGTGCCAGTGCTGAGGCCTAATGAAACAATTACAAATACTGCTTATCGATACGGTTCTTTAACAGTATTATTATAGAAACAGAATTAACATTGATTTATTTTATGTATAGTGTGGACTATAGGCTGCTAGCACACATAACATACCTTCAGTGGTGGTAGTAACTAAGTAGATTTACTCAAGTACTGTACTTATATTGAGGTACTTAAGTATTTCCACTTTTGCTTCTTTGTACTTCTGCTCCTCTACAGTCCAAAGGTAAATGGTGTACTTTTACTCCACTACATTTATTTAACACCTTAAGTTACTTTACAGATCTGGATTAATGATGTGAAATATAATCAACTCTTAAATCAGACTTTAGTAACAGCTGTAGTAAATTCAATCACAAGCTACCTAACGGCTGCAGTATACTACTTATACTTGATCTGAGTACTTCTCCCACTTTACACGTAATCGGGGCAACAGAACTGGAAACACAAGCAATCTGTCAATCAGCCAATCAAAAGGCATCATATTCATATGGAGAAATGCACCGTTTTCAACTTCCTTAACTCGGGCTGGAAGTTACAAACGGTGCATTTCTCCGTATGAATATGATGCCTTTTGACCAGCTGATGGACAGATTGCTTGTGTTTCCGCGTTTCCGCGAAAATACTTAAGGCAAACGAGCATTATACACATCGAGCCTTGTAGATTGTCACTTTTGAACGCTCTGTTGTCCTGGCAGATCTCTGTGTGCACGGTGCTGCAGCGTGTATGTGAGGCCCCGCCCCCCAAAAAAAAACACAGAGTGGGAGATCTCCCCACCGACCACGTTAGATGTCAAATCATTAATAAGTCGAGAGAATGTGTTTTTTTTAAAACGTTAAAAAGGTACCAAAACAATATTGACGTTTTGCCAGGATCCAACATTATACAATTAAACAAATAAATAAAAACAAGGATAATTGTGGCTTATTGTTGAGTAAATAGCAGTGTGTGGTCTAGAATAGAATAAAAAAGGATAAGAAAATACAGATTTCAGTTTTCTGAGCCCCGATTCTCTTCCTCACTGACGGTAAAAAGACGGACATAAAACAATTACAAATAAAGAAGTAAAATCAATAATTGTGGCTTGATATTGAGTCAGAAACAAGTTGATAAACGCTGTGACACTGGGTTGGCAGAGAGCCTTTCTCCACGATCTCAAGTCGTCTATTACGAACGTTTTGGGAGCTCTATACAAGTCAATGTGACTCCCTGATAGTTGAAAGTCGACGCTAAAGGGCTTCCCAGAGCTCGTGAAAAGTGACGCCAAGGGATCCTGACATATAGGACGAGTTGGGAGTGAAACTGTGTTGACCTAAACCAACCGTTTCCAGACGCTCAAAGCCTTTATCGTTATGATTATTTCATGCTTGCCATTTTCCAGAGTAAGGGATCGACAGGACTTTTTCAAGCTATTGAATGAGCGCCTAATCGGAGAGCAGATCGTCCTTCATGCAATTCAAAATATTTTGTAGTAAAGGAGGCATATCATTGAACTTTTAACGTTTAAACTTCTAATGCTGAATTTTTAAATGTAACTTTAACTATCTGCTGGTCCACACAGAGTTTTTTGTTTTTTTTAAGTCTATAAAGTGAATTAAGCAAAAGACAAAAAAAGAGACTTCAGTGGATAACCCATTGCATGTTCTTAATAAATTATTTTTCTATATTGTATGTTTTCACATTTATTAAATTCATATCCTTACATTGGCTCCCAACTCGTTTTAGAATTTATTTTAATGTTCATTTTTCATTTCATTTAATAGTTTATTTGAACCCGGACAGTGGACCCCTGTGTTAAAGTGCATTTAGCGGTGATTGCACATCTGTTTGTTCCTCAACCATTCTTTGAGTTGACCTTTAAAACTATTGAGAGTGGGACAATCCCGTATCTGAGTTGGGAGGCTATTCCACAACGAGCTGCCTTTAATGGAGAGGACATTTTGTCCAAAAGTTGTCCGTCTACAATGGACTTCACAGTCTCCTCTGGTTATTAAGATAAGATAAGAGAGAACTCCATTGATCCCAGTTTGGGAAATGTTTGTGTTGCAGCAGCAAAAAAAGACATGGCATTGAACAATACAAATTTAACCCTTAGATGCATAAGTGGGGTCAAAAATGACCCCGAGGGTTGTTATTCTTCAAAATCTCTGAAATTAAAAGTTTGTACACTTCCACATTCCAGGTATTCCTCATAAAACATGTTTGTGACTTGAGGCCATTTGAATTTTTTTAAATGTTTTTATACATTTTAAGAAATTGCAGTTTTTGTGTCACTACACCAGTTTTTCATAAGCGGGGTCAAAAATGACCCCAAGCATTTCCTACAGAATCTCAAGGGTTTGCTTTGGGAACCTTTGATTCTTACCAACTGTGACTGTCAGGATACATTTTCTGTCCCACTTACACATCTTATGCCTGCAGTCTCACCACCAGGAGGTCAGTTGACACAGCAGCATACATGTACTGTAAGTATTATCTTCATTTATCAACTCCATGACTTTTCTGTGATAGAGTATCATGTTGGTCAACAAAGTAGACACTAGTTAGCTAACTACAAAATAATGTTAGTAATGTTAGTACTCTGTTAGCTAGCTTACTTAGCTAGCTTACTAAGCTAGCTAACATTACACTATCTTACTAAGCTAGCTAACATTACACTAGCCACCAATTGCTGTTGGAAATGCAGTACCCCAGTGTGCAATGGTCACAGCCAAAAGCAAATAGTTTGTGACAACTGCACAAAGTGAATAGAGAAAAGACGTTTGTGTGGGCACATGTGAGTGGACAGTGTTCTGGTCTTATGTATGTCCATTCTCTTTTTTGTCCTCCAGACAGATGGACATACTAACAATAATCTTTGAAGATTTTTGATGTTATTTCTTGTGAATTTATTTTATAAAAAGTTATAAATAAGCATGTTAAATGTAAAATCAGTCTTTTGTTGACCCAAATATAATAAATATTTTAATTCATTGCAAAAACACATTGATTCTAATTGAGGTCATTTTTGACCCCACTCATGGAAGAGTGTAGGTATTGGTCGTTCATGCATCCAAGGGTTTCAGAAATAAACAAGAAAGTAGAAAATATACATGTTGAATTAACAAATGAACAATAAAAAGATATAAAGCAAGGTATTATATATAAGTATGTGACAGATGGAATATTAAATATTCAACTGAATATATAAATGTAAAATGTGTGAGGAATAAAAACTGTTTGCTGATTTTCAGAGTTCAAATTGTGTCAGACGTCTCTTGGATGCTCCCATTACAGAAAAACATGATTGAGTTCATTTTTCACAATAAAAACAACTACTATGAAACAGTCTGCTGTGGGTTGACTGAAGGGAAACACACAGTCCAGGTGGGATTTGAACCCAGTCTTAAGTAAATCTGTTTTGGGAGAAAATGTGTATGCTTAATTTCTCTGCAGGTTAAAGAAGATACACTTTCTGCATCTTCAGTGTCACCTTTTTAGTCTCTCTGGTTCATTTGGTCCTCCTCCTGGGGACGTGGACAAATGTCTCTGGGTTATTTTTGGCTGCCATAAAAGAGAAATTGTTTTGAAATGTACAAAAAACATTTGGGATCGGTCAATTGGTAGCAAGGATGCTAGAACAGTCAGTAGCTCGTCTGAATGGCTTGAGAGTTAAAAGCTCATTTGTTTTTGGCTCAGTAATGAGAGCAACACTGTGATTGGTTCTGGGGTAGGAGGTTTCAAAATAAAGAAAGAAGTTAAAAAAACATGATTTTCTGAATTAGGAATTGCAACACTGATGGAGACAGAGGTCATATCACTCTGATCTGAGGTCAGGGAGATAATGGAGCCCCAACAGCTGAGAAAAACTAAAGCTGCCTTGCTCCTAAATGTAAATAGTTAAAATAATACTTTGGAGTGAGAAGCAGAGATCATAATATGGTTTGTGTGAAATGCTGGTTTTACATCAAATGTGTTTTGGACTGGGTTTAATCTCATTAATCCATTAACATCTGTATATTTAAGAATAAGAAGTGAATAGTGCTGGGTGGGTTCCTGTCAGCTCTGAGTTCAGTGGGCTGTGTCAGTCTCTTCCTCTTCAGCAGCTGCAGGTGGTTCCTGCTGTAACAGCTCAGAGTCTCTGCAGTCTGACTGAGGGAGGTTTTTGTACGACGACAAATCACTGTGTGAACACCAAAGCACTGTTTATGACGTGGTAACTCTGACAATAATAAACTGCTGCATCTTCAGCCTTCAGTCCAGTGATGGTCATAGAGAAGTCAGATCTGCTTCCACTGCCACTAAACCGAGGTTCTGTTCCTGATTCACGTGTGCTCGCATATCTTATCAGGAGCTTTGGAGGCTGTCCAGATTTCTGTTGATACCAGAACATACAATCATGACTACTACTACAAGTGGGAACATCTGTGCTGGTTTTACAGGTGAGAGTGACGGTGGATCCTGGAGCAGACGTCTCGACTGCAGGCTGAGTCACAGTCACCTGACCGCTGCATCCTGCACACAAAAACAGATGATTGATTTCTCAGCAGAAAGAAAGGAGAGGAAAGGCAGCACATGATGTTTGAAATGTTGCTGAGTGAATGAACCTGTGAAACAGCAGCAGGCCAGCGTCCAGATGAGGATGGTGATGAGAGTCATGGTGCTTTCTGCTGACTGACAGATGTGAGTCCTGCAGTGTTGAACTCACAGGACTATAAACCTTCTCAGTTCACTGGAGGATCAGCTGACCATGCAAAGCCTCCTCTCTATGGAAATGATGTCTCTGCTCTCAGCACACTGAAGGCAACGTGGGACACGAAACCAGGAGGAACACTGTCTGGATTTACACCGTCTATCATCTGAATGGAAGAACAGATTTATATCAGGAGTGGAGATGAGGATTTGAGTTTGAGTCCACTGTGGTTGGTATGATATGTCTGTTTGTCTGACATTAACATACATACAGAGATTCACTGTAGATAAATAACATGTTTCAGTTCTGTTTCAAATACATTTGTTAATAACTATTATTTAAAAGCCTCATGTTCATTTAACCGTGTAGAAACTAATATAAAACTGACAAAGTTAGTTGTGTAGCAGACTGTAATGGTTTCTCTGCCAGGTGTAGAAAAGTGATGAAAAATGACATAAATCATCTTAAATCTTCCAGATATGTAATCCATATCTTTAGAAAAGCTTTGTTGATTTAAAAACTGTATATGTGTCTCTGTTATCAGTGAGATCAGGGAGCTCTCTCAGTGATACATGCTTGTTGACAGAGCAGGAGGTTTTTGTACGGCCACTCAATGAGTTTGTATCACTGTGGTGGACTTTTGGTGGAGGAACCAAACTCATCGTTCACTGTAAGTACCAGAGATTTGTATTTTATAACACAAAACATTACATTTACTTTTGAATCAGAATATGATAAATCAAGACATTATTTTTGGATAATTTACATTATGTTGATATTTTTTTACATCTATAAAGCTTGTCTGAAGAATTTAAAAATATTAAGCGAAGTTAGTTTTATTTAATATTGAAGAAGATGTTACGGTGAATTATATGTACGTTTTACTTTTCTTTTTTAATAAGATATAAACACATTTTTAGCTCACAATTGACCAAAGAACAGCTGCTATGTCATAAAACCTAATTGTGATTTTCATTTTAATATTTATATATTTTAACATTCAACAAGTGTTTGATATCAAATCTGCTGAGGATCCGTTAAAACAAATGAAAGTGTGTTTTTGTACATTCAGAGTCGCTGCAGGGTGCGTTCACAGTCCGTTAGTTTCAAAGAGTTCAAAGGAAGTGAAACAAACAGATGACAAAGTCTTCAACTGTAGAAGATGTTACTTTTTGTTTTTCTTAACAGTAAATGATTGCAGAGATTAGTTATTCATTCTGAAACATTGTAAAGCAGAGATAAAGCTTTTCATATAATGATCATTACATGAACACCTTCATTACGTTGCATACTTTCATGTAATTCTTCAGGAGTTTGGATGAGTGCCAAAGAAGAAGATTCATTATTTTAAATGGCAGAATGATATAAAGTATCACCGTTTGATTTGATGAATGAAACCCTCGTGTTCTCCCATGCCTCAGCTCCTCTTGTGATCACAGCTCATGCTCACAGCTGACCCCCAGTTTCTCTGTCCTGTACCTTCAATGTATAATTCTTGTTCTGATGAGAGCTACAGAATAACACTCTAACTCCAAACATCAAGTTTAACATTTTATTTTATTTATCAAACCCTCATTTCCTTCCTCATTCTGTTTGTTCTGGAACTATTTGAATGTTTTTAAAATATGTTTTATTGTTTTATGTCCTACATATTTGTATGTTGCATTGTTGGAGGAGCCTTGGGCTTTTCATTGGCTTATCTACATCGCCATGTGCAATATGTGCAATATGTGCAATATGTGCAATATGTGCAATATGCACCTGGCTGCTAAATCCTCAGAACTGTTACAGGATGTGTATTTTGTAAATTGTGTAACTTTTTATTTTATTTTTTTATTATATTATAACTTTTTTTTACTTGAATACTTTTGTATGCATGCTTCTTCGTAACATGAAGCTGTCTCTGGCTCTTTTCTGCTGTAACAGCGTGAATGTCCCCTCTGTGGGACTACTAAAGGTATTCTGACTCTGGTTCTGATTCACTGCAGCTACTGTGCATATGACAGTAAAGCCTCTGAATGTTTGAATGTGTCCTGTATGGACTCTGTCTCACAGCGTCTGTCCCTCAGTGGAAGTTCATCTGCTCCTTGTGTCTCTCTCCCCTGCAGCGGGCTCCATGCTCAGGCCCTCCGTCTCTCTGCTGGCCCCCTCCTCCTCTGAGCAGCTCTCTGGGGGCTCGCTCACGCTGGCCTGCCTGCTCACCGGCTACTCTCCTCAGGGAGCCGTGGTGAGCTGGGAGGTGGACGGCAAACAGGTGACAGAGGGGGTCCTGAGCAGCTCGGAGGAGGAGAAGAGCGGACTCTACAGCAGCAGCAGCAGCCTGAGCCTGAGCCAGGAGCGCTGGATGTCAGGAGAGCTGTACTCCTGCAAGGTCCTCCATCATGCCCACAGCCAGACCCAGTCCCTCCACAGGAGCCAGTGTGAGGGCTAGAGGGGCCGCTGGAGCCCAGGAGAACACATGCTGCTCTGATCATCAGGAGCTTTAATGTTTGGAGAGGAAAGTGAAGCTTTGTGTGGCCGAGAACAACACTGCTGTAAAGTGTTGGACAGCAACAACTTAGAGAGTGATGTGTGAAGCTCAGCAGAGATGAGAGTGTGCTTAGTAACTGTCATGTTGATGATTCAGGATGTTCCTAATAAAGCTTTCTCTGATAAATAACATGATGAAGTGTTTGGTGTTTTATTTAAAGTAGTGAGACATTGAAACGTTTTATAACATTCTGCACTTCTATCTGCAGAACAAGATAAAACTTTGGATATTTATTTTTTAATTGGCAATGAAATTGACGTGGTGGTGAAGGAAAGTTACTACACTGTTGTATTGTGATTAAGAATTTGATCCAAATGTGAACTTGATTTTTAGTGAGGCAGAAAGTTTATGGCTCATAAATAAGATCAGCCTTTAATCTGAGCTGAGAGTAGATGTTTAGATTTTTAAGTATTTATTTTTTCAACATAGTGTGAATATGGAGTTAGTGTTTGGTGAAGTTCCTGTCAGCTCAGTGTTCAGGGTGACATTAATATAGTTTAAACACGGTGTTGAAGAGTGTGTGAGTGTGTTTCAGCTTTATCTGGATTCATGGTGGTTCTGCTTGATGACTCTTGTGTTCACTGGACCAGTTCTCCTCCTCTCAGTCTCTTCACCTCTGCAGCTGCAGCAGGACGCTTCACTTCAGACTGAAGGAGGTTTTTGTACGGCTCTAAATCACTGTGTGAACGCTCCACCATGGTCGCCAAAACAATAGTAATCTCCTGCATCAACATCCTTAACGTTACTGATGGTTAAAGTGTACTGAGTACCAGATCTAGTACCACTGAATCTAGGCTCAGTTCCAGAGAACAGAGTTGATGCTTTGTATATAAGAAGTTTAGGAGCCTGTCCAGGTTTCTGAAGATACCAACTGAGATCAGCACCAATATCTGAGCTCCCTGTAGCGCTGATGGTCACAGTCCCTCCAGGACTAACAGTCTTGGATGTGTCAGTCTGAGTCAGGAACTTGTTGGCAGAAGACTCTGAAATGAGAAGTGAAATGTTAGATAACCAACAACATGGAGCAGCAGTTTAAATGATAACAGAAAGAGTTAAAGACAAAGCACATTGGATGCAAACATGAAAAGAAAAGACAAACATTGAACCACACATACATTACTCCTATCATTTCAGATGATACATTTTCAAAGTCTCTCACCCTGACACAGAAAGCCCAACATGACAAGCAGAGTTACTGACAACATGATCTCCAGTTTTCAGGATGAGTGCAGGAACACGGTTCAGACTCTACGTGACACAAGACCTTAAAACTGTGAGGAGCAGTGAAGCATTACAATCATGCAAATGACATTTCACACGTCACACAGACACCTGTCCTTGAGAAACAGAGAGAGAGAGGAGGTGGAGGAAGTAGAGGCTACATCTCCCTGTGGACTCATGGAGTACATGTAGAAACTTTCTGTTCCTCAACTCTCTGCTGTTTCTGTCTGTTCAGTTTACCAAAGGCCTCTGTGCTTAATAACATAAATATAAGAGATATACTTTATTGTCCCAGCAGGCTGCCCTCTGCTGGCTGTCCAGGTTCAGAACAACTTCATTTTGATGTGAAATTGAATCTGTTCTCCACCTTTGGCTCTTGTTATAATCATGTAGTCAATCTGTTATTCCTCATGAATCTGCTCTGACAGCACTGGACCCAGAGTTCAAATTGTGTCAGACATCTCTTGGATGCTCCCGTTGCAGAAAAACATGATTGATTTCATTTTCACAATAAAAACAACGACTATGAAACAGTCTGCTGTGGGTTGACTGAAGGGAAACACACAGTCCAGGTGGGATTTGAACCCAGTCTTGAGTAAATCTGTTTTAGGATGAAATGTTTATGCTTAATTTCTCTGCAGGTTAAAGAAGATACACTTTCTGCATCTTCAGTGTCACCTTTTTAGTCTCTCTGGTTCATTTGGTCTGGCGGGGAAGGACAAAGATTGAGTATGAAGAAACAGGGTTTGAACCAGTGGCGTAGCCACCTTAGGGTGGGCCCAGGTCCTCCCAGTTTACTCATTGGCCCACCCTGAGAAAGCTTCGGTGTAAATTTAAATTTTTTAATTTTTTTTTTAAATTTTTTTTTTATTATTATTATAAAAATGTATTCACCCATTGAGAATATCCAAGCATTCAAAGTGAAATTCAATTGAACAAATATCGAGTTTAATTAATGTTGTATGTGTTTTATCCTCTGAACCTAACTCATTTACGGTAAAAAGTGGTTGTTGGTTCCGGCGCGCGCCATAGTAACGTGAGAGAGGCAGAGAGCTGCCTGCAGGGACGTGCTTTTCTGTACAATGTGCAGGAATTTCCCCAGCCCAGGAGCTGAAGGTGCATTTACGAGGGATGGATATGTAGACTGGAAGCACCTGTGTAACTCGTTGGAGAGACATAAAAAAAGCGATGACCGCAAGTCCATGAGCAGGTTTGAATGCTACAACCTATTGTTGCTGTTAGTGCAATTCTAGAGTAAATAACCCAATTTGTGTTCTGTAAAACTGAAAAGGATATTACATTGTTTTCGTTACTTCCGCTGCAGTTGTAAATATGTCTTAAATGTAATTTAGGTTAACTTCCTGTGTTATTTAGATGCTTTTATTTTGAAGGCGAGTTTGCGCTGTTGACAGGAAGTTGTTGTTGCTATGGAAACAACGTGACGGTGAAAAGGAGCGGAGATTAATCTACATATAAAGACGGAGAAAGTAAAGGATAAAGTTTATGTTTAAGTTTAGCACCCGCCGAAGAGGCACAAAGTTGGTATTATCTATAAGATAAACAAGTAGGTTGTGTCCTAATTCGTTTTTTATGCTGTTTTGTAGCTTTGGTGTCTGTTTACCGTTCACTTTTGGTGATTCTAATACGGATGGAGCCTAAATGAATTTGTTATTTTTGTTTCTTTATAGCTCTTTTGTTGATATTGGAGATTTCAATGAATTCATATCATCAGTCAGGTCTTCGACCATTATTCGGAGGGAAATGCTACAACGATGCTTGGCAATGGGCATTATTAGCCTATATATTATTATTACAGGCTAGGCCTACTTTAAAGTCATTTTTCCCCCTGGAAAAAGCTGGCCCACCCTATTTTAATAGGCCCGCCCTAAAGTACATTTCCCAAAGTGATTCCACAGCAGCCAGTGACACATATCTGTGGTCTGTGGATAATCATGGATATGCGAAAATGGTTAAAGCAACCATCACTAAACGCCAGCATCACTGCATCTACTGCAGACAATAGCAACAGGTCTGATGGGGACGTTACGTTACCCGTCGTCGTGGACACTAGCTTACTCCTGCCCGACTCGCCACCCTCACCCCCGGAGCAGCAGTCTTCGTCGCCCGAAACACAGCCGCCCCTCGGAGGCCCGCAGGTGCCAGGGGACCTCGGCAAAACAGAGCCTGCCCAGGTATATCTAAACAAGTACCCGCCTGTACAGTGGGGTAAGGCGGTCATGTTGCACCTTGTGGTATAAAAATAGACAAGGGCTAGAATATTCATGTAAAAATACTGCCATATTCTGCCATGCCTGTAGAAATGTTGGGTCAAAAATAATGCATACAATAGCACAGATGCCTTCACCACGAATGGCTACAAAAATATCTCATATCCCAAGCTTATCAACAAGCTAATGTTGCAGTTAAAATGTTCTCCAGGTCACAAAGTCCACCTCACATGATGATGTGATACCAGTTTTCAAGCACAGTAAATGTTCTCTTCCCAGAGTATATGATGGGACCAAGGTGATGATGTAAATGGTTTTAATAATACATTTGCCTTTCAATGTTTGCAATTTAAAACCATGAGCTGGTTCAAATAATATATGCCTTGATTTACAATATGTTCTCATTTGTTTTATCAGTACACTTTTGAAGCTTTTGTGCTTTTCTTTGCCATAGTCCACTTTGGACTGGATTAAATATTTCAGGATAGCACTTCTAACTCACTTGAAATCGTCTCACTTGCTTGGTTTCAAAACATAAGAAATGCCATAATCAGTTCATTAGGGACCATAACATCAATGCTATTTTTCATTGCTGTTGCCGGCCACTATTGCTCATGTAAACCTACTACTGCTGCACCCCCTGTAATCTCATATGCACCCCAAGTCATTTTGTCCTGGAACCGGGCCTCGGTAAGAGATGGTCCTGCTTTAAAGTCCTCCTCCTGGGGACGTGGACAAATGTCTCTGGGTTATTTTTGGCTGCCATAAAAGAGAAATTGTCTTGAAATGTACAAAAAACATTTGGGATCAGTCAATTGGTAGCAAGGATGCAAGAACGGTCAGTAGCTCGCCTCAAACAAAAAAAATTGTTTTCGGCTCAATAATGAGAGCAACACTGTGATTGGTTTTGGGGCAGGAGGTTTCAAAAGAAAGAAAGAAGTTAAAAAAACATGATTTTCTGATATAAGAAATGCAACACTGGTGGAGACAGAGGTCATATCACTCTGATTTGAGGTCAGGGAGATAATGGAGCCCCAACAGCTGAGAAAAACTAAAGCTGCCTGGCTCCAAAATGTAAACATTAAAATAATACTTTGGAGTGAGAAGCAGAGATCATAATAAGGTTTGTGTGAAATGCTGGTTTTACATCAAATGTGTTTTGGACTGGGTTTAATCTCATTAATCCATTAACATATGTATATTTAAGAATAAGAAGTGAATAGTGCTGGGTGGGTTCCTGTCAGCTCTGAGTTCAGTGGGCTGTGTCAGTCTCTTCCTCTTCAGCAGCTGCAGGTGGTTCCTGCTGTAACAGCTCAGAGTCTCTGCAGTCTGACTGAGGGAGGTTTTTGTACGACTACAAATCACTGTGTGAACACATAACCACCGTGGTGACTCAGACAGTAATAAACTGCTGCATCTTCAGCCTTCAGTCCAGTGATGGTCATAGAGAAGTCAGAGCCGCTTCCACTGCCACTAAACCGAGGTTCTGTTCCTGATTCACGTGTGCTCGCATATTTTATCAGGAGCTTTGGAGGCTGTCCAGATTTCTGTTGATACCAGAACATACATTGACCATAGGTATTTACGTAAACATTTCTGCTGGTTCTACAGGTGAGAGTGACGGTGGATCCTGGAGCAGACGTCTCGACTGCAGGCTGAGTCACAGTCACCTGACCGCTGCATCCTGCACACAAAAACAGATGATTGATTTCTCAGCAGAAAGAAGGAGAGGAAAGGCAGCACATGATGTTTGAAATGTTGCTGAGTGAATGAACCTGTGAAACAGCAGCAGGCCAGCGTCCAGATGAGGATGGTGATGAGAGTCATGGTGCTTTCTGCTGACTGACAGATGTGAGTCCTGCAGTGTTGAACTCACAGGACTATAAACCTTCTCAGTTCACTGGAGGATCAGCTGACCATGCAAAGCCTCCTCTCTATGGAAATGATGTCTCTGCTCTCAGCACACTGAAGGCAACGTGGGACACGAAACCAGGAGGAACACTGTCTGGATTTACACCGTCTATCATCTGAATGGAAGAACAGATTTATATCAGGAGTGGAGATGAGGATTTGAGTTTGTGTCCACTGTGGTTGGTATGATATGTCTGTTTGTCTGACATTAACATACATACAGAGATTCACTGTAGATAAATAACATGTTTCAGTTCTGTTTCAAATACATTTGTTAATAACTATTATTTCAAAGCCTCATGTTCATTTAACCGTGTAGAAACTAATATAAAACTGACAAAGTTAGTTGTGTAGCAGACTGTAATGGTTTCTCTGCCAGGTGTAGAAAAGTGATGAAAAATGACATAAATCATCTTAATTCTTCCAGATATGTAATCCATATCTTTAGAAAAGCTTTGTTGATTTAAAAACTGTATATGTGTCTCTGTTATCAGTGAGATCAGGGAGCTCTCTCAGTGATACATGCTTGTTGACAGAGCAGGAGGTTTTTGTACGGCCACTCAATGAGTTTGTATCACTGTGGTGGACTTTTGGTGGAGGAACCAAACTCATCGTTGACTGTAAGTACCACAGATTTGAATTTTCTACAACTTTTAGCAAATATATAACTTTCATTAATTATTAAATGAGACTCAACTTCACATTTTTTTAGATTCCATTTTTATATTTTGTATTAAGCTCCTCTTGTAATCTGAAAGGAACCTTTGCAGACTTCTATATCAATTGTTTGTTTCGTACAAATACATTTTTTAAAGCAAATAACTTGTTTATTTTCTATAATATATTTTATTATCAGAACAACTGTATACTCAATTTTTGTATTTATTAAGATTTGTTAAAGCGTGACGTCTCCGCCACATTCAGTTTTACATTTGTAGTTCACAATATTGTATTTATTTACATTATTTATCTATTGTCTATTAAAATATCAACTATTTTGTTGAATTCAAGTTAAATATGGATTCATTTGAAACGTGTGATTGTATCAGTTAATGCAGCTTGTCGTCGTGTTCACGGTTCATTGATTTGACATGCAGTGAAAAGGAAGTGAAAGAGACAGATGATAAATGTTTGAACTGTTTTCACTTGAGACGTTCAGCTCTGTCAGTTTAAAGAACATCATCACACATGTGAAGAGATTCAATCATTATTATCAATGAATCTTTAGCTTGCACACTTTACACAAAGTCAGTCATTCACACTTGAATCATGTGGGGGTCTGATCCTGAGTGATTTATGAGAGTAACAGCAGCACAACTTATTCTGTTTCATTTGATCAAATATAAGGATTCAAGGATTCAAGGCTTTTCTTGTCATGTGTACATAGCTACAGTGCAGATACTTCAATGAGCATCTGAGGTCACAGGCTCCTCCAGCAGAGCAGCACAATAACACAGATACAATAGAGCAAGGAGAGTCAAGATACAAGTCATTGGAATATGATATATTAGATAAATAATGTGTAAGTTGCAAACAGATGAATGTTATGGATGTTATTTTAAAAGAAAACACAAGTTTGTTACTTTTCCTCATCATCATCATCATCATCATCATCATCATCATCATCATCATCATCAGCTTTATTGAAGAGACTCAAGGTCTATTTTTAAAAGACATAAAACACTCAAATGTAAATTAAAAAAGGCAGTGATACCAATGTTTCCACAGAGGTGACTGGTATCGTAAAGTACTGACACAAGGATTTGACAGCAGCAAAATGACAACATCAAAAAAGGACCTTATAATCAAGTTTTCTCTCTAATGTCTCCCTTTTCCTCCCCCCTCCCTCCCTGCTCCAGTGGGTGTGCAGCAGCCCACCCTGAGCGTCCTCCCCCCCTCCAGAGAGGAGCTGCAGCAGGGCAGTGCCACCGTGGTGTGTCTGGCCAGCGGGGGCTTCCCCTCCGCCTGGAGGCTGGGCTGGAAGCTGGGGGGCAGCAGCAGCTCCTCAGGGGCGTCCCACAGCCCGGAGGTCCTGGGGAGCGACGGCCGCTACAGCTGGAGCAGCACCCTGAGCCTCTCTGCAGACCGCTGGAGGGGGGCGGGCTCAGTGAGCTGTGAGGCCAGTCTGAGTGGACAGAGCCCTGTCACTCAAAGCATGGACCCTGCCCGCTGCTCGGAGTAGAGCATCACTTCCTGTCTGGAGAGGAAGCAGCTTCTTTGCTAGAGATCTTCATGAAGACACACATCTCCTCTGCTCACATGTTGCTGCTGTCTCTGCTCAGTTTTTGGTGTTGCTCTCTAATCCTCACTTCCTGCATATTCTCCTGTTTGTTCATCAGCTCACAATTCAACTGGATTTCATTTGTTTCACTCCAACAGAAACTCATCATTCATCTCAAATGTGGCGTGAGCTTTAAACCATCATTAAATAAAAATGTTGATTAAAATGAGACTGTGTCTTTGTATTTCTTTAATTCATATGTTCATTGTCAGAAAGATGTATTAATACCTTCAGTATGAAACCTTGGATATTATATCAATATAATTTATGACTGTGGGACAGTTTTTTTGTTTTTTTATTCTTTTATTCTACTAAATTCATTAAAAAAAAGAAGTATAATTCATACACACAAAGATGAACAAAATTAGTAGAAGCGGGAGGGCTGAAGCATAGCTTATGGGAAGTAGCCCTCCTGTGATATCCTAATATAACATTGGCATTATTGCGTCAAAAACGTATAGAAATGAAGGAGTACAAAGAAATAAAGAAAACTGGACAAAAAAATAAATAAAAGTTAGGGTAAGAACAAAATTAATCATATATAGGTATATATAAGAAAAACTATCGGGTCATTTTCTGCACATGTCAATAGAAGTTTCAACTTCCATTTTTGAAAATGAAAATACTATATAAATATATACATATCTACACATGTACTTGGCAAATGAATAAGGATAATAATAATATATGCATATAAACATTATGAACACTTATTTTCAAGTTACTTTTTTTACATTCATATGTTCACACATACACAAAATATACACATGTTCAAGTGTATAAGTACACACATGCACTCATATACACCAATACAAATATTGCAAGGCAATTTCCAGGGCTGAAATAATAATTCAACCCCATAACGATGAAAATAAAGAAGAAGGACAAAATAAATGTAAAGTAATGTAGACCATATTAAATAAATAAACAAACTGAGAAGGTATTAGTTCTAAAAAAAATAATAATAATAATAAAAAGAAAAAAAGGATTCCGGGAATACCCAATATTTGTTAGCTGGAGAAATCTGCAAATAGAATATTTATTTAATTAAGTTTTGAATTGTTGATGACAAGTGATACTTGAAAGGTCTGGGTGAAGTCCATTGCACGTTCTAACTCCGTTTATGGATCAGCTGTGATTTGATGGTTGTTCTACAGGGCTTGCTACACAACCAGTCAGGATGCCCAGCTGGGTATTTCCTGACTGTGGTTTGGAACTGCTTTTGAATGTTAGTAGGCATTTTGTTATGGAAAATGTTGTGCATAATCAGTACTGTTTAAAGCTTTACTATGTCAATACATTTTAATAGATTGAGTTTTTTAAATACTCAATCTATTAAAATACACAGTGGAGTGTAAACAACAACATTGTGTGTTTACAGTACTTCAAATGATTTAAATTGTGTTGCGTATGTTTGGACTGCGGTAATATAATTAATTGTTTTGTACAGCCATTCATAAAGTTACTGTTAAATATATGATGATATCAGTGGCTATAGTTCAGCAAGAATCTAACTTTCACAGCTCACTCATAAAGAGACTGAATTGAATGACATTAATATAGTTTAAACAGGGTGTTGAAGAGTGTCTGTGAGTGTGTTTCAGCTTTATCTGGATTCATGGTGGTTCTGCTTGATGACTCTTGTGTTCACTGGACCAGTTCTCCTCCTCTCAGTCTCTTCACCTCTGCAGCTGCAGCAGGACGCTTCACTTCAGACTGAAGGAGGTTTTTGTACGGCTCTAAATCACTGTGTGAACGCGCCACCATGGTTGCCAAAACAATAGTAATCTCCTGCATCAACATCCTTAACGTTACTGATGGTTAAAGTGTACTGAGTACCAGATCTAGTACCACTGAATCTAGGCTCAGTTCCAGAGAACAGAGTTGATGCTTTGTATATCAGAAGTTTAGGAGCCTGTCCAGGTTTCTGAAGATACCAACTGAGATCAGCACCAATATTAGAGCTCCCTGTAGCGCTGATGGTCACAGTCCCTCCAGGACTAACAGTCTTGGATGTGTCAGTCTGAGTCAGGAAATTGTTGGCAGAAGACTCTGAAATGAGAAGTGAAATGTTAGATAACCAACAACATGGAGCAGCAGTTTAAATGATAACAGAAAGAGTTAAAGACAAAGCACATTGGATGCAAACATGAAAAGAAAAGACAAACATTGAACCACACATACATTACTCCTATCATTTCAGATGATACATTTTCAAAGTCTCTCACCCTGACACAGAAAGCCCAACATGACAAGCAGAGTTACTGACAACATGATCTCCAGTTTTCAGGATGAGTGCAGGAACACGGTTCAGACTCTACGTGACACAAGACCTTAAAGCTGTGAGGAGCAGTGAAGCATTACAATCATGCAAAGGACATTTCACACGTCACACAGACACCTGTCCTTGAGAAACAGAGAGAGAGAGGAGGTGGAGGAAGTAGAGGCTACATCTCCCTGTGGACTCATGGAGAACATGTAGAAACTTTCTGTTCCTCAACTCTCTGCTGTTTCTGTCTGTTCAGTTTACCAAAGGCCTCTGTGCTTAATAACATAAATATAAGAGATATACTTTATTGTCCCAGCAGGCTGCCCTCTGCTGGCTGTCCAGGTTCAGAACAACTTCATATTGATGTGAGATTGAATCTGTTCTCCACCTTTGGCTCTTGTTATAATCATGTAGTCAATCTGTTTTTCCTCATGAATCTGCTCTGACAGCACTGGACTCAGAGTTCAAATTGTGTCAGACGTCTCTTGGATGCTCCCGTCGCAGAAAAACATGATTGAGTTCATTTTCACAATAAAAACAACTACTATGAAACAGTCTGCTGTGGGGTGACTGAAGGGAAACACACAGTCCAGGTGGGATTTGAACCCAGTCTTAAGTAAATCTGTTTTAGGACGAAATGTTTATGCCTAATTTCTCTGCAGGTTAAAGAAGATACACTTTCTGCATCTTCAGTGTCACCTTTTTAGTATCTGGTTCATTTGGTCTGGCGGGGAAGGACAAAGATTGAGTCTGAAGAAACAGGGTTTGAACCCCGCCTGAGGGAACAACAAAGGAGTTTGTGAGGCTTCATTCGTCGCCTCATAAAAAACATTACAATATCAAAAATGATTCAATATGATGTCTGTGAGGGAATATTTCTTTCTTTACTCCTAGATATTTAACCTTATTGCCTGTTGACGTTAATAACCAAGCCTGACTCTGTTGTCTCCTTTAAAGAATGTGCTGCTGCACTTATTCTCAGTTTTATGACCGGGCAACTTTCGGTCACAGAGCCTAAGAGTCAGGCAAGTGATTCAGTATCTCCAGATGTTGGGGATATCTCCAGTGTCAGGCTTCAGAAAGCAACATAGCACCATCACTGCCACAATTAAAGTGGTGAATGATGTGGCGAGTATTTGAGATAATAAGCAGAGTTGTGCAGCTCTATTTATTGACCTGTCCAAAGCGTTTGACACCGTTGATCATCGCATCTTGAAGCAGAGGCTACTCAGTACTGGCATATCCAGCCATGCAGTGGGGTGGTTTGTGAACTACCTCTCTGAAAGGTCCCAATGTGTTCATTTTGATGGGCTGTCTTCTGAGTGGTTAAACATTACTAATGGTGTTCCTCAAGATTCTGTTTTAGGTCCACTTTTATTCTCCATCTACATCAATAGTTTAGGTGAAAATGTCGATGGAGCTACTTTACATATTTATGCGGATGATACCGTGATGTATTATGCAGGTCCCTCCATTAAGGAGGCTGGTGTTGAATTGCAAGCATTAACATTATTCAGACTCAGCTCTCTGAACTAAAGCTTCTTTTAAATGTTGATAAAACCAAGGTAATGCTCTTTTCAAAAGCTAAAAAGACACCAGAGCCTGTTTTAGATATTGTAACTACGCAAGGAATAAAACTTGAAGTGGTTACCTGTTATAAATACCTTGGTATCTGGCTTGATGATTGTCTCACTTTTAAACTTCATGTCAATAACCTTCTTAAAAAGCTGAGGGTTAGGCTAGGTTTCTTCTACAGGAACAAGTTGAGGCCAGGAAAAGGCTAGTCACTGTGACCTGTTTACCTGTGCTGGACTATGGTGATCTGATCTATATGAATGCACCTGCCCACCTGGTCAAGTTAGATGCTGCGTATCACAGTGCTCTGAGACTTGTGACAAACTGTAAAGCATTAACCCATCACTGTACCCTGTATGCAAGGGCAGGTTTGCCTTCACTAACTGTACGGAGGCTCAGTCACTGGTACATTTTCATATACAAAGCCATGTTAGGGAAACTTCCATCCTACATCTGCTCCCTGATCTCACGGCGAATTGTAAGTGGCTACTGCCTGAGATCGCATGCTGTGGTTTTATTAAATGTGCCAACTGCTAGGACTATCTTAGGGAAGATGGCTTTTAGATGTGCAGCTCCACTGTCTTGGAATAGTCTGTAAATGAAATGGAAACTGAGCGATCTGATGCCACTAAATGTTTTTAAAGCTTGGTTGGATGCTACTCAATCGGACGCTGTTGGTACCTGTTCATGTGGATAGTTATTTTAAATTGTAATCCCTGTAATGATGCTGTGAGATGTCCTTTTTGATATTCTGTTTATGTTTCTATGTTTCATGTGGAACCTACTTGAGCAGGTCTCCCTTGAAAAAGAGATCAATGATCTCAAGGGGATACACCTGGATAAATAAAGGTTTGAAATGAAATGAAAACCTGGAGCTAAACGCTCTCAATCAGCCCCACCGGCCCCCATCACTCTGTGGGACTCCCCAGTCTCTGCTGTGGAGTCTTTCTGCTTCCTGGGCACCATCATCACCCAGGACCTCAAGTGGGAGCAGAACATCAGCTCCATAATCACAAAAGCCCAGCAGAGGATGTTCTTCCTGAGGCAGCTGAAGAGCTTCAACCTGCCTAAGACAATGATGGTGAACTTCTACACCTCCATCATGGAGTCCATCCTCACCTCCTCCATCACCATCTGGTACGCTGCAGCTAGCCGAGGAGCAGGGCTGCAGCTCATCATCTGCTCTGCAGAGAGGGGGGTCGGCAGCAATCTGCCCTCCCTCCTCTACCTGCAGGCCTCCAGGACCCTGAGGCGGGGAGATAGAGTCCGACTAATGCACTAATATTTTGCACATTCTATGGACAATGTTGCACTAATGTACATTCTCAAACATTGAAGTGACTTTTATTTTGTATATTGATTGTTGTGTTTTTATTTAGGTCTTAATGTGTGCACATGTAAAAATGTGTCTTTGATTCTGTGTGTATATATATAAAATATGTTTGCATATATATATATATATATATATATATATATATATATATATATATATATATGAATACATATTTTAATATACGTTTCTTTTATATTCGGGATTTTGGGAAATGTTACTTCGATCTCTCTGTCTGTACACACAAACTGGAAGATTGACAATACAGTTGGCTTTGACTTTGACCCCTACCACCCTGGACACAAACTGCTCCCCCCTCCCCTCTGGCAGAAGGCTCCATCAGGACCAGAACTCTCTCCATCAGGACCAGAACCTCTCTCCATCAGGACCAGAGCCTCTCTCCATCAGGACCAGAACTCTCTCCATCAGGACCAGAGCCTCTCTCCATCAGGACCAGAACCTCTCTCCATCAGGACCAGAACTCTCTCTCCATCAGGACCAGAACCTCTCTCCATCAGGACCAGAGCCTCTCTCCATCAGGACCAGAACCTCTCTCCATCAGGACCAGAACCTCTCTCCCCCTGAACAGCTTCTTCCCCTCCGCTACTGGCCTCATCATCTAGTCCTAAAGCCTCTGCTTTGCACTGGTGGTCTTAGGGGGGGTAAGGGGTCATAATCATGTTCAAACTAAACGTCTAACCACAGTTTAACATTTGAAAGACTTCATTAGATTGATCTTTGTCATTTTGAATCAGGATCTTTATAATAATGATTAAATAATAACTCCAGAGAGGCCAGAGATGCTCCTGCTGTGAAGCACACCGAGTGGAGACATGTGGGGAAAAGCTAAAGAGCGTTAGTTGTTTTAATTCGGGGAAGCAGAGATCACAATAAGGTTTGTGTGTAATGCTGCTTTTACATAGAATGTGTTTTGGACTGGGTTTAATCTCATTAATCCATTAACATCTGTATATTTAAGAATAAGAAGTGAATAGTGCTGGGTGGGTTCCTGTCAGCTCTGAGTTCAGTGGGCTGTGTCAGTCTCTTCCTCTTCAGCAGCTGCAGGTGGTTCCTGCTGTAACAGCTCAGAGTCTCTGCAGTCTGACTGAGGGAGGTTTTTGTACAACGACAAATCATTGTGTGAACTGCCAAGCACTGTTTAAGTTGTGAACACTCAGACAGTAATAAACTGCTGCATCTTCAGCCTTCAGTCCAGTGATGGTCATCGAGAAGTCAGAGCCGCTTCCACTGCCACTAAACCGAGGTTCTGTTCCTGATTCACGTGTGCTCACAAGTTTTATTAAGAGCTTTGGAGGCTGTCCAGATTTCTGTTGAAACCAGTACAAAAATTGACCATTGCTATTTACGTAAACATCAGGGCTGGTTTTACAGGTGAGAGTGACGGTGGATCCTGGAGCAGACGTCTCGACTGCAGGCTGAGTCACAGTCACCTGACCGCTGCATCCTGCACACAAAAACAGATGATTGATTTCTCAGCAGAAAGAAAGGAGAGGAAAGGCAGCACATGATGTTTGAAATGTTGCTGAGTGAATGAACCTGTGAAACAGCAGCAGGCCAGCGTCCAGATGAGGATGGTGATGAGAGTCATGGTGCTTTCTGCTGACTGACAGATGTGAGTCCTGCAGTGTTGAACTCACAGGACTATAAACCTTCTCAGTTCACTGGAGGATCAGCTGACCATGCAAAGCCTCCTCTCTATGGAAATGATGTCTCTGCTCTCAGCACACTGAAGGCAACGTGGGACACGAAACCAGGAGGAACACTGTCTGGATTTACACCGTCTATCATCTGAATGGAAGAACATATTTTTATCAGGAGTGGAGATGAGGATTTGAGTTTGAGTCCACTGTGGTTGGTATGATATGTCTGTTTGTCTGACATTAACATACATACAGAGATTCACTGTAGATAAATAAAATGTTTCAGTTCTGTTTCAAATACATTTGTTCATAACTATTATTTCAAAGCCTCATGTTCATTTAACCGTGTAGAAACTAATATAAAACTGACAAAGTTAGTTGTGTAGCAGACTGTAATGGTTTCTCTGCCAGGTGTAGAAAAGTGATGAAAAATGACATAAATCATCTTAATTCTTCCAGATATGTAATCCATATCTTTAGAAAAGCTTTGTTGATTTAAAAACTGTATATGTGTCTCTGTTATCAGTGAGATCAGGGAGCTCTCTCAGTGATACATGCTTGTTGACAGAGCAGGAGGTTTTTGTACGGCCACTCAATGAGTTTGTATCACTGTGGTGGACTTTTGGTGGAGGAACCAAACTCATCGTTGACTGTAAGTACCAGAGATTTGAATTTTCTACAACTTTTAGCAAATATATAACTTTCATTAATTATTAAATGAGACTCAACTTCACATTTTTTCAGATTCCATTTTTATATTTTGTATTAAGCTCCTGTTGTAATCTGAAAGGAACCTTTGCAGACTTCTATATCAATTGTTTGTTTCGTACAAATACATTTTTTAAAGCAAATAACTTGTTTATTTTCTATAATATATTTTATTATCAGAACAACTGTATACTCAATTTTTGTATTTATTAAGATTTGTTAAAGCGTGACGTCTCCGCCACATTCAGTTTTACATTTGTAGTTCACAATATTGTATTTATTTACATTATTTATCTATTGTCTATTAAAATATCAACTATTTTGTTGAATTCAAGTTAAATATGGATTCATTTGAAACGTGTGATTGTATCAGTTAATGCAGCTTGTCGTCGTGTTCACGGTTCATTGATTTGACATGCAGTGAAAAGGAAGTGAAAGAGACAGATGATAAATGTTTGAACTGTTTTCACTTGAGACGTTCAGCTCTGTCAGTTTAAAGAACATCATCACACATGTGAAGAGATTCAATCATTATTATCAATGAATCTTTAGCTTGCACACTTTACACAAAGTCAGTCATTCACACTTGAATCATGTGGGGGTCTGATCCTGAGTGATTTATGAGAGTAACAGCAGCACAACTTATTCTGTTTTATTTGATCAAATATAAGGATTCAAGGATTCAAGGCTTTTCTTGTCATGTGTACATAGCTACAGTGCAGATACTTCAATGAGCATCTGAGGTCACAGGCTCCTCCAGCAGAGCCGCACAATAACACAGATACAATAGAGCAAGGAGAGTCAAGATACAAGTCATTGGAATATGATATATTAGATAAATAATGTGTAAGTTGCAAACAGATGAATGTTATGGATGTTCTTTCAAAAGAAAACACAAGTTTGTTACTTTTCCTCATCATCATCATCATCATCATCATCATCAGCTTTATTGAAGAGACTCAAGGTCTATTTTTAAAAGACATAAAACACTCAAATGTAAATTAAAAAAGGCAGTGATACCAATGTTTCCACAGAGGTGACTGGTATCGTAAAGTACTGACACAAGGATTTGACAGCAGCAAAATGACAACATCAAAAAAGGACCTTATAATCAAGTTTTCTCTCTAATTTCTCCCTTTTCCTCCCCCCTCCCTCCCTGCTCCAGTGGGTGTGCAGCAGCCCACCCTGAGCGTCCTCCCCCCCTCCAGAGAGGAGCTGCAGCAGGGCAGTGCCACCGTGGTGTGTCTGGCCAGCGGGGGCTTCCCCTCCGCCTGGAGGCTGGGCTGGAAGCTGGGGGGCAGCAGCAGCTCCTCAGGGGCGTCCCACAGCCCGGAGGTCCTGGGGAGCGACGGCCGCTACAGCTGGAGCAGCACCCTGAGCCTCTCTGCAGAGCGCTGGAGGGGGGCGGGCTCAGTGAGCTGTGAGGCCAGTCTGAGTGGACAGAGCCCTGTCACTCTAAGCATGGACCCTGCCCGCTGCTCGGAGTAGAGCATCACTTCCTGTCTGGAGAGGAAGCAGCTTCTTTGCTAGAGATCTTCATGAAGACACACATCTCCTCTGCTCACATGTTGCTGCTGTCTCTGCTCAGTTTTTAGTGTTGCTCTCTAATCCTCACTTCCTGCATATTCTCCTGTTTGTTCATCAGCTCACAATTCAACTGGATTTCATTTGTTTCACTCCAACAGAAACTCATCATTCATCTCAAATGTGGCGTGAGCTTTAAACCATCATTAAATAAAAATGTTGATTAAAATGAGACTGTGTCTTTGTATTTCTTTAATTCATATGTTCATTGTCAGAAAGATGTATTAATACCTTCAGTATGAAACCTTGTATATTATATCAATATAATTTATGACTGTGGGACAGTTTTTTTGTTTTTTTATTCTTTTATTCTACTAAATTCATTAAAAAAAAGAAGTATAATTCATACACACAAAGATGAACAAAATTAGTAGAAGCGGGAGGGCTGAAGCATAGCTTATGGGAAGTAGCCCTCCTGTGATATCCTAATATAACATTGGCATTATTGCGTCAAAAACGTATATAAATGAAGGAGTACAAAGAAATAAAGAAAACTGGACAAAAAAATAAATAAAAGTTAGGGTAAGAACAAAATTAATCATATATAGGTATATATAAGAAAAACTATAGGGTCATTTTCTGCACATGTCAATAGAAGTTTCAACTTCCATTTTTGAAAATGAAAATACTATATAAATATATACATATCTACACATGTACTTGGCAAATGAATAAGGATAATAATAATATATGCATATAAACATTATGAACACTTATTTTCAAGTTACTTTTTTTACATTCATATGTTCACACATACACAAAATATACACATGTTCAAGTGTATAAGTACACACATGCACTCATATACACCAATACAAATATTGCAAGGCAATTTCCAGGGCTGAAATAATAACTCAACCCCATAACGATGAAAAGAAATAAGAGGGACAAAATAAATGTAAAGTAATGTAGACCATATTAAATAGATAAACAAACTGAGAAGGTATTAGTTCTAAAAAAATAATAATAAAAAGAAAAAAAGGATTCCGGGAATACTCAATATTTGTTAGCTGGAGAAATCTGCAAATAGAATATTTTTTAATTACGTTTTGAATTGTTGATGACAAGTGATACTTGAAAGGTCTGGGTGAAGTCCATTGCACGTTCTAACTCCGTTTATGGATCAGCTGTGATTTGATGGTTGTTCTACAGGGCTTGCTACACAACCAGTCAGGATGCCTAGCTGGGTATTTCCTGACTGTGGTTTGGAACTGCTTTTGAATGTTAGTATGCATTTGGTTATGGAAAATGTTGTGCATAATCAGTACTGTTTTAAGCTTTACTATGTCAACACATTTTAATAGATTGAGTTTTTTAAATACTCAATCTATTAAAATACACAGTGGAGTGTAAACAACAACATTGTGTGTTTACAGTACTTCAAATGATTTAAATTGTGTCGCGTATGTTTGGACTGCGGTAATATCATTAATTGTTTTGTACAGCAATTCATAAAGTTACTGTTAAATATATGTTGATATCAGTGGCTATAGTTCAACAAGAATCTAACTTTCCCAGCTCACTCATAAAGAGACTGAATTGAATGACATTAATATAGTTTAAACAGGGTGTTGAAGAGTGTCTGTGAGTGTGTTTCAGCTTTATCTGGATTCATGGTGGTTCTGCTTGATGACTCTTGTGTTCACTGGACCAGTTCTCCTCCTCTCAGTCTCTTCACCTCTGCAGCTGCAGCAGGACGCTTTACTTCAGACTGAAGGAGGTTTTTGTACGGCTCTAAATCACTGTGTGAACACGCCACCAACATGAACACCAAAACAATAGTAATCTTTCGCATCAACATCCTTAACGTTACTGATGGTTAAAGTGTACTGAGTACCAGATCTAGTACCACTGAATCTAGGCTCAGTTCCAGAAAACAGAGTTGATGATGAGTATATAAGAAGTTTAGGAGCCTGTCCAGGTTTCTGAAGATACCAACTGAGATCATCTTCAATATCTGAGCTCCCTGTAGCGCTGATGGTCACAGTCCCTCCAGGACTAACAGTCTTGGATGTGTCAGTCTGAGTCAGGAACTTGTTGGCAGAAGACTCTGAAATGAGAAGTGAAATGTTAGATAACCAACAAGATGAAGCAGCAGTTTAAACTAGAGAATGCAATTCCTGAAGAAATTGCTAGTGGGAATGCTTTATGCTGAAATATAATGTGTAAGAAGAAAGTGAATAATCAGGAATATTTGGATGACTGAATGGTTTCCATATGAATGAATACTAAGTTAAAAAGTAGCATGAAACTCCAAATGTATAAATAATGTTAAAGATGTAAGGCTTTGAATGTAGAATGTTATTCGTAGGAAAAGTTGAAAATGCAAAAAAAACTGGTGAAATAGTAACATTTGGCAAATTTTATTTTCAAAAACCAGAACATGGGGGAAAAAACTATATAAAACATTTCAGATCAATAACTAACAAATTATATTCAGTAAAAATCTGTCAAACAATACATGAAAAAAAACTATATAAAACTGTTTGAATCAATTACTAACAAATATATTCTGTAAAACCAAAAAGTGAAAAGGTGAACAAAAATAAAGTAATTTTTGTGAAAGAACAAGTGACAAAACAACTATATACAGAAACTATTGTTCATTTGACACTTTAAAGTTCAACTGTTTAGGGAGAGATTAAGTTAGCTAGCAGCCTGCGCTAACGGGCTAACGCAACGCTGCTAGCCCGTTAGTGCAATGCTAACGGGCTAAAACTGGATAGGCTGCTAAGAAGCTGTTTCCTTTAATGTGTAAATTAATATCAGTTGTCACGCAAGTAAACAGTCTATGAACAAACTCAAACGGTGTGTTATACTTTGAACAAGAGTTAATTTGACACTTTAAAGTTCAACTGTTTAGGGAGAGATTCATTTAGCTAGAAGCCTAGCAGCGTTAGTGCAATGCTAACGGGCTAACGCAAAACTGCTAGCTGTTAGCCCTTTAGCGCAATGCTAACGGGCTAAGACTGGATACGCTGCTAAGAAGCCGTTTCCTTTAATGTGTAAATTAATAGAGGTTCTCACGCCAATAAACAGTCTATGAACAAACTCAAACGGTGTGTTATACTTTTAAAAAGAGTTCATTTGACACTTTAAATTTCAGGTGTTTATGGATACATGAACTTACCTAGCATTAGTCAGAGCAGAATAAATCTCCTGGGCTTGGTGTGACGCATCTGCTAATATTGATGCGTTCAAGGACACTCAGAAATGCTATAGTTGATGATGAAAAGCGCTGGAAAGGGGAGACTAAATTAGAGTATTTTTTGTATTTATGTTATATATTTGTTTAATAATTTAATTTGTTCACAGTGTACAAATGTGAGTGGTCAGGATCCATTATCAAAAACACCGTCATGCATGAAGACTGACATGCAGAAAGAGCCTTGAACCATGTCAGTTGGAGTGATGACATCATCGTGTTCCATTACACAGGTGTTTGTATGTGAGCTAATGAGGCGTCCAGAGATCAAAGGTTTCCATTGTTCTGGATGAGAGATAAACCTCTTACATGTGAACGTTTTGTGGAAGAACCGTAACAGATATCTGTGAAATTTCAAAACGTGAAGCATGTCAAGGAAGTTGAGTATCTGAAGTGTAATTTTTGTGTACTTTCGGGTTAATAATGTGGCCTTTTTGGCAGTTTAACTAAAGGTGTGCGGCTGCTGCTGTGAGGAAATATCTGCCTTAAAATTACAATGGGCTTTAATGGAGACATGTTGAATGTTTTTGTCACTTCATGCCCTCAAGAGGCACTTTGTTTAATTATTTTTTGCTTAATTATTTGTCATTTTTCAAGCTACGGGATGTTTTCCTACGTTTGTCATGAAAGATTATGTCTCAGGAATGTAGGGTTTGGGAATTATGGCAGTTTTAAAAAAAGATATGAAGGCAAATTTCAAACTGTCCTCCACTCTAACTCTGACATCACGCACTCTGCCTTAACGAGCTGCACAATGTTAAAGTTCAAATGTTAAAAATGTGATGAATTATGGGATGTATCTCTGGAATTATGAAAGTTATGAATGAGAAAAGTAATAGCCATCGATTCCCGACCGAGCTAAACGTTTTCATGTTTGAACGGAGTTTCTGCGATGTTCAATGCGGGAGAAGAAGCGCGGCAAAATAAGTCGGCGGAATAATAAATGTTTCGTCCGTAGAAGAACAGTTAGTTGGAATGCTGTTAACAGCATTCCCACTAAATTATAACAGAAAAAGTTAAAGACAAAGCACATTGGATGCAAACATGAAAAGAAAAGACAAACATTGAACCACACATACATTACTCCTATCATTTCAGATGATACATTTTCAAAGTCTCTCACCCTGACACAGAAAGCCCAACATGACAAGCAGAGTTACTGACAACATGATCTCCAGTTTTCAGGATGAGTGCAGGAACACGGTTCAGACTCTACGTGACACAAGACCTTAAAGCTGTGAGGAGCAGTGAAGCATTACAATCATGCAAATGACATTTCACACGTCACACAGACACCTGTCCTTGAGAAACAGAGAGAGAGAGGAGGTGGAGGAAGTAGAGGCTACATCTCCCTGTGGACTCATGGAGAACATGTAGAAACTTTCTGTTCCTCAACTCTCTGCTGTTTCTGTCTGTTCAGTTTACCAAAGGCCTCTGTGCTTAATAACATAAATATAAGAGATATACTTTATTGTCCCAGAAGGCTGCCCTCTGCTGGCTGTCCAGGTTCAGAACAACTTCATATTGATGTGAGATTGAATCTGTTCTCCACCTTTAGCTCTTTTCATGATCCCTTACTTGGTGCAGGGAAAACAACCTACAGACCCCCCTCAGCTGTCAAGGACTCCTTGTCTTCATTGGCAAATCTTTTATCTCAACTAGACTACAAGGAAATAGTGCTACTTGGAGATTTTAACTGGGACTGGTTAACTACAGTATCAGAGGATTTTAAAAACCTTTGTATCTCTTTGAATGTTACTCAGATTGTTGACGGTCCTACTCGCCCTAACATGAAGTTCCCAAATAAATCCTCCCTAATTGATCTCATCTTAACTAATGTTCCCCATAAATACTCATCTGTGGGAGTATTTGCAAATGATCTGAGTGATCACTGTGCTCTATCCACAATGAGGGACACTAAAGTCCAAAACGTTAAACCTCGCATTATTATTAAGAAAGCCACAAAACATTTTGTGGAGCAGGGTTTTCTCCACGATCTGTTTGGTTTTGAAATAATCGATCTGTGTGATGATGTAGAAACTGCATGGTCTTATTTGTATCTTGGTATTATGAATTATGGATGGACATGCACCCCTGCGTACATTTAGAGTGAAGGGACGAGACAATCCTTTGTTTTCTGCTGAACTGTCCAGTCTCCTGCATGAGAGAAACAAGGCCTGGGCAAAGGCTAGGAAATCAGGCTCAGAGGTAGAATGGCTGCGTTTTAGGCAGCTAAGGAACAGCTTCACATCACAAATCAAAAGTGCTAAGTCCAAGTATTATCTGTCAGTGCACAAAGAACCTGAATAATCCTGGAAAATGTTGGAAAGCCATAAAATCGATATCCACCGGTGAGATCCCTAATGAGCTACCTCCGTGCCTTACCACAGCATCTGGCTCTATATCGGACAGGGCCACTATGCTAAATTGTTTTTATGAGCATTTTGTGTCCCGTGGCTCTCTGTTTGATTCTGTTTCTAACTCTGCTTCTGTGAACACCCCAATCCGTGACTCTGAACAATGTGGTCTGGAAAGTCCTTTCAGTTTTACTCCTTTTTCTATTGAAGCCGTTCATGAAGCCTTATCCAAGTAAGATCCTAAGAAACCGGCTGGCCCGGACAACGTACAACCTTTCTTTTTAAAGATAGCTGCAGATTTTATTGCTCCACCTCTCACTTCTCTTTTTAACCTCTCCCTCAACACGAACACAATTCCAAAAGTATGGAGCAGCTTATATCCTGCCTTTGCTAAAAGGAGGGGAGGCTACTTTATTAAATCATTATAGGCCCATCTCTAAATGATCAGTTCTGGCCAAGGATCTTGAACGCCTAGTGAGTGAAAAGGAAAAGGAGTTTTTAAGTAACAATGACATCCTGTCTAAACATCAGTCAGGCCTCAGAAAGCAACATAGCACCATCACTGCCACAATGAAAGTGGTGAATGATATTGCTAATATCTTAGACAATAAGCAGAGTTGTGCAGCTCTATTTATTGACCTTTCCAAAGCGTTTGACACCGTTGATCCTCGCATCTTGAAGCAGAGGCTACTCAGTATTGGCATATCCAGCCATGCAGTGGGGTGGTTTGTGAACTACCTCTCTGAAAGATCCCAATGTGTTCACTTTGATGGGCTGTCTTCTGAGTGGTTAAACATTGCTAAATGTGTTCCTCAAGGTTCTGTTTTAGGTCCACTTTTATTCTCCATCTACATCAATAGTTTAGGTGAAAATGTCGATGAAGCCACTTTACATTTTTATGCGGATGATACCGTGATGTATTGTGCAGGTCCCTCCATTCAGGAGGCTGGTGTTGAATTGCAAGCAGTTTTTAACATTATTCAGACTCAGCTCTCTGAACTAAAGCTTCTTTTAAATGTTGATAAAACCAAGGTAATGCTCTTTTCAAAAGCTAAAAAGACACCAGAGCCTGTTTTAGATATTGTAACTACGCAAGGAATAAAACTTGAAGTGGTTACCTGTTATAAATACCTTGGTATCTGGCTTGATGATTGTCTCACTTTTAAACTTCATGTCAATAACCTTCTTAAAAAACTGAGGGTTAGGCTAGGTTTCTTCTACAGGAACAAGTCCTGTTTCTCGCTTGAGGCCAGGAAAAGGCTAGTCACTGTGACCTGTTTACCTGCGCTGGACTATGGTGATCTGATCTATATGAATGCACCTGCCCACCTGGTCAAGTTAGATGCTGCGTATCACAGTGCTCTGAGACTTGTGACAAACTGTAAAGCATTAACCCATCACTGTACCCTGTATGCAAGGGCAGGTTTGCCTTCACTAACTGTACGGAGGCTCAGTCACTGGTACATTTTCATATACAAAGCCATGTTAGGGAAACTTCCATCCTACATCTGCTCCCTGATCTCACGGCGAATTGTAAGTGGCTACTGCCTGAGATCGCATGCTGTGGTTTTATTAAATGTGCCAACTGCTAGGACTATCTTAGGGAAGATGGCTTTTAGATGTGCAGCTCCACTGTCTTGGAATAGTCTGTAAATGAAATGGAAACTGAGCGATCTGATGCCACTAAATGTTTTTAAAGCTTGGTTGGATGCTACTCAATCGGACGCTGTTGGTACCTGTTCATGTGGATAGTTATTTTAAATTGTAATCCCTGTAATGATGCTGTGAGATGTCCTTTTTGATATTCTGTTTATGTTTCTATGTTTCATGTGGAACCTACTTGAGCAGGTCTCCCTTGAAAAAGAGATCAATGATCTCAAGGGGATACACCTGGATAAATAAAGGTTTGAAATGAAATGAAAACCTGGAGCTAAACGCTCTCAATCAGCCCCACCGGCCCCCATCACTCTGTGGGACTCCCCAGTCTCTGCTGTGGAGTCTTTCTGCTTCCTGGGCACCATCATCACCCAGGACCTCAAGTGGGAGCAGAACATCAGCTCCATAATCACAAAAGCCCAGCAGAGGATGTTCTTCCTGAGGCAGCTGAAGAGCTTCAACCTGCCTAAGACAATGATGGTGAACTTCTACACCTCCATCATGGAGTCCATCCTCACCTCCTCCATCACCATCTGGTACGCTGCAGCTAGCCGAGGAGCAGGGCTGCAGCCGAGGAGCAGGGCTGCAGCTCATCATCTGCTCTGCAGAGAGGGGGGTCGGCAGCAATCTGCCCTCCCTCCTCTACCTGCAGGCCTCCAGGACCCTGAGGCGGGGAGATAGAGTCCGACTAATGCACTAATATTTTGCACATTCTATGGACAATGTTGCACTAATGTACATTCTCAAACATTGAAGTGACTGTTATTTTGTATATTGATTGTTGTGTTTTTATTTAGGTCTTAATGTGTGCACATGTAAAAATGTGTCTTTGATTCTGTGTGTATATATATAAAATATGTTTGCATATATATATATATATATATATATATATATATATATATATATATGGACACATATTTTAATATACGTTTCTTTTATATTCGGGATTTTGGGAAATGTTACTTCGATCTCTCTGTCTGTACACACAAACTGGAAGATTGACAATACAGTTGGCTTTGACTTTGACCCCTACCACCCTGGACACAAACTGCTCCCCCCTCCCCTCTGGCAGAAGGCTCCATCAGGACCAGAACTCTCTCCATCAGGACCAGAACCTCTCTCCATCAGGACCAGAGCCTCTCTCCATCAGGACCAGAACTCTCTCCATCAGGACCAGAGCCTCTCTCCATCAGGACCAGAACCTCTCTCCATCAGGACCAGAACTCTCTCTCCATCAGGACCAGAACCTCTCTCCATCAGGACCAGAGCCTCTCTCCATCAGGACCAGAACCTCTCTCCATCAGGACCAGAACCTCTCTCCCCCTGAACAGCTTCTTCCCCTCCGCTACTGGCCTCATCATCTAGTCCTAAAGCCTCTGCTTTGCACTGGTGGTCTTAGGGGGGGTAAGGGGTCATAATCATGTTCAAACTAAACGTCTAACCACAGTTTAACATTTGAAAGACTTCATTAGATTGATCTTTGTCATTTTGAATCAGGATCTTTATAATAATGATTAAATAATAACTCCAGAGAGGCCAGAGATGCTCCTGCTGTGAAGCATACCGAGTGGAGACATGTGGGGAAAAGCTAAAGAGCGTTAGTTGTTTTAATTCGGGGAAGCAGAGATCACAATAAGGTTTGTGTGTAATGCTGCTTTTACATAGAATGTGTTTTGGACTGGGTTTAATCTCATTAATCCATTAACATCTGTATATTTAAGAATAAGAAGTGAATAGTGCTGGGTGGGTTCCTGTCAGCTCTGAGTTCAGTGGGCTGTGTCAGTCTCTTCCTCTTCAGCAGCTGCAGGTGGTTCCTGCTGTAACAGCTCAGAGTCTCTGCAGTCTGACTGAGGGAGGTTTTTGTACAACGACAAATCATTGTGTGAACTGCCAAGCACTGTTTAAGTTGTGAACACTCAGACAGTAATAAACTGCTGCATCTTCAGCCTTCAGTCCAGTGATGGTCATCGAGAAGTCAGAGCCGCTTCCACTGCCACTAAACCGAGGTTCTGTTCCTGATTCACGTGTGCTCACAAGTTTTATTAAGAGCTTTGGAGGCTGTCCAGATTTCTGTTGAAACCAGTACAAAAATTGACCATTGCTATTTACGTAAACATCAGGGCTGGTTTTACAGGTGAGAGTGACGGTGGATCCTGGAGCAGACGTCTCGACTGCAGGCTGAGTCACAGTCACCTGACCGCTGCATCCTGCACACAAAAACAGATGATTGATTTCTCAGCAGAAAGAAAGGAGAGGAAAGGCAGCACATGATGTTTGAAATGTTGCTGAGTGAATGAACCTGTGAAACAGCAGCAGGCCAGCGTCCAGATGAGGATGGTGATGAGAGTCATGGTGCTTTCTGCTGACTGACAGATGTGAGTCCTGCAGTGTTGAACTCACAGGACTATAAACCTTCTCAGTTCACTGGAGGATCAGCTGACCATGCAAAGCCTCCTCTCTATGGAAATGATGTCTCTGCTCTCAGCACACTGAAGGCAACGTGGGACACGAAACCAGGAGGAACACTGTCTGGATTTACACCGTCTATCATCTGAATGGAAGAACATATTTATATCAGGAGTGGAGATGAGGATTTGAGTTTGAGTCCACTGTGGTTGGTATGATATGTCTGTTTGTCTGACATTAACATACATACAGAGATTCACTGTAGATAAATAACATGTTTCAGTTCTGTTTCAAATACATTTGTTAATAACTATTATTTCAAAGCCTCATGTTCATTTAACCGTGTAGAAACTAATATAAAACTGACAAAGTTAGTTGTGTAGCAGACTGTAATGGTTTCTCTGCCAGGTGTAGAAAAGTGATGAGAAATGACATAAATCATTTTAATTCTTCCAGATATGTAATCCATATCTTTAGAAAAGCTTTGTTGATTTAAAAACTGTATATGTGTCTCTGTTATCAGTGAGATCAGGGAGCTCTCTCAGTGATACATGCTTGTTGACAGAGCAGGAGGTTTTTGTACGGCCACTCAATGAGTTTGTATCACTGTGGTGGACTTTTGGTGGAGGAACCAAACTCATCGTTGACTGTAAGTACCAGAGATTTGAATTTTATACAACTTTTAGCAAATATATAACTTTCATTAATTATTAAATGAGACTCAACTTCACATTTTTTTAGATTCCATTTTTATATTTTGTATTAAGCTCCTCTTGTAATCTGAAAAGAACCTTTGCAGACTTCTATATCAATTGTTCGTTTCTTACAAATACATTTTTTAAAGCAAATAACTTGTTTATTTTCTATATTATATTTTATTTATTATCATAACAAGTTTATACTAAAAAAATGTATTTATTAAGATTTGTTAAAGCGTGACGTCTCCGCCACATTCAGTTTTACATTTGTAGTTCACAATATTGTATTTATTTTACATTATTTATCTATTGTCTATTAAAATATCAACTATTTTGTTGAATTCAAGTTAAATATGGATTCATTTTAAACTTGTGATTGTATCAGTTAATGCAGCTTGTCGTCGTGTTCACGGTTCATTGATTTGACATGCAGTGAAAAGGAAGTGAAAGAGACAGATGATAAATGTTTGAACTGTTTTCACTTGAGACGTTCAGCTGTCAGTTTAAAGAACATCATCACACATGTGAAGATATTCAATCATTATTATCAATGAATCTTTAGCTTGCACACTTTACACAAAGTCAGTCATTCACACTTGAATCATGTGGGGGTCTGATCCTGAGTGATTTATGAGAGTAACAGCAGCACAACTTATTCTGTTTCATTTGATCAAATATAAGGATTCAAGGATTCAAGGCTTTCCTTGTCATGTGTACATAGCTACAGTGCAGATACTTCAATGAGCATCTGAGGTCACAGGCTCCTCCAGCAGAGCAGCACAATACCACAGATACAATAGAGCAAGGAGAGTCTAGATACAAGTCATTGGAATATGATATATTAGATAAATAATGTATAAGTTGCAAACAGATGAATGTTATGGATGTTCTTTTGAAAGAAAACACAAGTTTGTTACTTTTCCTTATCATCATCATCATCATCATCATGAGCTTTATTGAAGAGACTCAAGGTCCATTTTTAAAAGACATACAACACTCAAATGTAAATTAAAAAAGGCAGTGATACCAATGTTTCCACAGAGGTGACTGGTATCGTAAAGTACTGACACAAGGATTTGACAGCAGCAAAATGACAACATCAAAAAAGGACCTTATAATCAAGTTTTCTCTCTAATTTCTCCCTTTTCCTCCCCCCTCCCTCCCTGCTCCAGTGGGTGTGCAGCAGCCCACCCTGAACGTCCTCCCCCCCTCCAGAGAGGAGCTGCAGCAGGGCAGTGCCACCGTGGTGTGTCTGGCCAGCGGGGGCTTCCCCTCCGCCTGGAGGCTGGGCTGGAAGCTGGGGGGCAGCAGCAGCTCCTCAGGGGCGTCCCACAGCCCGGAGGTCCTGGGGAGCGACGGCCGCTACAGCTGGAGCAGCACCCTGAGCCTCTCTGCAGAGCGCTGGAGGGGGGCGGGCTCAGTGAGCTGTGAGGCCAGTCTGAGTGGACAGAGCCCTGTCACTCTAAGCATGGACCCTGCCCGCTGCTCGGAGTAGAGCATCACTTCCTGTCTGGAGAGGAAGCAGCTTCTTTGATAGAGATCTTCATGAAGACACACATCTCCTCTGCTCACATGTTGCTGCTGTCTCTGCTCAGTTTTTAGTGTTGCTCTCTAATCCTCACTTCCTGCATATTCTCCTGTTTGTTCATCAGCTCACAATTCAACTGGATTTCATTTGTTTCACTCCAACAGAAACTCATCATTCATCTCAAATGTGGCGTGAGCTTTAAACCATCATTAAATAAAAATGTTGATTAAAATGAGACACTGTCTTTGTATTTCTTTAATTCATATGTTCATTGTGAGAAAGATGTATTAATACCTTCAGTATTAAACCTTGTATTATATTAATATAATTGATGACTGTTGGACAGTTTCTTTTATTTATTTGTATTATTTTATTCTGCTAAATTCATACAAACACACAAAGATTAACACAATTAGTAGAAGCGGGAGGGCTGAAGCATAGCTGATGGGAAGTAGCCCTCCTGTGAATCATCCTAATATAACATTGGCATTATTGCGTCAAAAACGTATAGAAATGAAGGAGTACAAAGAAATAAAGAAAACTGGAGAAAAAATAAAATAAAAGTTAGGGTAAGAAAAAAAAATGCATATAGCCTATATAAGAAAAACTATTGGGTCATTTTCTGCACATGTCAATAATGTTTCAACTTCCACTTTTGAAAATGAAAATACTATATAAATATATGCATATGTACACATGTACTTGGCAAATGAATAATGATAACAATAATATATGCATATAAACATTATGAACACTTATTTTCAAGTTACTTTTTTTACATTCATATGTTCACACTTACACAAAATATACACATGTTCAAGTGTATAAGTACACACATGCACTCATATACACCAATACAAATATTGCAAGGCAATTTCCAGGGCTGAAATAATAATTCAACCCCATAACGATGAAAAGAAATAAGAAGGACAAAATAAATATAAAGTAATGTAGACCATATTAAATAAATAAACAAACTGAGAAGGTATTAGTTCTAAAAAAAAAAATAATAATAATAAAAAGAAAAAAAGGATTCCGGGAATACCCAATATTTGTTAGCTGGAGAAATCTGCAAATAGAATATTTTTTGTATTTAGTTTTGAATTGTTGATGACAAGTGATACTTGAAAGGTCTGGGTGAAGTCCATTGCACGTTCTAACTCCGTTTATGGATCAGCTGTGATTTGATGGTTGTTCTACAGGGCTTGCTACACAACCAGTCAGGATGCCTAGCTGGGTATTTCCTGACTGTGGTTTGGAACTGCTTTTGAATGTTAGTAGGCATTTGGTTATGGAAAATGTTGTGCATAATCAGTACTGTTTAAAGCTTTACTATGTCAATACATTTTAATAGATTGAGTTTTTTAAATACTCAATCTATTAAAATACACAGTGGAGTGTTAACAACAACATTGTGTGTTTACAGTACTTCAAATGATTTAAATTGTGTTGCGTATGTTTGGACTGCGGTAATATCATTAATTGTTTTGTACAGCCATTCATAAAGTTACTGTTAAATATATGTTGATATCAGTGGCTATAGTTCAACAAGAATCTAACTTTCCCAGCTCACTCATAAAGAGACTGAATTGAATGACATTAATATAGTTTAAACAGGGTGTTGAAGAGTGTCTGTGAGTGTGTTTCAGCTTTATCTGGATTCATGGTGGTTCTGCTTGATGACTCTTGTGTTCACTGGACCAGTTCTCCTCCTCTCAGTCTCTTCACTTCTGCAGCTGCAGCAGGACGCTTTACTTCAGACTGAAGGAGGTTTTTGTACGGCTCTAAATCACTGTGTGAACGCGCCACCATGGTTGCCAAAACAATAGTAATCTCCTGCATCAACATCCTTAACGTTACTGATGGTTAAAGTGTACTGAGTACCAGATCTAGTACCACTGAATCTAGGCTCAGTTCCAGAGAACAGAGTTGATGCTTTGTATATCAGAAGTTTAGGAGCCTGTCCAGGTTTCTGAAGATACCAACTGAGATCAGCACCAATATTAGAGCTCCCTGTAGCGCTGATGGTCACAGTCCCTCCAGGACTAACAGTCTTGGATGTGTCAGTCTGAGTCAGGAAATTGTTGGCAGAAGACTCTGAAATGAGAAGTGAAATGTTAGATAACCAACAACATGGAGCAGCAGTTTAAATGATAACAGAAAGAGTTAAAGACAAAGCACATTGGATGCAAACATGAAAAGAAAAGACAAACATTGAACCACACATACATTACTCCTATCATTTCAGATGATACATTTTCAAAGTCTCTCACCCTGACACAGAAAGCCCAACATGACAAGCAGAGTTACTGACAACATGATCTCCAGTTTTCAGGATGAGTGCAGGAACACGGTTCAGACTCTACGTGACACAAGACCTTAAAACTGTGAGGAGCAGTGAAGCATTACAATCATGCAAATGACATTTCACACTTCACACAGACACCTGTCCTTGAGGAACAGAGAGAGAGAGGAGGTGGAGGAAGTAGAGGCTACATCTCCCTGTGGACTCATGGAGAACATGTAGAAACTTTCTGTTCCTCAACTCTCTGCTGTTTCTGTCTGTTCAGTTTACCAAAGGCCTCTGTGCTTAATAACATAAATATAAGAGATATACTTTATTGTCCCAGCAGGCTGCCCTCTGCTGGCTGTCCAGGTTCAGAACAACTTCATATTGATGTGAGATTGAATCTGTTCTCCACCTTTAGCTCTTGTTATAATCATGTAGTCAATCTGTTACTCCTCATGAATCTGCTCTGACAGCACTGGACTCAGAGTTCAAATTGTGTCAGACGTCTCTTGGATGCTCCCGTTGCAGAAAAACATGATTGAGGTTCATTTTCACAATAAAAACAACTACTATGAAACAGTCTGCTGTGGGTTGACTGAAGGGAAACACACAGTCCAGGTGGGATTTGAACCCAGTCTTGAGTAAATCTGTTTTAGGATGAAATGTTTATGCTTAATTTCTCTGCAGGTTAAAGAAGATACACTTTCTGCATCTTCAGTGTCACCTTTTTAGTCTCTCTGGTTCATTTGGTCTGGCGGGGAAGGACAAAGATTGAGTCTGAAGAAACAGGGTTTCAACCCCGCCTGAGGGAACAACAAAGGAGTTTGTGAGGCTTCATTCGTCGCCTCATAAAAAACATTACAATATCAAAAATGATTCAATATGATGTCTGTGAGGGAATATTTCTTTCTTTACTCATAGATATTTAACCTTATTGCCTGTTGACGTTAATAACCAAGCCTGACTCTGTTATCTCCTTTAAAGAATGTGCTGCTGCACTTATTCTCAGTTTTATGACCGGTCAACTCTCGGTCACAGAGCCTAAGAGTCAGGCAATTGATTCAGTATCTCCAGATGTTTGGGATATCTCCAGTGTCAGGCTTCAGAAAGCAACATAGCACCATCACTGCCACAATGAAAGTGGTGAATGATGTGGCGAGTGTTTTAGATAATAAGCAGAGTTGTGCAGCTCTGTTTATTGACCTGTCCAAAGCGTTTGACACCGTTGATGATCGCATCTTGAAGCAGAGGCTACTCAGTATTGGCATATCCAGCCATGCAGTGGGGTGGTTTGTGAACTACCTCTCTGAAAGGTCCCAATGTGTTCATTTTGATGGGCTGTCTTCTGAGTGGTTAAACATTACTAATGGTGTTCCTCAAGGTTCTGTTTTTGGTCCACTTTTATTCCCCATCTACATCAATAGTTTAGGTGAAAATGTCGATGAAGCTACTTTACATTTTTATGCGGATGATACCGTGATGTATTGTGCAGGTCCCTCCATTAAGGAGGCTGGTGTTGAATTGCAAGCATTAACATTATTCGGACTCAGCTCTCTGAGCTAAAGCTTCTTTTAAATGTTGATAAAACCAAGGTAATGCTCTTTTCAAAAGCTAAAAAGACACCATAGCCTGTTTTAGATATTGTAACTACGCAAGGAATAAAACTTGAAGTGGTTACCTGTTATAAATACCTTGGTATCTGGCTTGATGATTGTCTCACTTTTAAATTTCATGTCAATAACCTTCTCAAATAACTGAGGGTTAGGCTAGGTTTCTTCTACAGGAACAAGTCCTGTTTCTCATTTGAGGCCAGGAAAAGGCTAGTCACTGTGACCTGTTTACCTGTGCTGGACTATGGTGATCTGATCTATATGAATGCACCTGCCCACCTGATCAAGTTAGATGCTGCGTATCACAGTGCTCTGTGACTTGTGACAAACTGTAAAGCATTAACCCATCACTGTACCCTGTATGCAAGGCAGGTTTGCCTTCACTAACTGTACGGAGGCTCAGTCACTGGTACATTTTCATATACAAAGCCATGTTAGGGAAACTTCCATCCTACATCTGCTCCCTGATCTCATGGCAAATTGTAAGTGGCTACTGCCTGAGATCGCATGCTGTGATTTTATTAAATGTGCCAACTGCTAGGACTGTCTTAGGGAAGATGGCTTTTAGATGTGCAGCTCCTCTGTCTTGGAATAGTCTGTAATAAAATGGAAACTGAGCGATCTGATGCCACTAAATGTTTTTAAAGCTTGGTTGGATGCTACTCAATCGGACGCTGTTGTTACCTGTTCATGTGGATAGTTATTTTAAATTGTAATCCCTGTAATGATGCTGTATGATGTCCTTTTTGATGTTCTGTTTATGTTTCTATGTTTCATGTGGAACCTACTTGAGCAGGTCTCCCTTGAAAAAGAGATCAATGATCTCAAGGGGATACACCTGGATAAATAAAGGTTTGAAATGAAATGAAAACCTGGAGCTAAACGCTCTCAATCAGCCCCACCGGCCCCCATCACTCTGTGGGACTCCGCAGTCTCTGCTGTGGAGTCTTTCTGCTTCCTGGGCACCATCATCACTCAGGACCTCAAGTGGGAGCAGAACATCAGCTCCATAATCACAAAAGCCCAGCAGAGGATGTTCTTCCTGACGCAGCTGAAGAGCTTCAACCTGCCTAAGACAATGATGGTGAACTTCTACACCTCCATCATGGAGTCCATCCTCACCTCCTCCATCACCATCTGGTACGCTGCAGCTAGCCGAGGACCAGGGCTGCAGCTCATCATCTGCTCTGCAGAGAGGGGGGTCGGCAGCAATCTGCCCTCCCTCCTCTACCTGCAGGCCTCCAGGACCCTGAGGCGGGGAGATAGAGTCCGACTAATGCACTAATATTTTGCACATTCTATGGACAATGTTGCACTAATGTACATTCTCAAACATTGAAGTGTCTGTTATTTTGTATATTGATTGTTGTGTTTTTATTTAGGTCTTAATGTGTGCACATGTAAAAGTGTTTCTTTGATTCTGTGTATATATATATAAAATATGTGTGTTCATATATATATATATATATATATGAACACATATTTTAATATACGTTTCTTTTATATTCGGGATTTTGGGAAATGTTATTTCGATCTCTCTGTCTGTACACACAAACTGGAAGATTGACAATACAGTTGGCTTTGACTTTGACCCCTACCACCCTGGACACAAACTGCTCCCCCCTCCCCTCTGGCAAAAGGCTCCATCAGGACCAGAACTCTCTCCATCAGGACCAGAACCTCTCTGCATCAGGACCAGAACCTCTCTCCATCAGGACCAGAGCCTCTCTCCATCAGGACCAGAACTCTCTCCATCAGGACCAGAACCTCTCTCCCCCTGAACAGCTTCTTCCACTCCGCTACCGGCCTCATCATCTCCTAAAGCCTCTGCTTTGCACTGGTGGTCTCAGGGGGGTCAGGGGTCAAATCATGTTCAAACTAAACGTCTAACCAGAGTTTAACATTTGAAAGACTTCATTAGATTGATCTTTGTCATTTTTAATCAGGATCTTTATAATAATGATTAGATAAAAACTCCAGAGAGGCCAGAGATGCTCCTGCTGTGAAGCACACCGAGTGGAGACATGTGGGGAAAAGATAAAGAGCGTTTGTTGTTTTAATTCGGGGAAGCAGAGATCACAATAAGGTTTGTGTATAATGCTGCTTTTACGTAGAATGTGTTTTGGACTGGGTTTAATCTCATTAATCCATTAACATCTGTATATTTAAGAATAAGAAGTGAATAGTGCTGGGTGGGTTCCTGTCAGCTCTGAGTTCAGTGGGCTGTGTCAGTCTCTTCCTCTTCAGCAGCTGCAGGTGGTTCCTGCTGTAACAGCTCAGAGTCTCTGCAGTCTGACTGAGGGAGGTTTTTGTACGACGACAAATCACTGTGTGAACACGTCACCACTGTGGTAACTCTGACAGTAATAAACTGCTGCATCTTCAGCCTTCAGTCCAGTGATGGTCATAGAGAAGTCAGAGCCGCTTCCACTGCCACTAAACCGAGGTTCTGTTCCTGATTCACGTGTGCTCACAAGTTTTATCAGGAGCTTTGGAGGCTGTCCAGATTTCTGTTGATACCAGAACATACATGCAAGACCACTAGCGCAGTTGGGATGAACATCTGTGCTGGTTTTACAGGTGAGAGTTACGGTGGATCCTGGAGCAGAAGTCTTGACTGCAGGCTGAGTCACAGTCACCTGACCGCTGCATCCTGCACACAAAAACAGATGATTGATTTCTCAGCAGAAAGAAAGGAGAGGAAAGGCAGCACATGATGTTTGAAATGTTGCTGAGTGAATGAACCTGTGAAACAGCAGCAGGCCAGCGTCCAGATGAGGATGGTGATGAGAGTCATGGTGCTTTCTGCTGACTGACAGATGTGAGTCCTGCAGTGTTGAACTCACAGGACTATAAACCTTCTCAGTTCACTGGAGGATCAGCTGACCATGCAAAGCCTCCTCTCTATGGAAATGATGTCTCTGCTCTCAGCACACTGAAGGCAACGTGGGACACGAAACCAGGAGGAACACTGTCTGGATTTACACCGTCTATCATCTGAATGGAAGAACAGATTTATATCAGGAGTGGAGATGAGGATTTGAGTTTGTGTCCACTGTGGTTGGTATGATATGTCTGTTTGTCTGACATTAACATACATACAGAGATTCACTGTAGATAAATAACATGTTTCAGTTCTGTTTCAAATACATTTGTTAATAACTATTATTTCAAAGCCTCATGTTCATTTCACCGTGTAGAAACTAATATAAAACTGACAAAGTTAGTTGTGTAGCAGACTGTAATGGTTTCTCTGCCAGGTGTAGAAAAGTGATGAGAAATGACATAAATCATTTTAATTCTTCCAGATATGTAATCCATATCTTTAGAAAAGCTTTGTTGATTTAAAAACTGTATATGTGTCTCTGTTATCAGTGAGATCAGGGAGCTCTCTCAGTGATACATGCTTGTTGACAGTGCAGGAGGTTTTTGTACGGCCACTCAATGAGTTTGTATCACTGTGGTACACTTTTGGTGGAGGAACCAAACTCATCGTTCACTGTAAGTACCAGAGATTTGAATTTTCTAACACAAAACATTACATTTACTTTTGAATCAGAATATGATAAATCAAGTGATTATTTGGGATAATTTACATTATGTTGATATTTTTTTACATCTATAAAGCTTGTCTGAAGAATTTAAAAACATTAAGCAAAGTTAGTTTTATTTAATATTGAAGAAGATGTTACGGTGAATTATATGTACGTTTTACTTTTATTTTTTAATAAGATATAAACACATTTTTAGCTCACAATTGACCAAAGAACAGCTGCTATGTCATAACATCTAATTGTGATTTGCTTTTTAAACTTTATATATTTGAACATTCAACAAGTGTTTCATATAAAATCTGCTGAGGATCCGTTAAAACAAATGAAAGTGTGTTTTTGTACATTCAGAGTCGCTGCAGGGTGCGTTCACAGTCCGTTAGTTTCAAAGAGTTCAAAGGAAGTGAAACAAACAGATGACAAAGTCTTCAACTGTAGAAGATGTTACTTTTTGTTTTTCTTAACAGTAAATGATTGCAGAGATTAGTTATTCATTCTGAAACATTGTAAAGCTGAGATAAAGCTTTTCATATAATGATCATTACATGAACACCTTCATTACGTTGCATACTTTCATGTAACTCTTCAGGAGTTTGGATGAGTGCCAAAGAAGAAGATTCATTATTTTAAATGGCAGAATGATATAAAGTATCACCGTTTGATTTGATGAATGAAACCCTCGTGTTCTCCCATGCCTCAGCTCCTCTTGTGATCACAGCTCATGCTCACAGCTGACCCCCACTTTCTCTGTCCTGTACCTTCAATGTATAATTCTTGTTCTGATGAGAGCTACAGAATAACACTCTAACTCCAAACATCAAGTTTAACACTTGATTTGATTTATCAAACCCTCATTTCCTTCCTCATTCTGTTTGTTCTGGAACTATTTGAATGTTTTTAAAATATCTTTTATTGTTTTATGTCCTACATATTTGTATGTTGCATTGTTGGAGGAGCCTTGGGCTTTTCATTGGCTTATCTACATCGCCATGTGCAATATGTGCAATATGTGCAATATGTGCAATATGTGCAATATATACCTGGCTGCTAAATCCTCAGAACTGTTACAGGATGTGTATTTTGCAAATTGTGTAACTTTTTATTTTATTTTTTATTATATTATAACTTTTTTTTACTTGAATACTTTTGTATGCATGCTTCTTCGTAACATGAAGCTGTCTCTGGCTCTTTTCTGCTGTGACAGCGTGAATGTCCCCTCTGTGGGACTACTAAAGGTATTCTGACTCTGGTTCTGATTCACTGCAGCTACTGTGCATATGACAGTAAAGCCTCTGAATGTTTGAATGTGTCCTCTATGGACTCTGTCTCACAGCGTCTGTCCCTCAGTGGAAGTTCATCTGCTCCTTGTGTCTCTCTCCCCTGCAGCGGGCTCCATGCTCAGGCCCTCCGTCTCTCTGCTGGCCCCCTCCTCCTCTGAGCAGCTCTCTGGGGGCTCGCTCACGCTGGCCTGCCTGCTGACCGGCTACTCTCCTCAGGGAGCCGTGGTGAGCTGGGAGGTGGACGGCACACAGGTGACAGAGGGGGTCCTGAGCAGCTCGGAGGAGGAGAAGAGCGGACTCTACAGCAGCAGCAGCAGCCTGAGCCTGAGCCAGGAGCGCTGGATGTCAGGAGAGCTGTACTCCTGCAAGGTCCTCCATCATGCCCACAGCCAGACCCAGTCCCTCCACAGGAGCCAGTGTGAGGGCTAGAGGGGCCGCTGGAGCCCAGGAGAACACATGCTGCTCTGATCATCAGGAGCTTTAATGTTTGGAGAGGGAAGTGAAGCTTTGTGTGGCCGAGAACAACACTGCTGTAAAGTGTTGAACAGCAACAACTTAGAGAGTGATGTGTGAAGCTCAGCAGAGATGAGAGTGTGCTTAGTAACTGTCATGTTGATGATTCAGGATGTTCCTAATAAAGCTTTCTCTGATAAATAACATGATGAAGTGTTTGGTGTTTTATTTAAAGTAGTGAGACATTAAAAGGTTTTATAACATTCTGCACTTCTATCAGCAGAACAAGATAAGACTTTGGATATTTATTTTTTAAGTGGCAATGAAATTGACGTGGTGGTGAAGGAAAGTTACTACACTGTTTTATCGTGATTAAGAATTTGATCCTGATGTGAACTTAATCTTTAGTGAGGCTGAGAGGATGGCTCAAATATAATATCAGGCATAGATTTTTCTCCAGGCTAAGAGTAGAGTCCTTTATTTCTAAGCATTGTTTAATTCAACATATTAGTGTGAATAGTTAGTGTTTGGTGAAGTTCCTCTCTACTCAGCGTTCAGTGGTCTGTGTCGGAGATTACTTTATGTTATGCAGGTTTTAATAGAGATATGTTTACATTTAATTTGATATCAGTGCCGAACAATAATCTAACCATCCCAGTTTAGTCATCAAGAACTGAAGAGAGTCAGCTTTACTTGGATTCATGGTGGTTCTGCTTGATGACTCTTGTGTTCACTGGACCAGTTCTCCTCCTCTCAGTCTCTTCACCTCTGCAGCTGCAGCAGGACGCTTCACTTCAGACTGAAGGAGGTTTTTGTACGGCTCTAAATCACTGTGTGAACGTGCCATCACTATGGTAACCCAGACAATAGTAATCTCCTGCATCAACATCCTTAACGTTACTGATGGTTAAAGTGTACTGAGTACCAGATCTAGTACCACTGAATCTAGGCTCAGTTCCAGAGAACAGAGTTGATGCTGAGTATATAAGAAGTTTAGGAGCCTGTCCAGGTTTCTGAAGATACCAACTGAGATATACATCAATATCTGAGCTCCCTGTAGCGCTGATGGTCACAGTCCCTCCAGGACTAACAGTCTTGGATGTGTCAGTCTGAGTCAGGAACTTGTTGGCAGAAGACTCTGAAATGAGAAGTGAAATGTTAGATAACCAACAACATGGAGCAGCAGTTTAAATGATAACAGAAAGAGTTAAAGACAAAGCACATTGGATGCAAACATGAAAAGAAACGACAAACATTGAACCACACATACATTACTCCTATCATTTCAGATGATACATTTTCAAAGTCTCTCACCCTGACACAGAAAGCCCAACATGACAAGCAGAGTTACTGACAACATGATCTCCAGTTTTCAGGATGAGTGCAGGAACACGGTTCAGACTCTACGTGACACAAGACCTTAAAGCTGTGAGGAGCAGTGAAGCATTACAATCATGCAAATGACATTTCACACGTCAAACAGACACCTGTCCTTGAGGAACAGAGAGAGAGAGGAGGTGGAGGAAGTAGAGGCTACATCTCCCTGTGGACTCATGGAGAACATGTAGAAACTTTCTGTTCCTCAACTCTCTGCTGTTTCTGTCTGTTCAGTTTACCAAAGGCCTCTGTGCTTCATAACATAAATATAAGAGATATACTTTATTGTCCCAGCAGGCTGCCCTCTGCTGGCTGTCCAGGTTCAGAACAACTTCATATTGATGTGAGATTGAATCTGTTCTCCCCCTTTAGCTCTTTTCCTGATCCCTTACTTGGTGCAGGGACAACAACCTACAGACCCCCCTCAGCTGTCAAGGACTCCTTGTCTTCGTTGGCAAATCTTTTATCTCAACTAGACTACAAGGAAATAGTGCTACTTGGAGATTTCAACTGGGACTGGTTAACTACAGTATCAGAGGATTTTAAAAACCTTTGTATCTCTTTGAATGTTACTCAGATTGTTGACGGTCCTACTCGCCCTAACATTAAGTTCCCAAATAAATCCTCCCTAATTGATCTCATCTTAACTAATGTTCCCCATAAATACTCATCTGTGGGAGTATTTGCAAATGATCTGAGTGATCACTGTGCTGTATCCACAATGAGGGACACTAAAGTTCAAAAGGTTAAACCTCGCATTATTATTAAGAGAGACATAAAACATTTTGTGGAGCAGGGTTTTCTCCACGGTCTGTTTGGTTTTCATTGGGAAAGAATCAATCTGTGTGATGATGTAGAAACTGCATGGTCTTATTTTTATCTTGGTATTATGAATTATGGATGGACATGCACGCCTGCGTACATTTAGAGTGAAAGGACGAGACAATCCTTTGTTTTCTGCTGAACTGTCCAGTCTCCTGCATGAGAGAAACAAGGCCTGGGCAAAGGCTAGGAAATCAGGCTCAGAGGTAGAATGGCTGCGTTTTAGGCAGCTAAGGAACAGCTTCACATCACAAATCAAAAGTGCTAAGTCCAAGTATTATCTGTCAGTGCACAAAGAACCTGAATAATCCTGGAAAATGTTGGAAAGCCATAAAATCGATGAAATCCGTAATGAGCTCCGTGCCTTACCACAGCATCTGGCTCTATATCGGACAGGGCCACTATGCTAAATTGTTTTAATGAGCATTTTGTGTCCTGTGGCTCTCTGTTTGATTCTGTTTCTAACTCTGCTTCTGTGAACACCCCAATCCGTGACTCTGAACAATGTGGTCTGGAAAGTCCTTTCAGTTTTACTCCTTTTTCTATTGAAGCCGTTCATGAAGCATTATCCAAGTAAGATCCTAAGAAACCGGCTGGCCCGGACAATGTAGAACCTTTCTTTTTAAAGATAGCTGCAGATTATATTGCTCCACCTCTTACTTCTCTTTTTAACCTCTCCCTCAACACGAACACAATTCCAAAAGTATGGAGCAGCTTATGTCCTGCCTTTGCTAAAAGGAGGGGAGGCTACTTTATTAAATCATTATAGGCCCATCTCTAAATTGTCAGTTCTGGCCAAGGATCTTGAATGCCTAGTGAGTGAAAAGGAAAAGGAGTTTTGATGTACAAATGACATCCTGTCTAAACATCAGTCAGGCCTCAGAAAGCAACATAGCACCATCACTGCCACAATGAAAGTGGTGAGTGACATTACGAGTATTTGAGATAATAAGCAGAGTTGTGCAGCTCTATTTATTGACCTTTCCAAAGCGTTTGACACCGTTGATCCTCGCATCTTGAAGCAGAGGCTACTCAGTATTGGCATATCCAGCCATGCAGTGGGGTGGTTTGTGAACTACCTCTCTGAAAGATCCCAATGTGTTCATTTTGATGGGCTGTCTTCTGAGTGGTTAAACATTACTAATGGTGTTCCTCAAGGTTCTGTTTTAGGTCCACTTTTATTCTCCATCTACATCAATAGTTTAGGTGAAAATGTCGATGAAGCCACTTTACATTTTTATGCGGATGATACCGTGATGTACTGTTCAGGTCCCTCCTTTAAGGAGGCTGGTGTTGAATTGCAAGCATTAACATTATTCAGACTCAGCTCTCTGAGCTTAAGCTTCTTTTAAATGTTGATAAAACCAAGGTAATGCTCTTTTCAAAAGCTAAAAAGACACCAGAGCCTGTTTTAGATATTGTAACTACGCAAGGAATAAAACTTGAAGTGGTTACCTGTTATAAATACCTTGGTATCTGGCTTGATGATTGTCTCACTTTTAAACTTCATGTCAATAACCTTCTTAAAAAACTGAGGGTTAGGCTAGGTTTCTTCTACAGGAACAAGTCCTGTTTCTCATTTGAGGCCAGGAAAAGGCTAGTCACTGTGACCTGTTTACCTGCGCTGGATTATGGTGATCTGATCTATATGAATGCACCTGCCCACCTGATCAAGTTAGATGCTGCGTATCACAGTGCTCTGAGACTTGTGACAAACTGTAAAGCATTAACCCATCACTGTACCCTGTATGCAAGGGCAGGTTTACCTTCACTAATTGTACGGAGGCTCAGTCACTGGTACATTTTCATATACAAAGCCATGTTAGGGAAACTTCCATCCTACATCTGCTCCCTGATCTCACGGCGAATTGTAAGTGGCTACTGCCTGAGATCGCATGCTGTGGTTTTATTAAATGTGCCAACTGCTAGGACTGTCTTAGGGAAGATGGCTTTTAGATGTGCAGCTCCACTGTCTTGGAATAGTCTGTAAATGAAATGGAAACAGAGCAATCTGATGCCACTAAATGTTTTTAAAGCTCGGTTGGATGCTACTCAATCGGAAGCTGTTGGTACCTGTTCATGTGGATAATTATTTTAAATTGTAATCCCTGTAATGATGCTGTGAGATGTCCTTTTTGATGTTCTGTTTATGTTTCTATGTTTCATGTGGAACCTACTTGAGCAGGTCTCCCTTGAAAAAGAGATCGATGATCTCAAGGGGATACACCCGGATAAATAAAGGCTTGAAATGAAATGAAAACCTGGAGCTAAACGCTCTCAATCAGCCCCACCGGCCCCCATCACTCTGTGGGACTCCCCAGTCTCTGCTGTGGAGTCTTTCTGCTTCCTGGGCACCATCATCACCCAGGACCTCAAGTGGGAGCAGCAAATCAGCTCCATAATCACAAAAGCCCAGCAGAGGATGTTCTTCCTGAGGCAGCTGAAGAGCTTCAACCTGCCTAAGACAATGATGGTGAACTTCTACACCTCCATCATGGAGTCCATCCTCACCTCCTCCATCACCATCTGGTACGCTGCAGCTAGCCGAGGAGCAGGGCTGCAGCCGAGGAGCAGGGCTGCAGCTCATCATCTGCTCTGCAGAGAGGGGGGTCGGCAGCAATCTGCCCTCCCTCCTCTACCTGCAGGCCTCCAGGACCCTGAGGCGGGGAGATAGAGTCCGACTAATGCACTAATATTTTGCACATTCTATGGACAATGTTGCACTAATGTACATTCTCAAACATTGAAGTGACTGTTATTTTGTATATTGATTGTTGTGTTTTTATTTAGGTCTTAATGTGTGCACATGTAAAAGTGTTTCTTTGATTCTGTGTATATATATATAAAATATGTGTGTGTATATATATATATATATATATATATATATATATATATATATATATATATATATATATATGAACACATATTTTAATATACGTTTCTTTTATATTCGGGATTTTGGGAAATGTTATTTCGATCTCTCTGTCTGTACACACAAACTGGAAGATTGACAATACAGTTGGCTTTGACTTTGACCCCTACCACCCTGGACACAAACTGCTCCCCCCTCCCCTCTGGCAGAAGGCTCCATCAGGACCAGAACTCTCTCCATCAGGACCAGAACTCTCTCCATCAGGACCAGAGCCTCTCTCCATCAGGACCAGAGCCTCTCTCCATCAGGACCAGAGCCTCTCTCCATCAGGACCAGAACCTCTCTCCATCAGGACCAGAGCCTCTCTCCATCAGGATCAGAGCCTCTCTCCATCAGGACCAGAACCTCTCTCCATCAGGACCAGAGCCTCTCTCCATCAGGACCAGAACCTCTCTCCATCAGGACCAGAGCCTCTCTCCATCAGGACCAGAACCTCTCTCCCCCTGAACAGCTTCTTCCCCTCCGCTACCGGCCTCATCATCTAGTCCTAAAGCCTCTGCTTTGCACTGGTGGTCTCAGGGGGGGTCAGGGGTCAAATCATGTTCAAACTAAACGTCTATCCACAGTTTAACATTTGAAAGACTTCATTAGATTGATCTTTGTCATTTTGAATCAGGATCTTTATAAGAATGATTAAATAATAACTCCAGAGAGGCCAGAGATGCTCCTGCTGTGAAGCACACCGAGTGGAGACATGTGGGGAAAAGCTAAACAGCGTTTGTTGTTTTAATTCGGGGAAGCAGAGATCACAATAAGGTTTGTGTATAATGCTGCTTTTACATAGAATGTGTTTTGGACTGGGTTTAATCTCATTAATCCATTAACATCTGTATATTTAAGAATAAGAAGTGAATAGTGCTGGGTGGGTTCCTGTCAGCTCTGAGTTCAGTGGGCTGTGTCAGTCTCTTCCTCTTCAGCAGCTGCAGGTGGTTCCTGCTGTAAAAGCTCAGAGTCTCTGCAGTCTGACTGAGGGAGGTTTTTGTACGACGACAAATCACTGTGTGAACACGACTGGGTCATTGTGGTAACTCTGACAGGAATAAACTGCTGCATCTTCAGCCTTCAGTCCAGTGATGGTCATAGAGAAGTCAGATCTGGTTCCACTGCCACTAAACCGAGGTTCTGTTCCTGATTGACGTGTGCTCGCATATTTTATCAGGAGCTTTGGAGGCTGTCCAGATTTCTGTTGATACCAGAACATACATGCAAGACCACTACCGCAGTTGGGATAAACATCTGTGCTGGTTCTACAGGTGAGAGTGACGGTGGATCCTGGAGCAGACGTCTCGACTGCAGGCTGAGTCACAGTCACCTGACCGCTGCATCCTGCACACAAAAACAGATGATTGATTTCTCAGCAGAAAGAAAGGAGAGGAAAGGCAGCACATGATGTTTGAAATGTTGCTGAGTGAATGAACCTGTGAAACAGCAGCAGGCCAGCGTCCAGATGAGGATGGTGATGAGAGTCATGGTGCTTTCTGCTGACTGACAGATGTGAGTCCTGCAGTGTTGAACTCACAGGACTATAAACCTTCTCAGTTCACTGGAGGATCAGCTGACCATGCAAAGCCTCCTCTCTATGGAAATGATGTCTCTGCTCTCAGCACACTGAAGGCAACGTGGGACACGAAACCAGGAGGAACACTGTCTGTATTTACACCGTCTATCATCTGAATGGAAGAACATATTTATATCAGGAGTGGAGATGAGGATTTGAGTTTGAGTCCACTGTGGTTGGTATGATATGTCTGTTTGTCTGACATTAACATACATACAGAGATTCACTGTAGATAAATAACATGTTTCAGTTCTGTTTCAAATACATTTGTTAATAACTATTATTTCAAAGCCTCATGTTCATTTAACCGTGTAGAAACTAATATAAAACTGACAAAGTTAGTTGTGTAGCAGACTGTAATGGTTTCTCTGCCAGCTGTAGACAAGTGATGAGAAATTACATAAATCATTTTAATTCTTCCAGATATGTAATCCATATCTTTAGAAAAGCTTTGTTGATTTAAAAACTGTATATGTGTCTCTGTTATCAGTGAGATCAGGGAGCTCTCTCAGTGATACATGCTTGTTGACAGAGCAGGAGGTTTTTGTACGGCCACTCAATGAGTTTGTATCACTGTGGTGGACTTTTGGTGGAGGAACCAAACTCATCGTTCAATGTAAGTACCAGAGATTTGAATTTTATAACACAAAACATTACATTTCCTTTTGAATCAGAATATAATAAATCAAGACATTATTTGGGATAATTTACATTATGTTGATCTTTTTTTACATCTATAAAGCTTGTTTGAAGAATTTAAAAACATTAAGCAAAGTTAGTTTTATTTAATATTGAAGAAGATGTTACGGTGAATTATATGTATGATTTACTTTTCTTTTTTACTAAGATATAAACACATTTTTAGCTCAGAATTGACCAAAGAACAGCTGCTATGTCATAACATCTAATTGTGATTTGCATTTTAATATTTATATATTTTAACATTCAACAAGTGTTTCATATAAAATCTGCTGAGGATCCGTTAAAACAAATGAAAGTGTGTTTTTGTACATTCAGAGTCGCTGCAGGGTGCGTTCACAGTCCGTTAGTTTCAAAGAGTTCAAAGGAAGTGAAACAAACAGATGACAAAGTCTTCAACTGTAGAAGATGTTACTTTTTGTTTTTCTTAACAGTAAATGATTGCAGAGATTAGTTATTCATTCTGAAACATTGTAAAGCAGAGATACAGCTTTTCATATAATGATCATTACATGAACACCTTCATTACGTTGCATACTTTCATGTAACTCTTCAGGAGTTTGGATGAGTGCCAAAGAAGAAGATTCATTATTTTAAATGGCAGAATGATATAAAGTATCACCGTTTGATTTGATGAATGAAACCCTCGTGTTCTCCCATTCCTCAGCTCCTCTTGTGATCACAGCTCATTCTCACAGCTGACCCCCAGTTTCTCTGTCCTGTACCTTCAATGTATAATTCTTGTTCTGATGAGAGCTACAGAATAACACTCTAACTCCAAACATCAAGTTTAACATTTGATTTTATTTATCAAACCCTCATTTCCTTCCTCATTCTGTTTGTTCTGGAACTATTTGAATGTTTTTAAAATACCTTTTATTGTTTTATGTCCTACATATTTGTATGTTGCATTGTTGGAGGAGCCTTGGGCTTTTCATTGCCTTATCTACATCGCCATGTGCAATATGTGCAATATGTGCAATATGTGCAATATGTGCAATATGTGCAATATGTGCAATATGTGCAATATGTGCAATAGATACCTGGCTGCTAAATCCTCAGAACTGTTACAGGATGTGTATTTTGTAAATTGTGTAACTTTTTATTTTATTTTTTATTATATTATAACTTTTTTTTACTTGAATACTTTTGTATGCATGCTTCTTCGTAACATGAAGCTGTCTCTGGCTCTTTTCTGCTGTCACAGCGTGAATGTCCCCTCTGTGGGACTACTAAAGGTATTCTGACTCTGGTTCTGATTCACTGCAGCTACTGTGCATATGACAGTAAAGCCTCTGAATGTTTGAATGTGTCCTGTATGGACTCTGTCTCACAGCGTCTGTCCCTCAGTGGAAGTTCATCCTTGTGTCTCTCTCCCCTGCAGCGGGCTCCATGCTCAGGCCCTCCGTCTCTCTGCTGGCCCCCTCCTCCTCTGAGCAGCTCTCTGGGGGCTCGTTCACGCTGGCCTGCCTGCTGACCGGCTACTCTCCTCAGGGAGCCGTGGTGAGCTGGGAGGTGGACGGCACACAGGTGACAGAGGGGGTCCTGAGCAGCTCGGAGGAGGAGAAGAGCGGACTCTACAGCAGCAGCAGCAGCCTGAGCCTGAGCCAGGAGCGCTGGATGTCAGGAGAGCTGTACTCCTGCAAGGTCCTCCATCATGCCCACAGCCAGACCCAGTCCCTCCACAGGAGCCAGTGTGAGGGCTAGAGGGGCCGCTGGAGCCCAGGAGAACACATGCTGCTCTGATCATCAGGAGCTTTAATGTTTGGAGAGGAGAGTGAAGCTTTGTGTGGCCGAGAACAACACTGCTGTAAAGTGTTGGACAGCAACAACTTAGAGAGTGATGTGTGAAGCTCAGCAGAGATGAGAGTGTGCTTAGTAACTGTCATGTTGATGATTCAGGATGTTCCTAATAAAGCTTTCTCTGATAAATAACATGATGAAGTGTTTGGTGTTTTATTTAAAGTAGTGAGACATTAAAAGGTTTTATAACATTCTGCACTTCTATCTGCAGAACAAGATAAAGCTTTGGATATTTATTTTTTAATTGGCAATGAAATTGACGTGGTGGTGAAGGAAAGTTACTACACTGTTTTATCGTGATTAAGAATTTGATCCTAATGTGAACTTAATCTTTAGTGAGGCTGAGAGGATGGCTCAAATATAATATCAAGCATAGATTTTTCTCCAGGCTAAGAGTAGATTCCTTTATTTCTAAGCATTGTTTAATTCAACATATTAGTTTGAATAGTTCGTGTTTGGTGAAGTTCCTCTCTACTCAGCGTTCAGGGGTCTGTGTCAGAGATTACTTTATGTTATGCAGGTGTTAGTAGAGGTACTTTCTTTTCTTTGCAAACTTCTTTCCTTGTTTCCACTTCTCTCTTAAGTCTCTCATGGACAGTTTAACAGTTCCCCTGCTGGCAAATCGATCTACATTGAACTCAATATCCACTGAGTGTTTGATTCTCTAGGATGTCCCTTCTTGTTATCAAATCCACTGAATAGAGACACAGCATGCCATGCAACAGAGAGACATCTAATATCTAACAGGTCTGTCCAGACTGGATGATTTTAACTCAATGAGGGGGCCACATAGAGAAACACATACAAAGGGCTGGGCCACTCACTAGAGGTGAGGTATTTTGCCTCATAAATTAAGTTATAAGTTAAATCAATCAAATGTAGGTAAATCATGCTTGTTACTTGAATATGATTTAAGAAGAAAAGCTCACAGCTCTCCATAGAGTTTCATTTATTTTGTTATAAAAAGTGTTGGCAGCTCATTCCTTAAACAGAAGCCTCAGATTGCTTAAGATAAGGGGAAATATGAAGTATATATTTCAAGCTTGTTATGCAAATAAGTAATTGGGCTTTTTTTCTTATCAAGTAAGATTTGTTAGAAAATGTTTTCAACTTAAATGTATTTGAAAAGTGGGCTTATTACCTCATGAATACTACTGTGTAATATATGTCAACATATATATTTAAGAAGTATGATATAAGAAAAGCTGAAGTTTCAGGTGTGGGCCATATTCCATTATACTTTTAGAATTTGATGAGGGCCAATTAAAATGTACGAGACACCCCTGATCTATGCATTGTATTGTATTGCCTGGTTAATAAATGTGCAACACAGTACTAGTCACATAGTGTCACACTGTAGACCCTGTTTTACATTAATCTCTCATCAGAGATGACCTTTTTCTCTTAGTGACTATGTATATAATTGAACATCTGGATTAGGAAAGGGGAACATTTGAGTTCCACTTCCCCTCTGACTGGGGCTCATGTAGTTTCTGTACGTTTGTGCCGGTGGTGCGTATCAGAACCTCAGGTCAGGTCACAGCTCAGCACTCTGTACGCTGTTTCATACCAGGGAGTTTCTTGTATGACTACATGAGGCCCACATTAGCTCCCATACAGCAGTCACTTCATGCATCTTCAGCTCTTGGTGGTGGGAGTGACTTTCATTTCAAATCCACTACAGCTCCGAGACAGAGAAACAAAACATAGCTACTGAATGTAAACTATTTGATATGAAGAACAGTTTGAACATTAAACTAAACTAACCCTATTTCTGTAAAGGCTGGTTAATGCACTCTCTGTAGACTCAAATCAGTATTTCACCCTGGATGTAGACTACCAGTACCAGCAGTAAAACCAGCAATAACCTTATTTAAAAACTGGATAATTGTGCATCAAGGCAAACAAATCTCCTCTGAGAGTTGTCTATGTTACATCTGCATGAAAAACAACAATGCTGCCCTCTTGAGTCGAAACAGGAGTATGTAGAGACATTTGAATCTTTCACATCATGCACTGAATCTGAGATACAGTGACATAAAAGTCCCTTCTTTATCGGAGCAAAGTTCTCTTGTGAGTCTTTATCGCTTTGCAGTCGCCCTGTATAACAATCTAGAGTCTGTCTGGGTCTCTTTGTAGTTGTTTCGCCTCTTTATGAAGTCATTTAGCACTTCTTTGTGGCGTCATGCCTCTTTCTCATCATTTTGCATTTCTTTGTGGACTTGTTGCGTCTATTTTCTCCTCTCTCTTTGCTCTTTTTGTCTCTCAGTTGCATCGTGCATCTCTTTCCATGGCTAATACATTTTTTTTAAATGTATTGAACCTTTATTTAACCAGATGAAAACATTGAGACAAAATCTCATTTACAATGCTGACCTGGCCAAGAAGGCAGCAACGTTACACGTTCTTACACATAACACAGACATATAAAATACAGAGAACACAACTAAGTAAAGAAAAGACGAACAGCAGTCACTACATTGAGCACATTAGGGACAGTAAGAAAGGTACACTACTTATTACTGCAAGAGCAGCTGGTGGTAAGGACCTCAGACAACTTCAATTTAAAACAGGCTATAGGGACAAGTGCCCTCAGTTTGAGGCTTGATTGAAGGTCATTCCAAGACCAAGGACCAGAATAAAAAAGACTCCTTTTTCCAGCCTCAGTCCACACGGCAGGAACCTGGAACCGTATCCAGGCACTGGGTCTGAGGTTGTTAGAGTCACAAACTGGAGCAAATCTGGCACATATGTACAGTGGAAGCTTTCCTAAAATGGCTTTATACAATAATAAAAAACAATGCTGCATCCTACGCATACTAAGTGAGGACCATCCAGTTAGGCTATACAGTTGCAATGATTCTATAAGGTGCATTTGATATGTATCGCAGTGCAGCATGGTAGAGTGGGTCAAGTTTGGCCAAAACAGTGGGACAGGCAAATCTATAGATTGTATCACCGTAGTCAAGCTGGGACAGGAATAAGCCAGAGAACAACTTTTACGGGAAGAAGATGAAAAACAACGTTTAAGTCTGTAAAGGAAGCCAAGAGTGAATTTCAATTTCTTAGTTAGAACTTCAATGTGGTTTTTAAAGTGTAGATTTCTGTCCAACTAAAAGCCCAGATATTGGTATGTATCAACAAACTCAACAGAGACGCAAGCAAGGGTGTCAATGGAGAGGCAAGAGGACGCTGACTTGGGAGAAAAAAGCATTGCTTTGGTTTTCTTACTGTTCAATAGCAGTTTAGAATCAAGAAGCGCATGCTGCAGGGTGATAAAATCAGATTTTAAAGAGGAAACGGCCATATCCAGAGAAGGAGCACATGAGTATAAAATAGTGTCGTCAGCATACATAGGGAGATTGTGGCTCAGTGGTTAGTGCGCTGATCTTCGGATCACGGGGGCACGGGGCCACTGGTTTGAATCCTGCTGCGGTCAATATTCCGCTGTGTTCTTGGACAAGACACTTCCTCCTAAATTGTTCATGTAGGGATTGCCCACAGTATTGAATGTATGTAAGTCGCTTTGGAAAAAAAGCTTCTAACAAGTGACATTTAATGTAATAATATGATAGGTAGAAAATTGCATCTGATTACAAATATCATTTACATGTGATAAAAAGAGCAAAGGCCCCAAAATAGAGCCCTGTGGAACTCCCTTTTCCAATGTGACAGGGTCAAAGACAGTATTACCCAACCTGACGCATTGAGTACGGTCGGTTAGATAACTCTGAAACCAGCAAATGGCGTTATGACCGAAACGAAACACAAACATAACATTAGACAGAAGATGGAAAACCTTCTCAGATAAAATGGAAAGAACCAACACCGGTGGGATTTTGGTGACAGTACAACTGGACAAAGTTAAAGTGGGGTTCGCCAACTCCGGCAGCACCAACACCTGGTCTGCCACATGTGGAAGCTCCTCTTTAGTTTCTCACCTGCTGAGCCCAGAGTAAAATGCTTTTGTGTGCACAAACTACAGGGGGACAGCAAACACCAGTGTGATTTTGGTGGGAGTACGACCACCATTAACAAAGTTATAGTGGGGGTGCCAAACCAGGCAGCTGCACCACCCTCTACACTCTAAGTGATGATGTCACACTCTCTAGCCCTGAAGAGTACATCCCATAGACAACCATTAAATAATCTACAACGGCCTGAACATTTACCAAAACGTAATTGTTGATGAGTCAAAAACTCTAAAAGATATCAAAAAGCTGAAAACAAATGTAATAGCTGAATGTTTTGTGACCGTTTCAAAGTTGGAATGAAGTCTGTAGCTGAAAGTATTCTGAAGGAGCAGCATTTTAAACACAGTGTATGTAAAAGAGGATTTTAAGGATACTCCCATGGGGATACATTGAACAAAAACAAATTTAATATGTGGTATATTTTAAAAAGTATAAATGTAAAAAACAAGAAAAGTCCTAGCACACATGTCCTGAAGGAGCTGAACATTTTAATATTTGAATGGTCTCTGTAGCTGAAAGTATGCTGAAGTAGTTAGACGGTGAAATTTGGTTGAAATAATCAACCAATCAACAACTTTATTAATCCTGCAAGGGGCAATTGGTTGTGAGCAGTTTATGTCATGTACACAGGCAGGAACATACAGGAAGAAAGCACAATAATAAGATGTGGAAGAATAAAGATTTGAAGAACAATAGTTGAACAGAATTCACACGAATAAGTATGTTGAATAGTAGACTGAGTGTGGCTTCCCCAGTCACACAGAGTTACATTATTGCACATCATGTGAACAACACCTTGTTCTTTTTCCTTTCTTAATTCTGTGAGCCATGTTCATGCTCAACTCTGACTGCATTTTGCACATGTTTGCACACATGTCTGCACAGCCCTCCACTTTAAATATAATTCACTGTAGTTTGCCATACATTCATTGTTCTTAGTGTTTTAGTTTTTTAGCTTTTAAGGTTCAAATTTGGTGTAAATACTTATTTATATTGTCTTTATATTTGTTACCTACTATGGCAACTTATTTTCTTAGATTGTTTATGTTCGTACCACCAGACACCAAAGCTAATTCCTTGTATGTGTCAAAGTATCTGGTAATAAACTTGATTCTGATTCTGATGTACATCTGCTAGTCCTAAAGCCTCTGCTTTGCACTGGTGGTCTCAGGGGGGGTCAGGGGTCAAATCATGTTCAAACTAAACGTCTCTTGGATGTTCCTGCTGTTTTTGGTTTCAATAATGGAACAAAAAAACATTTCAGGAAACTTCAATGAAACTGGTTGTTAGAAAACCTGAAGTTTTGAACTAAGATGTGAATTTGAGGTTAACTAATGGATCAGTTCATTGATTGATGTGAATAAGAGGGTTTTAATCAGCCACAGTTTAACATTTGAAAGACTTCATTAGATTGATCTTTGTAATTTTTAATCAGGATCTTTATAATAATGATTAAATAATAACTCCAGAGAGGCCAGAGATGCTCCTGCTGTGAAGCACACCGAGTGGAGACATGTGGGGAAAAGCTAAAGAGCGTTAGTTGTTTTAATTCGGGGAAGCAGAGATCACAATAAGGTTTGTGTGTAATGCTGCTTTTACATAGAATGTGTTTTGGACTGGGTTTAATCTCATTAATCCATTAACATCTGTATATTTAAGAATAAGAAGTGAATAGTGCTGGGTGGGTTCCTGTCAGCTCTGAGTTCAGTGGGCTGTGTCAGTCTCTTCCTCTTCAGCAGCTGTAGGTGGTTCCTGCTGTAACAGCTCAGAGTCTCTGCAGTCTGACTGAGGGAGGTTTTTGTACGACGATAAATCACTGTGTGAACACGTCTGGGTCATCGTGGTAACTCTGACAGTAATAAACTGCTGCATCTTCAGCCTTCAGTCCAGTGATGGTCATAGAGAAGTCAGAGCCGCTTCCACTGCCACTAAACCGAGGTTCTGTTCCTGATTCACGTTGGCTCACAAGTTTTATCAGGAGCTTTGGAGGCTGTCCAGATTTCTGTTGATACCAGGACATACAATCATCACTATAACTATCACCGCAGGAGTCATAAACATCTGTGCTGGTTTTACAGGTGAGAGTGACGGTGGATCCTGGAGCAGACGTCTCGACTGCAGGCTGAGTCACAGTCACCTGACCGCTGCATCCTGCACACAAAAACAGATGATTGATTTCTCAGCAGAAAGAAAGGAGAGGAAAGGCAGCACATGATGTTTGAAATGTTGCTGAGTGAATGAACCTGTGAAACAGCAGCAGGCCAGCGTCCAGATGAGGATGGTGATGAGAGTCATGGTGCTTTCTGCTGACTGACAGATGTGAGTCCTGCAGTGTTGAACTCACAGGACTATAAACCTTCTCAGTTCACTGGAGGATCAGCTGACCATGCAAAGCCTCCTCTCTATGGAAATGATGTCTCTGCTCTCAGCACACTGAAGGCAACGTGGGACACGAAACCAGGAGGAACACTGTCTGGATTTACACCGTCTATCATCTGAATGGAAGAACAGATTTATATCAGGAGTGGAGATGAGGATTTGAGTTTGTCTCCACTGTGGTTGGTATGATATGTCTGTTTGTCTGACATTAACATACATACAGAGATTCACTGTAGATAAATAACATGTTTCAGTTCTGTTTCAAATACATTTGTTCATAACTATTATTTCAAAGCCTCATGTTCATTTAACCGTGTAGAAACTAATATAAAACTGACAAAGTTAGTTGTGTAGCAGACTGTAATGGTTTCTCTGCCAGGTGTAGAAAAGTGATGAGAAATGACATAAATCATTTTAATTCTTCCAGATATGTAATCCATATCTTTAGAAAAGCTTTGTTGATTTAAAAACTGTATATGTGTCTCTGTTATCAGTGAGATCAGGGAGCTCTCTCAGTGATACATGCTTGTTGACAGAGCAGGAGGTTTTTGTACGGCCACTCAATGAGTTTGTATCACTGTGGTGGACTTTTGGTGGAGGAACCAAACTCATCGTTCACTGTAAGTACCACAGATTTATATTTTCTAAAATTAAAAACATTACGTTTACTTTTGAATCAGAATATGATAAATCAAGACATTATTTTGGATAATTTACATTATGTTGATATTTTTTAAATCTATAAAGCTTGTCTGAAGAATTTAAAAACATTAAGCAAAGTTAGTTTTATTTAATATTGAAGAAGATGTTACGGTGAATTATATGTACGTTTTACTTTTCTTTTTTAATAAGATATAAACACATTTTTAGCTCACAATTGACCAAAGAACAGCTGCTATGTCATAACATCTAATTGTGATTTTCATTTTAATATTTATATATTTTAACATTCAACAAGTGTTTGATATCAAATCTGCTGAGGATCCGTTAAAACAAATGAAAGTGTGTTTTTGTACATTCAGAGTCGCTGCAGGGTGCGTTCACAGTCCGTTAGTTTCAAAGAGTTCAAAGGAAGTGAAACAAACAGATGACAAAGTCTTCAACTGTAGAAGATGTTACTTTTTGTTTTTCTTAACAGTAAATGATTGCAGAGATTAGTTATTCATTCTGAAACATTGTAAAGCAGAGATAAAGCTTTTCATATAATGATCATGACATGAACACCTTCATTACGTTGCATACTTTCATGTAACTCTTCAGGAGTTTGGATGAGTGCCAAAGAAGAAGATTCATTATTTTAAATGGCAGAATGATATAAAGTATCACCGTTTGATTTGATGAATGAAGCCCTCGTGTTCTCCCATGCCTCAGCTCCTCTTGTGATCACAGCTCATGCTCACAGCTGACCCCCACTTTCTCTCTCCTGTACCTTCAATGTATAATTCTTGTTCTGATGAGAGCTACAGAATAACACTCTAACTCCAAACATCAAGTTTAACATTTGATTTTATTTATCAAACCCTCATTTCCTTCCTCATTCTGTTTGTTCTGGAACTATTTGAATGTTTTTAAAATATGTTTTATTGTCTTATGTCCTACATATTTGTATGTTGCATTGTTGGAGGAGCCTTGGGCTTTTCATTGGCTGATCTACATCGCCATGTGCAATATGTGCAATATGTGCAATATGTGCAATATGTGCAATATGTGCAATATGTGCAATATGTGCAGTATGTGCAATATGTGCAATATGTGCAATATGTGCAATATGTGCAATATGTGCAATATATACCTGGCTGCTAAATCCTCAGAACTGTTACAGGATGTGTATTTTGTAAATTGTGTAACTTTTTATTTTGTTTTTTATTATATTATAACTTTTTTTTACTTGAATACTTTTGTATGCATGCTTCTTCGTAACATGAAGCTGTCTCTGGCTCTTTTCTGCTGTAACAGCGTGAATGTCCCCTCTGTGGGACTACTAAAGGTATTCTGACTCTGGTTCTGATTCACTGCAGCTACTGTGCATATGACAGTAAAGCCTCTGAATGTTTGAATGTGTCCTGTATGGACTCTGTCTCACAGTGTCTGTCCCTCAGTGGAAGTTCATCTGCTCCTTGTGTCTCTCTCCCCTGCAGCGGGCTCCATGCTCAGGCCCTCCGTCTCTCTGCTGGCCCCCTCCTCCTCTGAGCAGCTCTCTGGGGGCTCGCTCACGCTGGCCTGCCTGCTGACCGGCTACTCTCCTCAGGGAGCCGTGGTGAGCTGGGAGGTGGACGGCACACAGGTGACAGAGGGGGTCCTGAGCAGCTCGGAGGAGGAGAAGAGCGGACTCTACAGCAGCAGCAGCAGCCTGAGCCTGAGCCAGGAGCGCTGGATGTCAGGAGAGCTGTACTCCTGCAAGGTCCTCCATCATGCCCACAGCCAGACCCAGTCCCTCCACAGGAGCCAGTGTGAGGGCTAGAGGGGCCGCTGGAGCCCAGGAGAACACATGCTGCTCTGATCATCAGGAGCTTTAATGTTTGGAGAGGAAAGTGAAGCTTTGTGTGGCCGAGAACAACACTGCTGTAAAGTGTTGGACAGCAACAACTTAGAGAGTGATGTGTGAAGCTCAGCAGAGATGAGAGTGTGCTTAGTAACTGTCATGTTGATGATTCAGGATGTTCCTAATAAAGCTTTCTCTGATAAATAACATGATGAAGTGTTTGGTGTTTTATTTAAAGTAGTGAGACATTAAAAGGTTTTATAACATTCTGCACTTCTATCAGCAGAACAAGATAAAGCTTTGGATATTTATTTTTTAAGTGGCAATGAAATTGACGTGGTGGTGAAGGAAAGTTACTACACTGTTTTATCGTGATTAAGAATTTGATCCTGATGTGAACTTGATTTTTAGTGAGGCTGAGAGGATGGCTCAGATATAATATCAAGCATAGATTTTTCTCCAGGCTAAGAGTAGAGTCCTTTATTTCTAAGCATTGTTTAATTCAACATATTAGTGTGAATAGTTAGTGTTTGGTGAAGTTCCTCTCTACTCAGCGTTCAGGGGTCTGTGTCAGAGATTACTTTATGTTATGCAGGTGTTAGTAGAGGTACTTTCTTTTCTTTGCAAACATCTTTCCTTGTTTCCACTTCTTTCTTAAGTCTCTCATGAACAGTTTAACAGTTCCCCTGCTGGCAAATCGATCTACATTGAACTCAATATCCACTGAGTGTTTGATTCTCTAGGATGTCCCTTCTTGTTATCAAATCCACTGAATAGAGACACAGCATGCCATGCAACAGAGAGACATCTAATATCTAACAGGTCTGTCCACACTGGATGATTTTAACTCAATGAGGGGGCCACATAGAGAAACACATACAAAGGGCTGGGCCACTCACTAGAGGTGAGGTATTTTGCCTCATAAATGAAGTTATAAGTTAAATCAATCAAATGTAGGTAAATCATGCTTGTTACTTGAATATGATTTAAGAAGAAAAGCTCACAGCTCTCCATAGAGTTTCATTTATTTTGTTATAAAAAGTGTTGGCAGCTAATTCCTTAAACAGAAGCCTCAGATTGCATAAGATAAGGGGAAATATGAAGTATATATTTTTGAAGCTTGTTATGCAAATAAGTTATTGAGCTTTTTTTCTTATCAAGTAAGATTTGTTAGAAATAGTTTTCAACTTAAATGTATTTGAAAAGTGTGCTTATTACCTCATGAATACTACTATGTAATATATGTCAACATATATATTTAAGAAGTATAATATAAGACAAGCTGAAGTTTCAGGTGTGGGCCATATTCCATTATACTTTTAGAATTTAATGAGGGCCAATACAAATGTACGAGACACCCTGATCTATGCATTGTATTGTATTGCCTGGTTAATAAATGTGCAACACAGTACTAGTCACATAGTGTCACACTGTAGATTCTGTTTTACATTAATATCTCATCAGAGATGGCCTTTTTCTCTTAGTGACTATGTATATAATTGAACATCTGGATTAGGAAAGGGGAACATTTGAGTTCCACTTCCCCTCTGACTGGGGCTCATGTAGTTTCTGTACGTTTATGCCGGTGGTGCGTATCAGAACCTCAGGTCAGGTCACAGCTCAGCACTCTGTACGCTGTTTCATACCAGGGAGTTTCTTGTATGACTACATGAGGCCCACATTAGCTCCCATACAGCAGTCACTTCATGCATCTTCAGCTCTTGATGGTGGGAGTGACTTTCATTTCAAATCCACTACAGCTCAGAGACAGAGAAATAAAACATAGCTACTGAATGTAAACTATTTGATATGAAGAACAGTTTGAACATTAAACTAAACTAACCCTATTTCTGTAAAGGCTGGTTAATGCACTCTCTGTAGACTCAAATCAGTATCTCACCCTGGATGTAGACTACCAGTACCAGCAGTAAAACCAGCAATAACCTTATTTAAAAACTGGATAATTGTGCATCAAGCCCAACAAATCTCCTCTGAGAGTTGTCTGTGTTACATCTGCATGAAAAACAACAATGCTGCCCTCTTGAGTCGAAACAGGAGTATGTAGAGACATTTGAATCTTTCACATCATGCACTGAATCTGAGATACAGTGACATAAAAGTCCCTTCTTTATCGGAGCAAAGTTCTCTTGTGAGTCTTTATCGCTTTGCAGTCGCCCTGTATAACAATCTAGAGTCTGTCTGGGTCTCTTTGTAGTTGTTTTGCCTCTTTATGAAGTCATTTAGCACTTCTTTGTGGCGTCATGCCTCTTTCTCATCATTTTGCATTTCTTTGTGGACTTGTTGGGTCTATTTTCTCCTCTCTCTTTGGTCATTTTGTCTCTAAGTTGCATCGTGCATCTCTTTCCATGGTTTTATAAAAAATGTATTTAACCTTTATTTAACCAGATGAAAACATTGGGACAAAATCTCATTTACAATAATGACCTGGCCAAGAAGGCAGCAACGTTACACGTTCTTACACATAACACAGACATTTAAAATACAGAGAACACAACTAAGTAAACAAAAGACGAAAAGCAGTCCCTACATTGAGCACATTAGGGACAGTAAGAAAGGTACACTACTTATTACTGCAAGAGCAGCTGGTGGTAAGGACCTCAGACAACTTCAATTTAAAACAGGCTATAGGGACAAGTGCCCTCAGTTTGAGGCTTGATTGAAGGTCATTCCAAGACCAAGGACCAGAATAAAAAAGACTCCTTTTTCCAGCCTCAGTCCACACGGCAGGAACCTGGAACCGTATCCAGGCACTGGATCTGAGGTTGTTAGAGTCACAAACTGGAGCAAATCTGGCACAAATATACAGTGGAAGCTTTCCTAAAATGGCTTTATACAATAATAAAAAACAATGCTGTATCCTACGCATACTAAGTGAGGACCATCCAGTTAGGCTATACAGTGTGCAATGATGAGACCTAGAGGTGCATTTGATATATAACGCAGTGCAGCATGGTAGAGTGGGTCAAGTTTGGCCAAAACATTGGGACAGGCAAATCTATAGATTGTATCACCGTAGTCAAGCTGGGACAGCAATAAGCCAGAGACCAACCTTTTACGGGAAGAAGTTGAAAAACAATGTTTAAGTCTGTAAAGGAAGCCAAGAGTGAATTTCAATTTCTTAGTTAGAACTTCAATGTGGTTTTTAAAGTTTAGATTTCTGTCCAACCAAAAGCCCAGATATTTGTATGTATCGACAAACTCAACGCCAGTAAGGGTGTCAATGGAGAGGCAAGAGGACGCTGACTTGGGAGCAAAAAGCATTGCTTTCGTTTTCTTACCGTTCAATAGCAGTTTAGAATCAAGAAGCGTATGCTGCAGGTTGATAAAATCAGATTTTAAATTGGAAACGGCCATATCCAGAGAAGGAGCACATGAGTATAAAATAGTGTCATCAGAATACATATGATAGGTAGAAAATTGCATCTGATTACAAATATTGTTTACATATAATAAAAAGAGCAAGGGCCCCAAAATAGAGCCCTGTGGAACTCCCTTCTCCAGGGTGACAGGCTCAGAGACAGTACTACCCAACCTGACGCATTGAGTATGGTCGGTTAGATCAGTCTTTTTCAAAGTGGGGGCCCCGACCCCCCGGGGGGGACGCCAGGGGGGTCACTCAAAGTTTGAGGGAAACAGGATTTTTTTTTTTTAGGTTTGATTATTATTTATTCTTTTAGATGTTATTAATAACTACATATCTATCAATCTATGTGTCCTTTGATGCCAATCTTTTCATATGTTTTGTTTTTGAATCGCACGTCCTCCCTTCAAGCCAATCAGAATCGAGATGCCACTACTGAGAGTGAAAATCTGCTCAGCTTTTGGAGCAAGTTAGAGCTAGTGAATGTTTCGCTCTGCAGCTGGATGAGAGCACGGATGTAGCAAATGTCGCAGAATTGCCTTGCATAAATCAGATTTATTTCAGAAGACAACTTTGTTGAGGAAATATTATTTTGCAAAGCAATGGAAGGTAAGACCACAGGAAGAGACATTTTCCAAGTTTTAGATGAGTACATCATCTCAAACGGACTTGATTGGTCTCGTTGTGTGGGTGTGTGTTCAGATGGGGCAGTGGGGCTATGACAGGCAAAGAAAGCGGAGTGACAGCTTCGATCAGGCAGAAGGCCCCAAATGTAGTGGCAACGCACTGCATGTTCAATCGGGAGGCACTTGTACACATCATTTTTAAAAAAAATTGCAACAGGGGGTATATGGGGGTCTTTGCATGGCAACGTTTGGGAACCGCTGGGTTAGATAAATCTGAAACCAGCTAATGGCGTTATGACCGAAACGAGACACCAACATAACATTAGACAGAAGATGAAAATCCTTCTCAGATAAGATGGAAAGAACCAACACCGGTGTGATTTTGGTGACAGTACAACTATCTTGGACAAAGTTTTAGTGGGGGTGGCGTGCCAAATCAAACCAACACCTGGTCTGCCACATGTGGAAGCCCCTCTTTAGTTTCTCACCTGCTGAGCCCAGAGTCAAATGTTTTAGTGTGCAGAAGCTAGAGGGGGACAGCAAACACCAGTGTGATTTTGGTGACAGTACGACCACCCTTGACAAAGTTATAGTGGGGGTCCCAAACCAGGCAGCTGCACCACCCTCTACTCTAAGTGATGATGTCACGCTCTCTAGCCCTGAAGAGTCCATCCCATAGACAACCATTATATAATCTACAACGTCCTGCACATTTACCAAAACTTAAACGCTGATGAGTGAGAAACTCTAAAAGATATAAAAAAGCTGAATGCAAATGTAATAGCTGAATGTTGTGTGACCGTTTCAAAGTTGAAATGAAGTCTGTCGCTGAAAGTATTCTGAAGGAGCAGCATTTTAAACACGGTGTAGGTAAAAGAGGATTTGAAGGATACTCCCATTGGGTTACATTGTACAAATAAAAGTTTAAAAAGCGGTATATTTTTAAAAAGTATAAATGTCAAAACAAGAAAAGTCATAGCACACATGTCCTGAAGGAGCTGAACATTTTAATATTTGAATGGTCTCTGTAGCTGAAAGTATGCTGAAGTAGTTAGACGGTGAAATTTGGTTGAAATAATCAATCAACAACTTTATTAATCCCGCAAGGGGCAATTGGTTGTGAGCAGCTTATGTCATGTACACAGGCAGGAACATGCAGGAAGAAAGCACAATAATAAGATGCAGAAGAATAAAGATTTGTAGAACAATAGTTGAACAGCATTCACACTAATAAGTATGTTGAATAGTAGACTGTGTGTGGCTTCACCAGTCACACAGAGTTACATTATTGCACATCATGTGAACAACACCTTGTTCTTTTTCCTTTCTTAATTCTGAGAGCCATGTTCATGCTCAACTCTGACTGCATTTTACACATGTCTGCACAGCCCTCCACTTTAAATATAATTCACTGTAGTTTGCAATATATTAATTGTCCTAGTGTTTTAGTGTTTTAGCTTTTCAGGTCTTTTAAATGTATATTTGGTGTAAATACTTATTTATATTTTCTTTATATTTTGTACCTACTATGGCAACTTATTTTCTTAGATTGTTTATGTTCGTACCACCAGACACCAAAGCTAATTCCTTGTATGTGTCAAAGTATCTGGTAATAAACTTGATTCTGATTCTGATGCACGTCTGCTAGTCCTAAAGCCTCTGCTTGGCACTGGTGGTCTCAGGGGGGGTCAGGGGTCAAATCATGTTCAAACTAACGTCTCTTGGATGTTCCTGCTGTTTTTGGTTTCAATAATGGAACAAAAAAACATTTCAGGAAACTTCAATGAAACTGGTTGTTAGAAAACCTGAAGTTTTGAACTAAGATGTGAATTTGAGGTTAACTAATGGATCAGTTCATTGATTGATGTAAATAAGAGGTTTTAATCAGCCACAGTTTAACATTTGAAAGACTTCATTAGATTGATCTTTGTCATTTTGAATCAGGATCTTTATAATAATGATTAAATAATAACTCCAGAGAGGCCAGAGATGCTCCTGCTGTGAAGCACACCGAGTGGAGACATGTGGGGAAAAGCTAAAGAGCGTTTGTTGTTTTAATTTGGGGAAGCAGAGATCACAATAAGGTTTGTGTGTAATGCTGCTTTTACATAGAATGTGTTTTGGACTGTGTTTAATCTCATTAATCCATTAACATCTGTATATTTAAGAATAAGAAGTGAACAGTGCTGGGTGGGTTCCTGTCAGCTCTGAGTTCAGTGGGCTGTGTCAGTCTCTTCCTCTTCAGCAGCTGCAGGTGGTTCCTGCTGTAACAGCTCAGAGTCTCTGCAGTCTGACTGAGGGAGGTTTTTGTACGACGACAAATCACTGTGTGAACACGCTACCACTGTTGATTTCAAGGTAACTCTGACAGTAATAAACTGCTGCATCTTCAGCCTTCAGTCCAGTGATGGTCATAGAGAAGTCAGAGCCGCTTCCACTGCC